>NC_081365.1:16180187-16520187 GCF_030684315.1 Stegostoma tigrinum | reverse complement strand
GGTGAATTCTACGTTCAGACCTTCGGGCTGTAGGCTCCCAAGGCAGAATATGAGGTGTGCTCGTCCAGTTTACAGGTGGTGTCATTGTGACACTCGAGGTGGCCCAGGATGGACATGTCACCCGTGTGGGAGAGGGAGTTACAATGCTTCATGACCAGAAAGTGTGGTCATTTGTCACGAACAGAGTACAGATGCTCCACGAAATGGCCTCCAAGTCTGCGTTTGGTCTCACCGATGTGGAGGAGGTGACATTGGGAGCAGCGGATACTGTAGACCAGGTTGGAGGAGGTTCAGGCGAACCCCTGTCTGATACTGAAAGTTTGTTTTGGGCCTGGATGGAGGTGAAGGAGGTGGTGTAGGGCCAGGTGTAGCACTTCCTGCGGTTACAGGGAAAGGTGCCGAGGTTGGTGAGGTTTCTGGGAAGTGTGGAGCAAACGAGGGAGTCTCAGAGGCAGATAGGGAAAACTACTAAAGGCAGGTAGGGGTGAGGAGGGAATATATATCTTCGGTTGTGGGGTCAGATTGTAAGTGCTGTGAGTAGCAGAGAAAGATACGCTGGATGCAGAGGTCGATGGGGTGGGGGCGGTGGGGACAGAGGACGCGGTAATGGAAAATGTAACAGGTAAAGCTTAAAGAAAGGGTAGGAATGGGAGTTGGTTCACCATTTGAAGGTGTTGGACTCAATATTAAGTCCAGAACGCTGCAGAAGATGAGATATTGTTCCTCCAGTTTGTGCTGGAGCACTGCAACTTGCCGAGGACAGGCATGTGGGCATGCAAGCAGAACACTGTGATGAGATCATTGGCTATGGGAAGGTTGGGGTCATGCTTGCGCACAGAGCAAAGGTCTTCTGCAAAGCAGTCACCCAGTCTGCGTTTGGTTTCTCCCATGTCAAGTAGGCCACACTGGGTGCAGTGAATAAAATACACAAGGTCGGAGGAGGTCCTGGTGAAATGCTGCTGCACCTGGAAAGACTGCTTAGGCCCTTGAATTTCAGGAGGAGGTGAAGGGGTAGATGTTACACCTTCTGCGGTTACATGGGAATTAGCTGTGGGAAAGGATGGGAGTGGCACTAGTGGTCAATTCATGGACTAAGGTATCCCTGAGTGAACGATCCCTGCAAAATGCAGTTGAGAGAGTGAGAAGAAGATGTGTTTGGCGGTGGCATTTTGCTGGACTTATCTGAAATGTCAGAGAATGACCCTTTGAATGTGGAGGTTGATGGGATGACGAGTGAGGACAAGGGGGACCCGAACATGCTATTGTGAGTGATGGGAAGGAGTAAGGGAGGAAGCACAGGTGATAGGTCAGATGTGATTGAGGGCCTTGTCACTCACAGTGGGTGGGACACTGCAGTTATGGAAGAAGCAAGCTGTTTCAGTTTGGTGACATCATCTGAACAGATACGGTGTTAAGTGCAGGAACTCGGAGAAAGGAATGGAATCTTTGCAGGACGTGGGGTGTGACAAGCTGTAGTGAAGGTAGCTAAGGCAGTCTGTGGCTTTGTCATGGTTGGCAGAGGACAGTTTATTCCCCAGAATTGTCCAGGAAAGGAAGGGAAGTGTCGGAAATAAGTTAATCCGCGCATTACCCAACCAGAAACCTTGGATGCACCAACAGATCCACTCTCCACCAAAGTCCAAATCTGAGGCATTCAAGTCAGGTGACCCTGACCTATACAGGAAATCTAGGTACGATCTTCGAAAAGCCATCAGGCACGCCAAACTAAACTAGAGTCCCAGACTAACCACACAAATGCACATTGACTGTGCCCAAGCTTACGCAATTTAATGGGCTACAAAACGAACTTGAGTAGAATTGCACCCCTCTCCGATGAGCTCAATGTTGTTCGCTTTGAACAGAGCGTCAGTGAAACAAGATTGCTTGCCCAATAGCCTCGAGTGCACCTGTACTCACTGTCACCATTGCAGATATCTGATGGGCCTCTTCAGGGTGAACGAATGGAAAGCGACCGGCCTGGATGGAGTTCCCAGCCATGCACTCAGATCCTGCATGGACCAGCTGGTGGGAGCATTGGCAGACATCTTTAATCTCTCCTTACTGCAATTTGAGATTCTCACCTGCTTCAAGGAGATCATGATCATCCTGGTGCCAAAGAAAAATCAGATAGCGTGCCGTAATGGCTACCGTCTAGTGGCTCTGACATTGATCATTATGAACTCCTTGGAGAGGTTAGTAATGGCTCACATCAGCTCCAGCCTCCCAGATTACCCTGATCCACTATGACTCGTCTCGTGTCGCAACAGATCATCAGGAGACATCATCTCCTTGGCCCTACGCTATTCCCTGAAACACCTGGGTCAGAAAGAGGCCGATGTTAGAATCCTATTTATTGAATTTAGCTCCACATTCAACCATAATTCCAGCCAAACTCATCTCCAAACTCTGAGGCCGAGGACTCTACTCCTCTCTCTGCAACCGGATCATCGTCTTCCTGGCTCACAGACCATAAGTAAGGATTAGTGACAACACCTCCTCCATGATAATCCTCAAGTCCAGTGTGCTGCAAGGCTGCACACTCATAAGGACGTAAGAAATAGGAGCAGGAGTAGACCATCTGGCCCATCGAGGCTGCTCTGCCATTCAATAATACATGGCTGATCCTTATCATGGTCTCATCTCCACTCACCATAGCCTTTAACTCCTTTACTGTTCAAATAGCTATCTCTCTTCTCCTTAAAAACATTCAATGAGGAAGCCTCAACTGCTTCATGGGGCAGGGAATTCCACAGATTCACAACCCTTTTGGGTGAAGAATTTACTTCTTGACTCAGTCCTAAATCTGCTCCCCCTTATTTTGAGACTAGTCCCCACGGTTCTAATTTCACCTGCTAGTGGAAATAACCTTCCTGCTTCTATCTTATTTACTCCCTTCATAATTTTATCTGTTTCTGCAAGATCTTCCCTCATATTCTTCTAAATTCCAATGAGTATAGTCCCAGTCTATTCAATTTCTCCTCATCAGTCAACTCTCTCAACTCCAGAATCAACCTAGTGAACATCCTCTGCATGCCTTCCTATGCCAGGACATCCTCCAGAGCTAGTAGTCAGCCCCTTTCTATACTCCTTACACACTACTACTTTGTGGTCAAATTCTGCTCTAACTCCATTTACAAGTTTGCAGATGACACCTCCATAGTGAGTTGGAACTTAAACAACAACAACACAGAGTTTAGGAAAAAGGCAGACAGCTCAGTTGCATGGTGTAATGAAAACGATCCATCCTTCACTATCAGCAAAATGAAGGAGCTGGTCATTGGGATTAGGAAGTAGAATGGAGAACACAACCTGTCTGTATCAGTGGTGCTGAGGTGGAGGTGGTCATGAGCTTCAAGTTCCGAGAAGTAAATATCACCAACAATCTGCTCTGTTCCATCCAAGTCGATGCTACAGTCAACAAAGCACACCAACACCTCAACTTCTTCAGAAGGCTAAGGAAATTCAGCATGTCCACAATGACTCTGACAGCTTTTTACAGATGCACCACAGAAAACATCTTATCTGAATCCATCACAGTATGGTATGGTAACTGCTCTGTTCAAGACCACAACAAATTACACAGTTGTGAACACAGACCAGTCCATGATGCAAACCATTCACTCCACCTACACTTCCTGCTGCCTCAGGAAAGCAGCCAACGTAATTAAAGTTCTCTCCCTCTGGTTGTACTCTCCTCCACCCTCTTCCATTGGGTAGATGAGACATAAGTTTGAAAACACATAACAATGGATTCAAAAACAGCTTCTTCCTCGCTGTTATCGGACTTTTGAATGGACCTTTCGTATGTTGATCTTTCTCTGCACCTTCTCTGTGGCTGTAACGCTATATTCTGCATTCTATTCTATTACCCTGATGTAGTTACCTAAGTATGATTTGCCTAATTAGCATGAAAAACAAGACTTGTCACTGTATCTTGGTACATGTGACAATAATAAATCAAATCAAACCAAGAGTAATTCTTGCAAGTTGCTCTCACCTGACTTGGACACAAACATCTCAGAGATACTGGCACACCCCCATTTTTGTCTGCTTGAACATCACTATTTTTATCACTCTATACTGGAGACTGTATTGCGCGTGAGTCCTGTCATGCTTGAATTGGTCTAATGTGATGAGGATACCTACCTTTATGGTCGAACAAAAAGAGTTTTATTGTAAACAGTGAGACATTTATCCCATTACTGCAACTGTACACAGTTTACAACACCACAACACTACACTACAACACAGTCCATTAAGAGCAGACTAGTCTTAATTCTATTTCCAAAAAGCTTTTTGCATCATTAGATTGGGTGATGCTTATTTCACTCTGTCAAGGATTAACACTTTCAGGGTCAGATACAATAGCACTGTTCCATCAGCTATTTAGACCCTACATCCTTAAGGAGGGATGGGGTCTGGATTGGGTGCAGAGGAGGTTCACTAGGTTGGTTCTGGAATTCAAAGGGTTGGCTTATAAACTAGATTGAGTAGACTGGGACTATATTCATTGGAATTTAGAAGAATAAGGGAGGATCTTATAGAAATATATAAAATTATGAAGGAAATAGATAAGTTAGAAACAGGGAGGCTGTTTCCACTGGAGGGGGGGTGAAACTAGAACTAGGGCATATAAACTCAAAATGAGGGGGAGCAGATTTAGGACTGAGTTGAGGAGGAACTTCTTCACCTAAAGGGTTGTGAATCTGTGGAATTCCCTGCCCAGTGAAGTAAGGGTATTTGTGGAGCCTCCTCCTCCAGTGAGTTGTTTAATTGTCCATCACCATTCACAACTGGATGTGGCAGGACTATAGAGCTTAGATCTGATCTGTTGGTTAGTAGGATCATTTAGCTTTTTCTATCACTTGCTGCTTATGCTCTTTGGTGGCTTTACCAGATTGACCCCTCACCTTCAGCTATGCCTAATGCGGCTCCTGGCATGTCATCCTGCACTCTCCACTGAACCAGGGTTGATCTCTTGGCTTGATGGTAATGGTTGAGTGGGCAATATGCTGGACCATGAGGTTGAGGGTTATGCTCATTAAGAAGTACATTGCAGTAAGGATCTTGCTGGTGTCCCAGACCCTCTCCCCTTCCTCACTGCTACATGATCAGTTGAGCTCAATTGCATCAATCCAATGGCATGTAATTTCACTCCAGTCCCAACGTTATCCAATTGTCTAATGAAAGTAGTAACTGTTGTGAGGATATTATTTCATGGGGAATGTATGTCAACCAGTGCCTCCTTCACAATTAACCATCTCAGCAAGACCATCTCAGGCAAAACTAGGTTATAGTCCAACAGGTTTATTTGAAATCACAAGCTTGATGAGGGGGGCAACACTCCAAAAGCTTGTGATTTCAAATAAACATGTTGGACTATAACCTGGTGTTGTCTGACTTCTGACCTTATCAGTAATCATAACAGATTTTATTATTCTTTCATGGGATATGCGTCTAGCTAGCAAGGCCAGCTTTTGTTGTCCTATTTGCCCTTGAACTGCTAATGTTATGCTAATTTAGAGGGCAGCTCAGGGTCAATCACATCGCAGTGTGACGCTGGAATCATACGAAGGCCAGAACAAGAGAGGACAGCAGATTTCATAAAAACCTAGAAAATAGGACTATTTAGCCCTTTGAGCCTGCTTTACCATTCATTTTCCCTCATGTCCTTTGATCAAGTGCCTTCTTGAAATCATACAATATTTTGACTGTTTTCTTGGTAGCAAATTCCATGGGCTCAACACTCTTTGGGTGAAGAAATCTCTCCTCATTTCAGTCCTCATTTATTCCAAATCCATAGACTGAGAACTCTGGCTCTCAATTCCCTGATCCTTGAGAACATTCTTCCTGCATCTAGTCTGTCTGGTCGTATCAGAAGCTCATAAACTTCTATGAGGTTCCCCCTCATTCTTCTCATCGCCAGGAAATATAATCTTAACTGATTCAACTACAAGGATTCTATAATTCTATTCTCCTCAGACTTCAGACCTGCCACCCCAGGAATCAATCTGGTAAACCTTAGCTGCAGTGTCTCAACTGGAAGAACATCCCAAAGGAAAGACATTAGTGAACGAGGTGGGTTTTTACAGCAATTGAAGATGGTTTCACAGTCACTATTACTGAGATGAGGCTTCAATTGTATATTTATCAATTACATTTAAACGCTGATGGGTCTGATGGTGGGATCCAATCTTGCATCCACAGACCATTAGCCTGGATTGTTAGTCCAGTGACCATTACCACTATACTACCATCAATTAATGATAATTACATATAATAATTATAATAATAAGCCTGTTGGCTGCAATTGACATTACATCACCTCTTACAGCATGGTTTGCCTGACATCAAACTGCCAGCTACAAAGGAATTGGCAGTCACAGAACAGCATCAAATTTCTCAATACAGTAGGACTGTCATTCATTCACCAACATTACTCTTTCTCTATCAGTGAGAAATGTCAGCCTCTGGCTGATGTTACACCTCTTTGTCACAGACAGACTGTCAGTCACTGACCAACTTCATGAAACCAAGTACCTTGGGACTTCTCGTCATTGATTGGCACTACACCTTATGTTTCAGTGATAATAAATAAGACCGTCCTGCACTTTTAGTGTGCAAGTCAAGACAACAAACAGGGAAAGACAGACGGGTCAAAACAGATGTGGGAAGGATAAAGCAGACATAGACGATGGCACGGATTTATTAGGAAAGAACGATTTACAAAATAAATCACAGCAGACTAATTAGTCATTCACCAGCAGAAAGCATGGAGCTGTTTGAAAGGTTGAAGAAAGTCTTTAATTTTATAGGTAAGAGGAAGGTCTTCATGTTGCACTTAGAATGATGGAGAATTTATTTCTGAAGTTGATCTTTTCTCTGGGGTCTCCTTTGTAAATTTTCTCTGCCTTATTTTAGTCTCTCAAATACTTTTTGAAAAGCAATTGTTCGATGCTAGTTTTATTATTTCTGCAGCAACAAATCACATTAGCTTGATGTCCTTACCATAATAAAATAACCAAAGGAACTTCATGTAAAAGAAGAATAGTGGAAAAAGACTCACGTCAGATGAGCAAAACTGTGGTTGGAAAGATTTTGTGAGGCTTCTAAGGTCAAAGAGAGATATTGGAGTTTAGGATGCAGCCAAAGAGAGTCTTAAATTTTGGGTTTACATCACTGCTGAAAGTTCACACCTACTGCTCATGGATTGTGAATGTTCAATGGGGTGGTATGGTGGCTTCGTGATTAGCACTGCGGCCTTACAGTACCAGGGACCCAGGTTTGATTCCACCCTCAACTGACTGTCTGTGTAAAGTTTGCACGTTCTCCCGGTTTCTGCATGGGTTTCCTCCCACAGTCCAAAGATGTGCAGGGTAGGCAGATTGGCCACACTAAATTGTCTGTAGTGTTCAGGGATGTGTAGATTAGGTTGTTTGCCATGGGAAACACAGGGTTGAAGTGCAGTGTTCTTCAGAGGTTCAGTACTGACTTGTTGGGCCGAAGGGTCTGTCTCCACAATGTAGGGATTCTTTTTAAAAAAGGGATACCTCTAATCCTATAAGGTATCATCCATAAGATAGGGATATTGTAGGTTATCATTTGATAATACAGGGGCTACTGTTATTTGTTCCTCCCTGCAATTAAGCTTTACATGGCAATCCGAATACACAGCTCTTCAAATCTCCAGTCTACAGCATGGAGACTTTAATACCAAGGTCACAAGGAGACTATTTCCAGTTCGTTTCCAAAGAGAGACTAAAACTAAAGTTATGCATGGTTTTGCCACACATGGCGGAGTAGAAGTAGGCTAAGAGTTTTGGGGGTTTAGAGAAATTGAGAAATGGGGTCTAAGAAAGTTGGAACGATTGAGTGAAAACATCTTCAAGGGTAATGATGACAATGAATAGGATTTAATGTGGAACAGAGCGCAGGCAGCAGAGTTCCGGACGGTTTGGAGATTGTGAAGAGGGAACTCAGGAATTTAGCAGGAAACGCATTGAGGTGAAGATAATAATGAAATGTCAACCTGGTGAAGCTACAAGGCTATTTGTATGCTAAACAACATAAGCAGCAAGTGACAAACAGAGCTAAATGATTCCACAATCAATGGATCAGGTCTAAGCTTCAGTTGTATCTCAATACATCCTTGTCAAAAGCAATAGGAATAGGTAATAAATACTAACCTAGCCAGCAATGCTAAGATCCAACAAATGAATTTCGAAAATCCACAGTCACTCTTCACACCAATATCAAGATCAGTAATGTGTATCACCTACAAGTTAGACTACAGATATTCACTGTCGCTCACCTTCCAAACTCATGGCCACTACCATCTAGAAGTACAAGAGTGGCAGATTCATCGGAACACCAGCACCTGCAAGTTGCCTTCTAAGGCACTCACCATCCTGACTTCGAAATATATTGCTGTTCCTTCACTGATGCCTGGTCAAAATCCTGGAACTCTCTAAAAGCATTGTGGGTCCAACTGTAGCATGTGATGCCCAACCAAAATGATCTACTTCTAATGTGCTGCAACCAGAATGAGGAATAGAAAGTCTTTATAGGCCTCAATGCCTGTTGTTCTGAGGCAGCATCACTAAAGATTTTTGGGCTCCTTTAAAAAGTTATTTGATTGACAAAACAAAGGGATAGGAGTTAGACAGCAAAGTAGAGGCATGAATCAGATCAGCCGTGATCTTATTCAAATGATGGGGCAGGCATGATGGGCTGAATGGCATACTCCTGCTCCTAATTTGTATGTTCAGGGGCAGACAATAATAAAAAAGAAATACTGCAAAGAATCTGAGGAACTCTGAAAAAGAGTCACACTTGTCTCCAAACATCAATTCTACTCTGTCTCCCCAGATGCTGTTAGACCTGCTCAATGCTCGTTTCAGATTTCCAGCATCTGCAGTATTTTGCTTTTATTTGAGTGGGAAATGAGAAAAATACAGTGTGAACGCAGGTTCTTACTCTACAATACTTTGATAAGGCATTCAATGTGATTTTACTTTAATTCATCAAATCGTTTGAGTATCTGATTGATATGGCGTGCACAAGTACATTATGGAGCGTTTGTATAGGTGGGGGGAGAGAGGGATGAGGATTGTAGTCAGGTCACAGCATGTGGCTGTCAAGCTTTTACTGCGCACCTAATGGTCTACAGCTTTCAATGACAAGAAAAAAAGAGAGAAATACGTTCTTCTTACAACAAACCTGCTGGAAGATCTCTGGGTGACCGAGATAAAAGCTGTATTTAAAAGCCTTTCTGGAACTGTCCTTTTCAATACTAATTATCATCACTGCACGACATAGTGCGACAGAGTAAAATTTGACACCACAGGCAACTCACTTCAACAAATGGAGGGAGGAGGGAGTGAAAGAATGGGGATAGTTTTTGTTTAAAAATTGGACTCAATTGCAGTGGGGGGAATAATCCTTTTTACATGTTGACACAAATGCAAGTGAAGCTGAGGGTCCACGAGGTGCGATTCTTGACAAGGAGTAACATATGCTGCTGATTTCACCCACGTTGTAGGAAACTGCTGATTGTTAGCATTAGATAAAGCCTCAATATAGCGGATAATGAAGCAGAATCTAATTAGACGCCAGCTGTTAAAGGCAGCCTTTCACATTTCCAAGAATTTCTTTGTGTTGTGAGATTACCTTCTCGCTTCAGATGAGGGCAGTGGTGTCAGTTAACCCCTTGAATGCTGCTCCACCTCCTCCACCACATTTGGTGAACTCGTTTTAAAAAAATTCCATTGTCTACAGAAATAGTAGGAACTGCAGATGCTGGAGAATCTGAGATAACAAGGTGTAGAGCTGGATGAACACAGCAGGCCAAGCAGCATCAGAAGAGCTGAAAAACTGACGTTTCAGGTCTAGACCCTTCTTCAGAAATGAAGATGAACCTTTCTGAAGAAGGGTCTCGACCTGAAAAGTCAGCTTTCCTGCTCCTCTGATGCTGCTTGGCCTGCTGTGTTCATCCAGCTCTACATCTTGTTATTTCTTCTCTCTCAGGTATCCTCTGTCTCATCCTGCTCCTGCTTCCAAGCTGTGGAATCTCCTATGGAGTCTCTATATCCACAAAGCACCTAAACTCTTTGGCCAGCTCAGGGGAAATCCCAGATGAATGACTGCTCCCAACACAGTGCAGGACTTTCCTCAGCCCTCTTTCAGATTAACAGCAGGACTTTGACACCAACCCCACCTCACCCAAAGGAAAAATTACTCTTTGAAATGAGAAATGGCAAGGGATAGTTTCCTTCTTAATTTACTAAGAGGTGAAACTTCCAGGGGGCACATTTCCAAGGATTGTTAAATACTGCCGTTGCTAGTTGATGAGACATGTTGAAAACCACATGCTGCGTTGTGTTCTGTTCGCAGTTGTTTAGAATCAAAGGATTCAAATGGCAACGGTGACAAGTTACAGCCCCACTGAACAAATCCCAGAATTCCACTACTACAGCACAATCCCCCATGATACTGGGCTTCTGATTCACACACGATCCTAAAAATCCTGATTCAAGCATCTCTCATGTTGCAGTTGATGCTTGCTCAGCACTACTGGATCATGTTGTCAGCTCAGAAGTTGCTGCATCCTCCACTATTGATGATGAACTGCTTACAAACCACCCATTTTTGACAGATAAATTACACAAGAATGAAAACTTGTGTGTAATTATAAAGCAATAAGTTCATTAAGGAGGTCCAAAGTTATAAATCAGAAGAATAACGATCAGGTGGTTATTAAATCTAGCCTCTGAACATCAAGTTTACCTCAGTATTAAATCTGTAAGAGAGGTTCAAACAAAAGCAGTCCTTTGGTCACCTAAGTTTCTCTTTCCAGGATATCTACTTGCCACAATTCCATACAATGGTGCTTAATTAACTCACACAGACCAGCAATGATTCACTGGATCGTGTACCTCAATATTGTAAAGACGCATATAGTAAAACTCTACTACATTATGCAAAGGAAGGCTATAAAGGTTGTGGGCATTGTAGGCCTTGAATATAACCTCAAGGATGACACATCAGTGGAGTATTGAGAATGCACTGACTTTTGAGTGAGACGTTTAGCTCAGGCTCGTTTATTCTCTCACACAAAATCTTAAGTCCATCATCAAATATCCATCTGAACAATCCAAGTACCGAATTCAGACTGGTGGGACCGTTGTTCATGAATTTCTATTTGTATGATTCGTTCCCAGGATCTGGGTGTCTCTGGCAAGATCAGAATTTTTTTGCCCCAGCCCTTATTTTTGAATCACAGTGACCCATTTACTGAAGGTACTTCCACAAAGTATGAATTGTATGAAAGCAAAGGTGGGACTTTTGACAGCTTGGGGGCCTAGGCACATTTCAGATTCGGCAAAAAGTGAATCTTCCACTGCACCAGCAGCAGTGGCTCAGTCATTAGCACCCCTGCCTCCAGGTCACAAGCTCCTAGTTTGAATCACACTTGCAGTCTTGAGCACCAACACTCAAACCTGATACTCTAGTGCCACAGGAGTGCTGTGCTGTTAAAGATGTTGATGTTTGATTGAGATCTTACACTGAGGCCCTAGCTGCTCCCTCAAGTGGGTGTGGGAGACTCCTTGATACTATTTCAAAGAAAAGTAACAGAGGCCTGTATCGCAGATAATATTTATCTATTGATTAACATCCCAAAACAGATTATCCGGTAATATTTCTGTGTGTGAAAGTCTGATCTGTGTATATTATGATTCCTAACACTACAACAGGGATGCACTTAAAAAAAACATGGACCTCATTGACCACAAAAGCACATTCATACATCCTGTGGTCGTGTCAGCACTATACAAATACAAGTCTTCCTTTCCACCCAACAGACTGCTTTAGAGCTGACTGAGAGCCTGAGAATGTAAAATGTCTGATTCCCGAATACTCCCATCACTCTAAACAAGAAGGTGAGAGAAACAAAGTGGTATTAAAAAGAAAAATATGATTTTATTAACAATTTGCCGTCAACTGTCTTCTGGGATTACAAGGTGGCAGTGACAGCTTGGTTGCTCTTTTGCAGAACTATTACACTAGATCTGTCAATGTGAGAGCTGCCTGGCAGATGCACCACTTTGCAGTTCTAATTTTCATCTCTCTGGGTCCTGGCAGCCTCTGACTGAGATCTAAATAACGACGTCGTGTCTCCAGCTAAGGCATCTGTGCTGGTGCAGAGAGATATGCTGGCAACGTTCAGAGCCGGAGAAAAGATCTGAAGGTATACAGACGAGCATATGCTGACACAAATTCTGAGCTGCAACAGGCGTCGCGTCACTTTGTGACATTGCATCAGAAAGATGTCTGCTAATTGCTCCCCATCGCTCACACCCACCCCAGGCAGAATCCTTTTTATTATTTTATGCAGGTGAACGTGTAACTGTTCCCTCTATTTAACGAACAAAATGGGCCACTTCCTAAGTGAACATCAACACAGGGTGCCTCAGGGCCCTGGCACTTTACATTCTGACTGCATTCCTATTTAAAGATGTTCTCTTAAGCTCTGCTTCACCACCCACATCGAGCATCAATTAGCATATGCATCAAGGCCCATTGAGAGGGTTTAATTGAAAGAGGTCTCTCAAGTGCAAATAAAAGAAGGCATTGCTGGAAGAGTTTATGTATGTACATAAAATGTCACATACATAATACATATAATTAATTTTTTAAGATCTCGAGACATTATAAGAATGAAATATAAGACAATGCAGGCTCATATTTATAACTGCACACAATATACATACATGTGTACAACATATTGGCATCAGTATGTAAGTCTGTGTGTGTGTATTCTTGTACCTTTGATGGTTACTTTTAGGAGAAATGACATTCCACAATCCCACAAAGTTGGTACTCACTGGATTTGTGTAACACCAACAACTTTCCATCAAAATAATCAAACATCCCAAGGTCTTCAGATAATGGTACCAATCATAGGTTGGCACTGAGCCACGTGAGGAGATATTCCGAGGCGTGCACAAAACACTTGGTTAAAGAGGCCAGTTTTCAAAAGCATCTCAAAGGACGTAACAGAAGGACACTGGAAGATTATTTTAGGGAGGCAATTTCAGAATTTAGAAATAAAGACTTGCTGAAGCACATTTAACAAATTAGAGTTGTCCCAAAGTGCTTCATAGTTAATGAATTATTTCTGATGTGCAGTCACTGTTTTAAAGTCAGAAGTCTATTTGTATACAGCAAGCTCTCAGAATCAGCAAAGCGGTAGTGACCAGATTATCTGTTTCTTGTCAAGTGAGGGACAAATTTTGGCCAGGGGTCCAGGGATAGATATCTTCCCTTCTCTTCTCCATAGTGCCATGCAAATCTTTCATGCTCCAGGGCAGACTAGGGATTTTTATAACAGCTCATCAAAAAGATGACACCTCCAACAGTGCAGCACTCCATCACCTCTCCAGTAGATTATCACCTTAGATTTTCATCATCCAAAGTGGGACTTGAACCCATAAACCTCTAAATAAGAAGCAAGAATGCTGCAGATGAGCCATTACCAGCACACATACATACAGGCAGCCAAAGACACAGCTGAAAATGATGGAACGATGAAAATTGGGGATTTACAGGAGTCCAGAATTGGAGGAGCACACAGATCTTGGAAGGTCATGGAGTCGGAGAAGATTACGGATATTAGGCAGGGGTGAGGCTCTGAAGTTTAACATGAGAAAGTTAAATTTGAGACGTTGCTGGACCAGTTGTCAATGTAGGTGTAGAGGCTGTATATGAATGGGGGTTTGCACAAGATATGATATTTGACAATCAGCAAAAAATGTGCAATTGTTCTCAGCTGAATAGTGGGACAGATTAGTGAAGATCGTTATTTTGTAATATCTGCTGGAAAGTTGACACATGTGGATTCAATTGCAATGCCATTACTAGTTTCAAAGAATAGTCTTTGGACTTTGAACTGATAACTCTGTTTTTCTCTCTCCAGCACTTTCAGTTTATATTTCAGATTTCCAGCATCCACAGTAATTTCCTTTTATTTGAGTGATGTCAGTTCTGTTCAAGTTAGGTTTGGTTTCGCTTTCAAAGGCAAGAACAACAAGCAGTCAATGTGAAATCGCAGAGGAGTACACTCACAATAACTAGCACCTCACCTCTGAGCCACAACATTGAGAGTTCAGATCCTGCACCAGAGGTTTGAACAAATAACCTAAGCTGACACTGCAGAATGAGTGCTGCATTGCTACGGGAGCTGCTTTTCACACCAAAAATTAAACAGAAGCCTGGAAAATCCTTCACAATTCCAAAAAAGAGCAGTAATTCTTAATTTTCTGAAGAAGGGTCCCTACCCGAAATATTAACTTTCCTGCTCCTCTGATGCTGCCTGGCCTGCTGTGTTCCTCCAGCTCCACACTCTGTTATCAGCAATCCTTAATGATGCTGTAACTACATGGTCTGCAGGTATTGGGGAAGTAAATGGAATCCTGGCCTTTATTACAACCTGTTCAGAGATGTTATTACGCTATCTCTGGAGCAGGTGGAACTTGAACTGAGGCTTCTGAGCTCGGAGGTAGGGACACTGCCACCGCACACATGACTCCCCTTATTGCATTTACTATCAGGTATTTTTAATCAACATGTTCAGCGATGTTATGACACACCTACTGGAGCAGATCGGGTTTGAATCCAGGTGTCCTAGCTGAGAGGTAGGGGCACTACCACTGCACACAAGCGCTCTCATGTTTTCTAGTCACGAAACACCAATAAAAACAAATAACGTGGTCACAGTTTCATGGCTGTTTCTGGGACATTTCTGGACCCAAATTGGTGACAGCGTTGACAGCAATTCAGTTCCTGAGTATTTGATTAGCAGAAAGCCACTCTGGGACAGATGCACAAAATGCTGCAGAAAATGCAAGTCCTTCTTTTTCATTCTTTTATTTTAAGGTTGTACTAACTCCAGTGGCCCACTGCTGTAGGCATTATGCTCTGGAGGTAGTCAGACGAGTGGCAGAGATGAGGATTATTCCAAGCTGCTTCGATTTCCTTTAATGAACTGTACAGTGCCCTGTTCCCCAAAGCCCTGATGTAGATGTGATGCTCAGCCTCATTGAACTTTCCTTCTCATAGATCTCGAATTAAATAAATGTAACACATCGTAGATAAACACAACCAAAGAAAAAAAATGAATACATGAATGAGGAAATCCTATGGAACGCTCCTTGCATGGATTGCTGCAAAAATCTGGCCTGGAAATGAGGCTGAGATGTCCTGCTTTATCAGCCAAACCATCTGTGAGTATTAGTTAAACAGCATATTATACAGCGATCAGGAGGGATTTGTAACGAAAGCTTCTTACTAGCAATTTGCATCAATGCAACAGCAAAATAAATACAAATAACTCCAACTTCACAGGTTAATGGTCATAGCTCTATCATGAACTGCAGTTGGTCTTAGTTAAATTCTTACAAGTACAAACAAGGTAAAACAAAACTGATGTAAAAAAAAAGCAAAGTACTGCAGATGCTGGAAATCTGCAATGCAGCTCTGGCAGTGTCTGTGGATACGGAGACACAGTGAATGTTTCCTGTGCAGTATGACTCTTCCTCAGAATTGTTCTTTGAGCAGTTCCCTAGAGCTGTTAAGGCTGTAATTACCAAAAGGTGCAGAGTCAGCAAGATGGCAGGTCACATCCCTTTTGGGAAGTCTCTCCAAAATAATCGACATTTAGGTTGACAGCCTTAGGCCTTCCCTCCAATGAAGAATCCTAGGAGTGGATCCGTACCAACCCACCCCCTCCTTCATTGGTAACTACCAGCCAGTCAGAGGCTACGAGCTAGGCAGCACAGACAGGAGCATTGGGACGTCTGGCACAACACTCCAGGAATAAAGCATTGCTTCCTGACAGTCAGTGGCATTCTCTAGGCCGGCCCTCGGATCCTTCATCCAAGGGAAGGCCCAGGGCCGTCAACCTAAAGGCCCGATTACTTTGGAGAGCCTTTCCAAAAGGGATGCGACCTGCCATCTAGCTGACTCTCTGCCTTTGTTAGTCAGGGGCATGACTGTTGCTGAATCCCAGGAGTTACCACAAAGCTGAAACTAAAGTCGAGTGTTGCAGACACACAGGCAATTCCCTCCCTAACACACACATGGTGCCGACACCTCTGGTGGGTCTGTTCTGTCCATTGACGTGATGGTGGTAGCTAGGACATTGTAAGATATGATTCAATGAGTATGACTATGTCAGGATATAGCTTTACTAGCCATTTCAGAGACCATTTAAGAGTCAAGCATGTTGTTGTTGGCTGGGAGTCACCTAACAACAGATTTCCTTCTCTAAAGTCCATCAGTGAAGGTTTTTAAACAACTACATTTTGACAATGGTTTCATGGTCAGTACTAGACTAATAGGGGGTCATTTTGCTGGATGGCTGGTTTGCAGTACAGAGTGGATTCATAGAACGTAGAACATAGAACAGCACAGCACAGAACAGGCCCTTCAGCCCACGATTCAATTCCCATTCTGGCTGAGATTACCATGAGGGACCATCCTTTACACACCTCTCTCCCTTATCTGAGGCCTGGTGACCCTCAGGTTAAACCACCACCAATTATCTCTCTCAAATGAGGGAACAGGCACGTGGTCTGATACAGACAATGGTGACTTGTACTGGACTGTTATTAATTAATTGATTTCATTAATTGAATTCAAATTTCACTATTTGCTGTGGGATTCGAAAGCCTTATCCCCAGATTACTAGGCTTCCAAGTGCACCACCAGCTGCCCTAATATTGATAGTTCATTGACTGTTCCTGAATATTAAATAAAATGCCGAGCCCGCCTCTCTCTCACTGACATTCCACATTCCACATACAGCTTATGGCTCGTACTGCAACTGAGAAGCTACATAAAAACAACAGCATCACTATAATTATAGCTTCAAACATGGCTCCCACACAGAGATTCACACTGGTTCTGTTCTACTGCAACAGCTTTATCCTAATCCTTCAACACTGAGCACAGTTTATGCAGCCAACTATCTCTTCGTTCATATTTTAGACTAAAAGGTATTTTGATAACGTACAGTCATTTTAGATGCTAATTGATCCTTTCAGTTTCTTTCACAGGTTGTGCACATCGCTGGCAGAGGCTACATTTCTTATTCATCCTGAGCCCTTGACCATTTCCGAGGGCAGTTGAAAGTCAGCCACATGGTTGTGGGCCTGGAGTCACATGTCAGTTAGATCAGGTAAGGAAAGGCAATTCCCTTTCCTAAAAAGCAGGAGGGAGCCAGATGGGTTTTTACAACAATCGATGACAGTTGTTATAATCACCATTACGGATGTGCATTATAATTTTATTTTGCCTTTATAACAGCAATCAATACACTCCAGTTCACTGAGGAAGATCCACTGAGTCACTGAACTTGAATCGTGAGGAACTATATAAATATGAGAGATAATGGGAACTGCAGAATGCTGGAGAATCCAAGATAACTAAGTGAGAAGCTGGATGAACACAGCAGGCCAAGCAGCATCTTAGGAGCACAAAAGCTGGCATTTCGGGCCTAGACCCTTCATCAGAGAGCATAAATATGAGCCTTCCTTTCCTATTTCATTTGTGTATAGTTTGAATCCTTTCATCAAAATTCAGTTACCTTTGTCTGAATTTTTACTCAGAATTTGGACCATGAAGGGCTAAACGCCTCGACTTCACTGTCATGATTAAAATCAATAAATTTGATTGATAAGATTCTGGGAGAACTGCATCAGGGAACAGGATTTGGGTATCGCGCCAAATCTATCAGATGATCCCAAACCAGTTTATATCTCCTCAGAAAGAATATGACTATTTATTCATTTGCGCCTTTAACAAACTCATAACACAATATCTCAATGAACTTTCCAGTAATTTGGTGTTTCTGAACTAAAATTGTATAATGGAACCTCCAGCAGTAGCTGGAGATGGTGATGGATGATACTGAGCAAGGGCACTAAGCAGGTATGTGGCAGCACCACTGAGGCTGGGCAACAGGAAGTATTGAACAGATTCTTGCTGGGAAAGAGTGCCTTTGGTAGAGCGAGGGCTGAAGGAAGGCAATGAATAAATTCCTCAGCCAAATGTAATTCATATAGTCATTTAATGTCCATTGTGTGCATCCTCAATAACCCTTACTGTTTGTAATGACCTGATGCCAGTGGAATTAAGAACCCCTGCTTCATGATCTTTGAGCTGTACGCATGCTCAAATCTCATGTTATAGTTATACAGAAAATGTGGCAGCCATTTAGTTCATTGCAAGGTACCACAAACAGCAATGTGATCATTGTGATATTCTCCCGATGACTATTCCTGGTACCTCGTGATATTTGTCATCTGTACTAGAATGTGGTACCAGATAAGGGTTGTTTGAAGCTATTCATTTCAGCCAATTTCCCTTTGTCTTTGTTTTCTCTTGGGTTTATTTAGTTATTACCTGTGGAGGATACTTCACTTTAGAACATCTACAAAAAGAGGCACTCTTCTTAAATAACAAGAAGGTTTAGTGCAATGATAACATTTGGTCAAACATAATTACTCAGGCCTTAGGGAGTTGGTACAGATCCTTCTGCTTCCGCTGAAATCTGGAGTTGAACACCTTGTCTCCACCTCCAGACTGTGTGTGATGTCAGTAAAATGGTTGCAGCCAATGTAACGTGAACATGAATCCCTTCAGAACCATTACCTTGTACATCAACAATGAATTGGTTGCCTGTTTTGATAAAATTGTTTTAAAACTAGCCAGCACTCCAGGGAGAATTTTGCCATTCTCTGAAATAGTGCTCTCCAGTCTTTAACTCGCCAAATGAGCCACGCTTCAACATCTCACTCAAACAGCTCCTCAGAGAGAGCAGTATTCCTTCAGCACTGCCCGTTGAGTGCAGCCTGAAATGCTGCACTAAGTCTCAGCAGTGGGATTTTGAGCTCACTTTCTCCAGGCTGAGAGGTGAGTCACAGCCACAGAGACAAAGCTGACATCTAAATGAACTGGGGTAATGGGAACTGCAGATGCTGGAGAATTCCAAGATGATAAAATGTGAGGCTGGATGAACACAGCAGGCCAAGCAGCATCTCAGGAGCACAAAAGCTGACGTTTCGGGCCTAGAGATGAAGGGTCTAGACCTGAAACGTCAGCTTTTGTGCTCCTGAGATGCTGCTTGGCCTGCTGTGTTCATCCAGCCTCACATTTTATCATCTAAATGAACTAATGAACAACTAATTGGGCCAGAAGATATCTATGCAGCTGGAATGCAGGGAAGGGAAGACAAGGAGTGTGACAAATTTGGAATTTAAAAAGAAAAGGGGAGTGAAATTCAACATTTTCTCCTCAGTGAGTGACATTTCCCAGCATGAATTTGGGATTGCATTGTTTCATCGAAGTTGGAATCTATGCTAACGACTTTCTAACAACTACAACACCTATTTCATCCTCACTGGCTCCAAACTGCATTAGCATTAGCTTCAAACTATATTAGCATTAATATCAATTTGTTTGCTCAAAGCTATAGCTATTAGAGTAAGTGGTTCATCACTAAAAGGAATACCACAGGAGTGAATGTTACTTTCACTGCCCAGACAAGTGATAATTCACTTCAGTGAAAAATAAACACAATTATACAGTTGAGCGATTTATCACTTAACTTTCCGCATCACTTTCTACAGTGTATTTAAAGCACATCTCCATAGCATAAATGGAGCAGCACACCAGCCTAGCACATTGTAAGTAGTGATGAGCTCACTTGTGGGTCACCAAACAGGCTGAATGTATTACTTTGGTTTGACAAGGCCACAAATCAATTGTGCCTTATAATTTCAGTGCTGGCAGTTCAGGATTAACAGTGTGCAAGGATACCATGTGTTTGAACATCAACACCCAAGCCCAAGTCCTATCCTCTTGCCCACTCAAAGCTGTTTGTTAAATTCTTAATCTCTCTCTTTGTTGGTCTGCCAGCTCTGACAACTCTGAAGTGACATGAGTTTAGGAAAGATGCAATCTAGTTTTTACTGGATGCCAACACTCCCTGTCTGTAATTCCAGTCAAATTGGCAGTCTTTTAATGAAGTCAGAACAAGAGTCACACAGATAGCGGAAGTTCCAGTTTCCTGATGTTTTGTCTTGTGTCTGGGCAGAAGGACCATTCCTCCATTTGTTATGATCAAACCCTTTTCTAGCATTTTCAGGACACATACCATTCCCAGTGTACTACTTTTGACTGTTTCAGAATGTTAGTAGCATTCAATTCTGCCCAGCAACAGGGAAGGGCCTTGTTATAGGACCCAGCTCGACGGTCACTGAGGAGGAGGTTCAAAGGTTACAGACAATGTTGGGAAAGTCGGTGACGGAGACAAATCACCGCAGTTAGCTCAGAGATAGTAGGAACTGCCGATGCTGGAGTCTGAGATTCCTCGTGTATCACCCCATCAACCTCAGGAATCAATCCGCCACTTTCGCCGCCTGCAATCTGATCCCACTACCAAGGATATATTTCCCTCCCCACCCTTATCTGCCTTCCGGAGGAACTACTCTCTCCGCGACTCCCTCGTCTGCACCACACTCCCCACTAGCTCTACCACCCTGGCACTTTGCTCTGCAACCGCAGGAAGTGCTACACCTGCCCCTACAGCTCCCTCCTCACCTCCATCCCAGGCCCCAAGAAAACCTTCCACATTAAACAGATATTCACCTGCACATCCGCTAATGTGGTCTATCGTATCCACTGTTCCCAATGTGGCCTCCTCTACAACAGGGAAACCAAGTAGAGGATTGGAGATTGCTTTGTGGAACACCTACGCTCAGTTTGTGACAAACGACAACACCTCCCACTCACGAATCACTTCAACTCTCCTCCCACTCCTCGGACGACATGTCCATCCTGGGCCTCCTCCAGTGCCACAACGATGCCACCATTGGCTGGAGGAACAGCACCTCATATTCCACTTGGGAACCCTGCAGCCCAATGGTCTCAACGTGAACTTCATAAGCTTCAAAATCTCCCTGCCCCCGATGGCATCCGAAGAGCAGCCCCTCTTGTCCCTGCCTCCTTGACCTGTCTGTTTTTCTCCGACAAATCCGTTCCTCTGACCTCACTGTCTATTTGCTCTGCCCCAGAAGGCAGTGGAGGCCAAGTCTCTGGATACTTTCAAGAAAGAGATAGATAGAGCTCTTAAAGATAGTGGAATCAAGGGTTATGGGGATAAGGCAGGAACAGGAAACTGATTGTGGATGATCAGCCATGATCATAATGAATGGTGGTGCTGGTTTGAAGGGCTGAATGGCCTACTCCAGCACCTATTGTCTATTGACCAACCCCACCCCCATTTCCTACCTACTAGGCTTATCCCTGCCTCCTGACCTACCCATCTTCCCTCCCACCTACCCGCTGCTCCCTCCTCACTGACCCATCCCCATCCCAACTCCCTACCTACACTCACCTTTACTAACTTCATCCCCACTTCCTTGACCTGTCCGTCTTCTCCACCTATCTGCTTCTCTATCCGCCTTCTATCATCGTCTCCCCCTCTCTCACAACCCCTTGCCCTCCCCCATTTCTGAAGAAGGGTCCAGGCCTAAAACAGAGATAACAAGGTGTAGAGTTGGATGAAACAGCAGGCCAAGCAGCATCAGAGGAGCAGAAAAGCTGACGTTTCAGGTCTGGACCCTTCTTCAGAAAATGAAGAACCCCATTTTCTGAAGAAGGGTCTGGGTCTAAAATGTCAGCCTTCATGCTCATCTGTGGCCTGCTGTGTTCATCCAGCTCTACAACTTGTTACTGCAGTTAGCTGTATTGCTAGAATGGGAGCTGAACCCACAGAGATTCTACACTGGGGACTGAGGAACCAAGCTCAGCTGGATGACTCTATGCTGTTAGATATTCATAAAAGTGCTAGGAATTAGCAGGCAGCTAAGTATTGGTAAAACTCAGGCAGCACTAGCTTGGTGAACTTAACTGTCAAGGATGAGCTGATTGAACATTGGAGTATTATTTTCAAAGTCCAGTGGAGTGCAGACCCAGGAAAGGAGGTCAATCAACCAGAACTCGAGCAGTCATTGAGGCAGTCCATGATGGTAGAGGTTTTGAGATGGAGTTTCAAGGCCAGACAGGCTTGTGAAATTTAATGAGATTTGATTATCCCATTGTGTTATTAGCATATTTGGGGGAATCCATGGGATATGTCTTGGTCACATTTGCTTTTCAATGCATGCTATAAATGTTTGATCACAGTGACTTAGCCATGTTTACCACATGATAATTCTGGATGTTAGAAATAAGTCTTACATGTATAGTAGATTGTAATTTTGTTCTGACTTGTGTCGTAAAGTATTGGTGCTTATTCAAAACTGTAGAATCCTGCAGCTTTATTTTCTTTGCAATTCTCCTGGATTGTACATTTTGCCTAATTTAAAAGTAAAATGTTACTGGTCCCCAGCCAGATGGTAACATAAGTTTGGCAGATCTGAGGTTGTAACACTGTCGCCTCGCTATCCAACTCAATGGGCAGACATTGTAACAAAATCGCACTGAAAGCCCTTGCCTTCATCAGCACAAAGCCAATCGCTGTAAAAAATTAAAATGCATGAGCTTAATACAAGATCTTTGGGTGGGGGTTCCTACTGTAATATATTATTACTGCGGTTAATTTTTTTTGCACTCATTATACTCTGCATGTCTTAAAGCCACATGCATCCTGGTATTGAGATCGGAACACAGGGAACTTCTACTGATTATCTTGTCCCTGGTTTAATCTACATCCCAGAGCATGTAGTGAAGCTGTTGCCAGAATAGTGGCCTATGTTAACAACAAAGCAACACAGCTGGCCAATATTTATCCTGTAGAGATCACCTAAGAAATAGATTTCGCTAGGAATCCTGCAGCAAGTAGCTCATCTCCTGACTCCTCAAAGCGTGTGCACCATCTATGAGACACAAGTCAGGAGTGTAATGCAATGCTCCCTGCTTGTCTGGATGGAGGCAGCTCCAGCAACACTCAAAAAGATTGACATCATCTCTGCAAAAATTCACCAAGGCTCCTTAGACAGCACCTTCCAAACTCAATCACTTCTATCTGGAAAGACAAGGGCAGCAGATACATGGGAACCCCAGCTAATGCAAGCCCCATTCTAAGCCATTCAGGATCTAGATCAGGAAATATATCTCTATTCCTCAGCAACATTGGGACAAGATCGTGGAATCCTCTCCCTAATGTCATTGTGGATGTATTTACAGCACATGGACTGCAGGGGTTTAAGGAGGCAGATCACCACCATCTTCTCAAGGGCAACTGGGAATGGGTAATAAATGCTGGTATAGACAGAGATGCCTATGAGTGAATTTTGAAATAAATGATTTGATCACAGTTGCAATGCTGCTTTTGGGAGTGTGCTGTACATATAGCAGCAGCTGTGTTTGCAACATTATAACAGACTGTAAAGCACTCAGGTTGTTTCAAGGTTGTAAAAGGCACTACAGAAGATGCAAACCTGCATGTTTTTAAAACTGGACACCTCATGCAATCTGACTAGTTAGAACATCCAACACTTTCTTCCCAATCTGCAGACTTTGCAGCAGGACGGCATTGACTGTCTATTCAATGTTCAGCTAGTATCAATTTGTTGTTTGGTCCTCTTTCTTTCAAAATGGAATTCATTAGGGGCTGGTATCCCTGGGCCAGTGTGGTGCCCAGAACTACAAACAGTAAACTCACTATAGTTTTAGGAAAGTTTTGTACAGCTCCAACATAACCTCCCTGCTCTTACAATCTATGACACGACTGATAAAGGCAAGTGTCCCATATGTCTTAAGTACCCTATTAACCTATGCTGCCACCTTCATCTTGCTGTTTCATCCTTTTCTTTAGTTTTCTATTGTTGTTTCAATCATGGTGGGTGGCCCAGTGCTTATTTTAGGTGATTCCCCCAGGCAGAGTTGAACTGCTTCTTAACCTGTTCCCAGTATTCTACGTGGAACAGTCACATTGTTGCCCACTTGAAGCAGGCCACCAGCTGGACGGCAGTTTATTACAGTCGAGGCGCCAAACCATTAAACAACCAAAACAGTAGGTTCCTTCCTTGTGTGCAATAAATTCGAAAATACAGCAAAAACCTCCTTACTGAAAGAGCCATTGGTTAGACACGGAGGAAGTAGGGAGATGGGAAATAACGACTTTGCATATTGTGAAATTGCAACCAATACAAAAGTTTGAAAACACCTGCCAACAGATTTAAGAACTGCTTCTTCCTGCTGTTATTAGACTTTTGAAAGGACCTTTCACGTACTAAAGTTAATCTTTCTCTGCACCTTCTCTGCAGTTGTAACGCTATATTCTGCATTGTGTTCTACTACCTTGACATTCTTACATAAGATATGAATTGCCTGGATAGCACACGAAACAACAGTTTTCACTGTATCTCGGTATATCTGACAATAATAAAACCAAATCGAATCTTCAAGGCTATGCAAAGTACCTCCCCATCTCTGTAAACTCAATCAATTCTATAACTCTGTGAATCTCTGCTCACCTCCAATTCCAGCCTCTTGTGCATTCTGAATTTCATTGCTCTCTGACTGGTGGCCATGCTTTCAGCCTTCTTGGGGCATAGGCACTGGAATTTCCTCCTTTCACCTCTTTGCTCCTCTTTCCATTCCTTGTTTAATAGGTTTGCTAAAAACCTACATCCCTGGTCAAGGTTGTGGTCACCTCTCCTCCTATCTCTCCTTGTGTCTTGGTGCCATTACTGTGAGGCATCTTGGGATGTTTCACTGCTCTGAAGCTGCTGTATAAATGAGAGTTGATGATTTTAAGATGTAGGTACAAGTGGAATTATGGTGATTTTCTTTCTTTGAGACAAACTGTACCTTTATCACTCAGGGGCTTTACCATGTCACTCTCCAATACAGAACAAAGCATCAAATGCTTCAATGCTGGAATCTCGTCATCATTCCTTAGATCTCCACACACAGACATAATGGTAATTCTTCTTTCTGCACTCAAACCTTCAAAAAATTAGATTTTCTCCCTCTTCAAAAACAATTTCTTCCTTGTTCTTTTTTGATCTCCTTCGCAAAGAATCTAAAAACCTATCCCCCAGCCACAGAATTAGTGCGGAGCCTTAGTTGTCATCCATTTTTGTTGGTTAGCTGGTGATTGTTCATGTGTAGCTTTTACAAAATGGGTCTCAGTGCACACAGGGTTCTCTGGCAGGGACCACTTGCACTGATCAGGACTCAGCGTGGGAGTAACGTGTGACATTCCAGTAAAGGGAAGCACCTCAGCTTCAGCAGGCATCACTGTGTAGCAGCAGCAATCATAATAACAGCAGTAAGCACAGAACCCAGACTATATGCAAGTCTGAGATCTTACAGCAGTGTAAATAGTTAGTGTTGTTGATAAACTTTAAGTCATCTGTCTTAACAACGTACGCACCTAGAAGCCACATTATAGCCCAGCAATGTGACAGATTTGATCAGCTAATGTTCCTCAGGCTAAGAACCAAACCTGGTGCCTTCTATCAGAAAATACACAAATTGATCTTTTGAAAGATTTGTTTTCTTCATGCATTAATATGTTTTGAAGAAGTCCGGCTGATATTTACATTGAAGAATCTCCTTTTCCCTCCTCTATACTGCCAAAATCACATCACCCACCAGCCCACAGCAAAATCGCCATGAGATATCTGTTTCCCTCTTTAAGTCAGGTGTGATTCACATTTCCAGGTAATGTCTTGTAGAACATCTAAAGGGATGAAAGAAGAGAAATGGGCTCTTAACAAATCCCAAGAGTAACATATCTCTGAATACGCTATAAATAAAATCCATCAAAGTTGATGGTATATGTCAGTTGAAATTTAGATTAATCTCTAGGGAAGAGGAAAGCAAGAGATATGGTGAGAAAAAGGTTCAATGGAGTTGATCGACAAGTCTTTTCCAGTCCCAAAAACTGTTCTGTCCTAGTTTAGGTCCGGAATTATCAATCATGCATAACGCTACAATGTAACTTAAGTGGAAGAGCTCAGGATTGATAGACAAGTGTGTGGTTGTCCTTGAATCCATTTGAATTTTGCTTTGATGGAAGGAATATTTGCAGAAATTTAATTTTAATTCATTGTGTGTGGGTCTCACGTTCCAGTGTCTCCTGCAGTAAGTTCAGTAAGAGACTAACTCAGTCTTCAACCAATAGCGTTGAATAGCTGTGATAATGGGAACTGCAGATGCTGGAGAATCCAAGATAACAAAGTGTGGAGCTAGATGAACACAGCAGGCCAAGCAGCATCTCAGGAGCACAAAAGCTGACGTTTTGGGCCTAGACCCTTCATCAGAGAGGCAGCTAGGCCCGAAATGTCAGCTTTTGTGCTCCTGAGGTACTGCTTGGCCTGCTGAGTTCATCCAGCTCCACACTTTGTTATCTTAGCATTAAATAGCTGTTGTCAGCCATTTATCCTACCTTGCCGGTCAATCTCTGACCAATGAGGCTGTAGTTTTTCAGTCAGCTGGGAAATGTTAAACACACGAACTAGTGGATGCACGGTCAGCAGCGAAGAGGAGGTAGGGACTGAAGCCGAGCGAGCGGCAGCAAAGCCTGCTCTGCCCAATGGAGGTCAGCAGTGGCGGTTGGTGATCAAAATGGCTGGTGACCATAGGCGGCTCGTAGCCCAGCGTGGGTGAAAGCCTGCCCAGCCATGGGGAGAGTGAACCCTCTTGGGGAAAGTCCAGCTAGGAGCATTTGCAGGCCCACGGCTGAAGAAAGGACTGTAATGTTTGACTTTTTAACTTATTTATTTTTCTGTTTTTATACTAAGAAGATTGTAGTGGTGAACTTTTTAACTTATTTCTTGGTTTTTCTACCTCTGTAATTAAGATATTGTATCTGTGCACTTTGTCCCTTAGATGGTGCCATGTGTGGTGACATTGTACACTTTTCACTGTACTCTTGTACCCTGTCCTTGAGTACATGTGACAATAAAACCTATATCTAAATCTATCTAAATCTAAATGTACGGGCTCCTAAGGGAAAAGGCTGAGGTGTATCTGTGTTCACAGCAGCTTGTGTCAGCTCTGGTTCATTGCATTATATTCTGACATTCCACTTGAACATAGAGTCTATGTTAACTGCATTACTGAGGGAGAGCTGCACTGCTGGAGAAGCTACTTTTCACTTGATGGATTAAACCAGGGTCCCAGCTGTCATTTCACAGGGAGAGATAAGAGAGTCCACCTGACTATGGTGGAGGAGAAAAGGGGAGCTCTCCTGCTGACCAACATGCTTCCTCAACTGCCGAATCAACTTAGCATCATTAAACCTGTCATTAATGTTGCTGCCTGTGGAGGCTTGCTGAGTGCAAATATGCCACACTTTCTGCAAGGTATCAATGCCTACGGCATTTTTAAAGAAATTCAATGACACATCAAGCTCAGGAAGTCATTGGCTGTCCAGAGGTTATCTCTTGGTCAGACTTGTATCTTTCTCTAAACTTTATCATTTATTTCTCAGCTGAACTTTGTCCCTCCACTGTTTCAGTGGAGTTTAAGCAGCTTGAAGCAAGGAAATTAATATCTTCAGTAAAATACTGTGCGTAAGAAAACATGGGATAACCTTAAGGCTTTACATGGGATCGTCCCACATATAATGAACAGGAAAAGAGCGCAACATTCTCCTCACTACCCTTGGCCCTCAAAATGAGGCAACACTATTACATTTTGATCAAAAATAATGGGAACTGCAGATGCTGGAGAATCCAAGATAACAAAGTGTGGGGCTGGATGAACACAGCAGGCCAAGCAGCATCTTAGGAGCACAAAAGCTGATGTATTGGGCCAAGACCCTTCATCAGAAAAGGGGGATGGGGAGAGTGTTCTGAAATAAATAGGGAGAGATGGGGAGGCAGACTGAAGATGGATAGAGGAAAAGATAGGTGGAGAGGAGAGTATAGGTGGGGAGGTAGGGAGGGGATAGGTCAGTCGGGGAGGACGGACAGGTCAAGGGGGCGAGGCCCACTGCATCCCAAAACCAGCCCAGCTCGTGCCCGCCTGTCTAACCTGTTCTTCTTCTCACCTACTCTAGACCCCCCACCTCAAGCCGCACCTCCATTTCCTACCTACTAACCTCATCCCGCCCCCTTGACCTGTCCGTGCTCCCCGGACTGACCTATCCCCTCCCCACCTCCCCACCCATACTCTCCTCTCCACCTATCTTTTTCCTCTATCCATCTTCAGTCCGCCTCCCCCTCTCTCCCTATTTATTTCAGAATCCTCTCCCCCATCCCCCTTTTCTGATGAAGGGTCTAGGCCCGAAACGTCAGCTTTTGTGCTCCTAAGATACTGCTTGGCCTGCTGTGTTTATCCAGCTCTGCACTTTGTTATCTACTATACATTTTGATGCAGTTTCACAAAGAATTTAATTGAACATCACATTGTGCTATATATTATGGACCATGCCCAATCCCAAAGCAACAGTAGAATTCAATCATGACAGCCTGACATTTCAAGCCGCACAAATAAAAAGTCTAATACATAACATAAAAAGGCCTTGGATAAATGTTATTCCTACAGCCGGAAGTCAAATTGGATTTCTTGAAGGATTGAAGATTTATACTATTGGCTAAGCAGTTCGGCACAGTTTAATTTATTTATTCTGGCTCCTCCCTACTAATTCCTTGTCCATATGTTGAGGGAGATTAACACACATCAGTAAAGTCTGCCTGATGTAATTAATCTAGATGGCTGTCATTCAGCATGTGAGTATTAAATTCTTTGTTATCAATTTCTGCCTGGCGTCTGAAAGCAGCCATATCTAGTTTTATTAGGAAGATGTCAATGTTGTGTGGGAAATCTTGGGGGAGAAAAAAAGACTGGGATTGGGTCATTGTTGAGGGCTCTCATTCCTCATATTCGTGGAGAAAATAGAACTGGGCAACATAATCTAATTTCCCTGTGAATGCATGTCAGCCTTTAATTAAACAGACAATACAACAGGAATGTGTGAGAGTTACAAACTAAATTACCTTAACCACAGTGTGAATTTCAATTCCAAAATTAATGAAGGTGGGGGGGGGGGCACATTGCAGCAACTGCAGAAAGACTTTGAGCTGTGATTTCCTCACACGGCTATGGCGGTGAGTTTATCCTCACTCACCAGAGGGGTGGAACATCACCTTTATGCTCTTCCAATGGTTGCAATATAGATCAAATTAAATGGGATATTGTCAATCCGGTCAGTTTCACAATGGCAGAGTAGGTTAAAAATCGCTGATAACAAGGTGTAGAGCTGAATGAACACAGCAGGCCAAGCAGCATCAGAGGAGCAGGAAAGCTGACATTTCAGGCCCGAAAAAAATTTTCTGAAGAAGGGTGTAGGCCCGAAACGACAACTTTCCTGCTCCTCTGATGCTGCTTGGCCTGCTGTGTTCATTTAGTCTACACCTTGTTATCTCAGATTCTCCAGCATTTGCAGGTCCTACTATCTCAGGTTAAAATTGCTCCCAGTTTCAGCCACACCCCAGACTAACTTCTGATATATGAGCACCCCAGCTCAATACACTCAGCTGTTGATATGTTTCAGATTGCTGCCACCATCGACATTCTGTATCATTTTGCTTCCTGCTGCACTGAGGTCACTGAGACCACTGAGGTCCATGAGTGGTAGCGACTTATGAAACTGAAAGTCAATGCTGCGACTGATGTTGGTGAATTGATCGATAGGCACAGATCCTTGGAGCCACACAGCTTAGAGAGAACATTGCTCACCATTCTCTTTAACTGTAGGATCACAAGGCCTGTTTGGTCTGGTGTGGTAGAGGGAAACTCCTTCCTGGCATAACTTGGGGCATTTCTTGTTGTTAGCAGGATGTAGTTTATTATATATTAGCAATTAGTTCTGAGTTACATTGATTTGGCAGAGATTGGGACAGAGACATGGAAGAGGATGAGGTATTAGGTTTCAATACGTCCAGATCCTCAACTGCCCTGCTCACAAGTCCACACAATATTATCATAACGGATGGAGCTTATTAACTCTCAGCTTTAGCCCTTTCAGACAAAAATATAACTGATGCTTGTCTGGCCTTGGAACTTGCAGAATTAGATAAAATGCAGAGAAGGACCAATTTTCACCACTTCTGTGTGAACGGACTAGAGAACGGGATCTCACACACAGACCTATTTTGTGTAAGCATACAAGTCAACCTTACAAATATTGCGCTCTGGATTCCTGCACTAAATGAATGGTAGCTGATGCAGTTTATAGTTTAATATATGTAAGCCCATGTAACATATGCCACATTTGTCAGCTTCTTATGAGACAGATATCTTGAAGTTTACTTACAACACTAACTATTTTGAAGATTGCAATACTGCAGATCTACACACATAGTTCAGGTTCTATTTTAACTAATGTTGTTGTAAATACTTTCTGACCCCTGCTCAGAGATGTTAGAACATGCCTCTGGAGCAGGTGGAGTTTGAACCCTGTCTCTTGGACCAGAGGTAACTGATGTTGTTGTACCTTGTGCACACATATAGCTGGCTGATTACACAACTCTATATCACAGACACAGTGACTGAAGGTGAGGTAAGCAAATTTAAAACCATAATGCATTTGTTGTGATGTCATGTCTTGAAAATAGAGGCTTGTCTGGGCTGGAAACTGCATCAAGAGGGATCTGAAATAAAAATGAAGTGGGGCCAGTGATAGAAAGTAGAAAGTGGGGCGGATAGGTGGACGAGAAGATGGATAGGTCAAGGAGGCAGGGATGAGGAGTGAGGGTGAGCTTCAAAATCTCCCGACCTCATTCCAAGACCAACTACCCCTCTCATCCCCGCCTCCTTGACCTGTCTATCTTCTCTCCCACCTATCTACTCCTCCGACCTCACTGACCAAACCCCACCCCCACTTCCTACCTACAGTCACCTTCACTAGTTTCATCCTTACCTCTTTGACCTGTCCATCTTCTCTCTCAACTACTTGCCCCTCCCTCCTCACTGACCAATCCCCATCTCCACTTCCTACCTACACTCACCATTACTAGCTTCATCCCCACCTCCTTGACCTGTCCGTCTTCTCTCCTACCTATCTGCTCCACCATCTACCTGCTATCACCACCGCGCCGTCTCTCTATTTATTCCATAGCCCCCTTCCCCTTCACCATGTCTGAAGAGAGGTCCCAACCCGAAACATTAGCTTTCCTACTTCTCTGATGCTGCCCAGCCTGCTGTGTTCATCCAGCTCCACACCTTGTAAGCAGTTAGCTTGTCTAATGTGGCCTGCTCCACATGATGCCAATTTCCTGAGTACTTCCTAAGTAATTGAGAAATAACTTTGCATTTGCACCAGTGTCAGTCTTGACATTTAGAGCATTTCTTTTGGGTATACCACTTCGAGTCATAGAGTCTAAGAATTGAACAGCACAGAAACAGAACCTTCGTTCCAACTCGTCCATGCTGACCAGATATCCTAAATGAATCTTTTCCTATTTGCCAGCATTTGGCCCATATCCTTCTAAACCCTTCCTAGTCATCCCAATGTCTTTTAAGTGTTGTAATTGCACCAGCCTCCACCACCTCCTCTGGCAGCTCATTCCATACACACACCACAGTCTGTGTGGAAAAAGTTGTCCCTTAGGTCACTTTTAAACCTTTCCCTTCTCACCTTCAATCTGTGCCCTCTAGTGTGGACTCCCCTATCCAGCGGAAAAGACCTTGGCTATTCACCTTATCCATGCTCCTCATGATTTTATAAACTTCTACGAGGTCACCCCTCAGCCTCCAATGCTCCAGGAAAAATAGCCCCAGCCTATTCAGTCTCTAACTACAGCTTAAATCCTCCAACCCCGGCAACATCATTTCAAATTTCTTCTTGAACCCTTTCAAGATTCACAACATCTTTCCTATTGCAGGGGGCCCAGAACTGCACGCAGTATTCCAAAAGTGCCTAACCAATGTCCCCTACAGCGGCAACATGACCTCCCAACTCATGCACTCAATACACTGACCAATAAAGGTGAATGTATCAAATGACTCCTTCACTAGCCTGTCTAACCGTAACTGCACCTTCAAGCAACTGTGAATTTGCACCACAAGGTCTCTTTGTTTGGCAACAGTCCTCAGAACCTTACCATGAAGTGTATAAGTCCTGCTCTGATTTGCCTTTCCAAAATGCAGCACCTCATATTTATCTAAATTAAACTCCATCTGCCACTCAATAGAACTGAAAGAACTGCAGGATGCTGTTAATCAGGAACACAAACAGAAGTTGCTGGGAAAGCTCAGCAGTCTGGTAGCATCTGTGAAGAGAAATCAGGATTAACATTTCGGGTCTGGTGTTCTGAGGAAGGGTTACCAGTCCCGAAATGTTAACTCTGATTCTTTTCTTCACAGATGCTCCCACACCTGCTGAGCTTTTCCAGCAACTTCTGTTTCTGTTCCATCTGATCAAGGTCTCAATAGAAATAAAATCTTTAGCTTTCCCTATAAAGTTCATATGGTGGACACAATGCCCATTGGCCCTGTGTGTGACTGTGGTCTTCAATTTGTAACATTGCAGTTCCCTCTTGGACTTTTTTGATAGGCTTGCATGCCATATACTGAACTTTGGAAACTTTATTAGTATTGTTCATTGGCTGGCTCAACTCCATATGCTGCTGTGGAACATTAGGTTGCATTTTGTGATTCTCTGGATGGTTAGATTACTCACATATTTTTCATTCAATGTCCTCATGTAGAACAGAGCTTGTATATGTCACGAAATGCTGGACACTGTCCTGGTGGGTTACGATTCATATTTTGTTCAAGATTTGTATGTTGAATTGGATAGACACAATGTATTCTTTGGGTTTATCTAGAAGTGTTTTTCTGAAGAGTGTAGAGACATTGATTGCTTTCATAAGTCTTTCAATTAGGTCAGCTTCAATGAAATCACATTCTACACTTATGCATGGACACCTGTCTATGAATTGGTCTAACATTTCACCTGGCTTTCATCAATATGCCTTGATCTCAAGCCTGTGTGTCCTGAAATTAACTTGAACTTTAATTTGACCTTTAAAAATCTGAAGAATTTTGTCTGTTTCTTTGTTGTCATCATTAAATATGCCAGAGAATCTTATTTTTCTTACCCCTTCAGTGCCAAAATTAGGAATAGCCTGGCAGCTTGTTGTCTTTGTCATCTACGTGCTGATTAGTGAAATAAAGATTGATTCTTTCTTTAAACAACTAAAGTTCCAAATGAAAGTTAATGGATTGCCAGTTCATTATTAGGTGCTTACTTTCCAGTTTTTTTTGCTTTATATCTGCTCCTTAAAATATCAGAATGAAAATCTATGTGACAGTGTAGCGCTTTATCTGTTTTTTTTTGGCTTCGCCCTTCTAATTGCAACTTTCAGGGGTTACTTTTCTTTTAATTTTACTGTAGTATTATAAGTAGTAGGCCGCTTTTTATTCTTTTGTTGTTGTAGCTTTAAAAATGGTTTAACTTCAAATTTTTTTCCCGCTGTTCCTGTTAGAAGTAAGGACTTGTAGCAGCGGGTTTTGTCTGCAGGTGACATTCGTGACAAAAAATGGTGATATGAAATTATGCAGGCTTTTTAAATTTTTGCAGCCTTTTGTAAAAAAGAATATAATGGCATTGAATGATATCTGGACAGGGGTACGGGCTTTGTAATATAGAAAGCTTCTTTTTGCAATGGTTTAAGCGGCATTTTCATCTTGAATGCTTCACAGCTGTACTTTCAGGACTACTTAAACCTCTTTTATTTTAATAATCAGGTCAGCTGCAGACACACATCACCAGGTTATAGTCTAACAGGTTTATTTAAAACCACAAGTTTTCGGAGGGCTGCTAGAGCTTGTGATTTTGAAAAAACAATCGGACTATGACCTGGTTCAATGTAACTTCTGACTTTGACTACCCCAGTCTAACGCTGATGTCTCCACATCTTTGTTAAGAGAGATGCCGGCCACCCATTATGTTTCAGAACAGGTTAACAGCTTTTCATTTTGATTGTAACACTGTAGTTGTACCTTTAGCTCTAAACTCAGACAGATTGGCAGATGACTGTGAGGAAAACGAATTTCACAACTGACGTAGACTCATCTTTTCAGCCTTAAGTATTCAATACTGCCACTGACAATTTGTCATGACTAATTTGAAGCGCTCACATGCTGGGACTGTGGTGCCATTTGTGGTTAGCACAAATAACGTATGCAGAGACAGATTCCTATGAGACAGATGTTGTAAAGTGTATTTACAATATTCTCATAGCTACGATATCTCGGAATACCAGAGAGTCTGGCTTCTATGCTCCCTGATGCAACTGCACTTAACTCACACATTAAACGGAGAGAGTGACTGAAGGTGAATGGGCACCTTTATACTAGAACATCACCTACTACAATATCTTGCAATCATTTTAAGGGTACAAATCTGTCTGATCTGGAATCTATGTCATAACACAATGGTGGCAAACCCACACATTCTGTCAATTTGAGAAAAACAGAAACAGTGAACTTTTAACATCACAATGGATTTAACTGCTCAGAACACAAATGAGAGGAGCTAAAGACCAAAATATAGCTACAATAATAATACCAAAACAAAATACTGCAGGCCCTGGAGATAGGAAATAAATGCAGAAAGTGTTGGAAGACCTCAGCAGATCTGGTAGCATCTGTGGAGAGAGAAACAGAGTTAATTCTTGTGAAGAACAGAACATAACTCGAATGAAAAAGGGAGATTTGTGTTTTGAGAGCAAAACTAAAATCCTTTTAGATCGAGATCAGTGTTCACAGAGTGAACAATAATGACAGGAAGCAGTGACCTTGAAGAGAACATTATTTAAAGTGGCATTTCACAACTTTATTGAGTGTGGACCCATTACCACAGGGATTGAGCCATTCACACATTCAGCAATGATTAGAGAGAATTGTGTCTCCCAATTATAATGGGGACAATTGATTGCTTTAATTGTTGCTGGGTTCATTCAATTGTTGTGGCAGAAATAAAGCATTCATTAGCTTCATCGTGACTTTCATAAAAAAAATATTTTTTCCTCTTCTCCTGTAGCACTGACTGATGTGGCCTAGCACTCTAGTATCTCTATCTTCCCCATTTGTAAAAACCTAGATATTGAAAATCAACAGGCTGTTTGCCCATCGATGGCTCAGAACTGACATGAACAATAACTTACATTTGTATAGCACCTTACTGCAGTGTTGTAAAAACAGCCCTCGGTGGTTGACATCTTTGCACAGCATCCAGTGGGAGAAGAAGTGAAGCTGGGGATGTGCAAGGGACCAAAATTAGAGCAGCACAGATATCTTAGAGAAAGCCTCTGATTTTGCCTGATACCATTACTTGAGCTTTTTGAGGTGCAGAAACTAAATGATCAGGAGGCAAAATCTTGCGGATTTATCCCCTCCAGAACACAGGGGTGCATCAGCCAATTTTACATTCCTTCAAAAACTTTCATTTACGGAGCGCTCATTCTCCATCAACAAATCCATCTATTAAATTTTCAGCCCTTTTTTTGGCTTGCTGCTTCTTTTTTCTCTATGATTATTTTTTATCTCCAATTCATGTTTAAGTACAAACAATAGGGTTGACATTTCAATGCAGTACAAAGTAAATGTGGTCATTTTTACGGCATCAAATAAGACATTGAACTGAGAGCACCGATGCCCTCTGAGGCAGATAATGAACAATTGAATAAGACTATTTCAAAGATGCACCACCTGGTGTCCTGGGCAATGTTTCTCTCTAAGAAACTACATAAAGCAGATGATATGGTCAATTATCACATTATCTTTTGTATGAACTCCCTGTGCGCAATTTGGCTGTCATATTGCACAAATGAATATATTTCAAATAGTGCTTAGTCGACTATAAAGATTTCACAGATAAGCGGACTCTCTGTATGTCTGCACAAAGGAGTGGACCAAAATGGCAGTCGTGACAGGTTTAGGTGCCAGTTGAAGCACTAAGGCACTAACAGGAATAGCACGACATTGTAAGGCAAGGCTAGGCAAGGCGAGCAGGCAAGTAGCTGCTAACAAATGCTAAGACAGCAGCTCTGAGACACAGCCTGGTCAAATCTGTGAGCTGGATGCCTGTCCTTGTGAGCACACTATCCTTGCAGAACCCTTTTCAATGCCAGCTGCTGATGCCTCCTGCAAAGAATGTCTGTGCTTCCTAAGCATCCTGTGAGTGGATTGGATAGGCAACATGAGGATCCTGAGGAGTTGGCAATTATTGGATGCCAACTTCCTTGGAGGGGTTGCTGCTGTCGCCTGCAACCGATGTGGTCACTCTTTGTCGCCAGCTCGAGTATCCAGGTACCCACTCTGACTTCCACACTGACAATTCTCTAGTTTGCTGACAGTGGGTGGAATTACAGGAAGCTGCATATTTATATGAAATGTGCAGTCAATAAGGTCATTAACAAATGATAACCCTCTTTGACAAGCAATTCCCTGCTACCTAGTGAGAATCTTGATGCCCTGAACTTAATTGAAAAGATGCTACACACTGGTTCCACTTTGAGATATGTCTCACTGGACTTCTTACATGAGCCTGCTGCAAATATTATTGTAGCCCAGGCCCCTATAATATTTTGTCCTTACTGACAGCTGCAGCCAGTTTATTTCTAAATTAAAGAGCAGGGTATTTAAAACACTTCAGGTGGTGACAGTTGTACAATTATATCTCATTCACCCTTGAAGAGTGGTGTGCAATGGAGAGGGACACCAGCATTATGGGTTCAATTCCTGCACTGGGTGATGTTACCATGAAGGTCCCACCTTCTAAACCTCTCCCCTCACCTGAGATGTGGTGATCCTCAGGTTAAACCATCACATGGCATAACTCTCTAATGAGAGAGCAGCTCTTTGGGACAGTGGTGACTTCACCTTTCATTTCAATGTTATGTTAGTTGCTGTAAAATGCATTATGACACTGACAGATCATGCCAGATGCTCAAGAAATGGAAGTTACTTTCTTGCTATGTCTTTGCATTGTGTTGAACATTGTGTTGACCAACCCAACCTGAGGAAAATAATCATCATGTTCACTAAAACTTAGTAATTTCAAATGTGGTAAATGGATGTAAATTTTTGAAGTAGAGCTTAAGCACTAATGATGTAGTTGTCTGTCTTTCCTTTATAATGCTAACCTGATCGGGGTTTGAATTGCTGGGAAACCTAACTAAAACTACTAATGCAAGTGCTCTGTCTAACCTCAGTCATTACTACAGGGACAAGAATTTTCTCACCTACAATGGGTGTTATGTTACCATTTTACAGAACAGGTGTTTATTGGAAGGGCCCTGATATCATTATGTGTCACTTTGCTGAAGGAGTTAAACCTCTGAATTTGCATAAATGTTGTTACATTTTAGATCAGTTGTGAAGAAATATTACTCACTTGCAACATTTGTGAAAAAATTAATTTGGCCAATTGATGGATGCAGAGAAACATGTTCCACTCAGCCAAGATTAGAAAATTGATGCTTGAAATTATATTCCAGTATCCAGTGTTGTATAGTCATTTCTCTCTCTTTAAATGATTCCACTCTCAATCTCTTTAGTTTGTGTCCTTGTGCTCAGTGACAGGATTAATTTTCTCTGTCTCTTTCATCTCTGTTTCAGTCCAGACTGGCTGATATGAGCAAAGCCTGACTGGGACTGCAGCTCAGTTGGATATCAGCACAGTGAATAGAATCCAAAAGTAAGATATAAGGAGGAGAGAGAGAAGGAGTCAAAAATAGAGATGGAGATAATGAAAGGTAAACAGACAGTGAGGGAGACACAAAGATGAATAAAAAGAGACATTTTATGGGTGGTGAGCATAGAGAGGTCAGAACATGTGAAACCTGAAGCAGGTGGAGATTTCGAGAATTGGCAGGATCTGAAAGCCTGGATCAAGTTAATGAGCAGGTCTTTTTACCATAATGTTCCTTGAAATCCAGTCTGAACAAGGATTCGTGCTCTGGTTAATAACGGTGCTCACCACCTGTCCAGGCTCCTTCACAAATTTGTGCACATAGACTCACAAGACCATACATCATCAAGTCTGCAATATCCTACTTGGAGGAGTAAGCCATTCAGCCCTTCGAGCCTGCTCCACCATTCAATTTGATCATAGCTGATGATCTATTTCATTGCCAAATTCCTGCTTTCTCCCCATGCCCCTTGACGCCCTTAAAATTGAACTTTTTTTTTCAATCTCTTTCCTGGACATATTCAATGACTTGGAGTCAACATCCTTTTGATGTGGAGAATTGCATGGATTCACTACATTTTGAGTGAAGAAATATGTCTTCAACTTAGTTCTAAACATATTCTGGGACTGTAACCCCTTGTTCTAGACTTCCCCCCAACCAGGGAAAAACATCTGCCCTGCATCTAGAGTGGGCAGCCCTGTTGGAATTTAACACGTTTCAATCAGATCCCCTCTCATCCTTCTAAATTCTAATGAATACAGGCACAGTCATAGAGTCATCAAACCAGTCATTCCTCATTGGACAGTCCTGCCATCCTTGGTATCAGGCCTGTGAACCTTCTTCACACTCCCTCTATGGCATGCATATCCTTTCTTTAGTAGGGACATCAAAATTCCATGCAATACTCCAAGTGTTTTCTCACCAAGTCTCTGTCCAACTGTACTAAGATACCCCTACTTCTGAAGTCACATCCTCTTGCAATGAAGGTCAATATAACAGCGACAACCATAATTAAAATATATTCTCCTAGATTCATAGTGGCATAACAAGAGGCTATTGGCTCATTAAGTGCATACTGGCTCTATGACAGTAATCCAGTCAGTCCCATTCCCCTACTCTAGCTCTGTAGCTCTGCAGGTTTACTTCCTGCCAGTCCTTATCCAATTACCTTTCAAAATCATTGGTTCCCTTTGATCCCAACACTCTCCAATGTGGAAAGGCACAGGTCATATTCATGACTTTGATATTCATAGGCTTTCGTACACAGGACACAATTTCAAAATATATGGATGGCATAAATCATGGAAGCGTCATGAACCATGAGGATGACAGTGTTAAACTTCAAAAGGACACAAAGGTTGGTGGAATGGGTGGACACGTGGCAGATGAAGCTCAATGCAGAGTAGTGTGAAGTGATGCATTTTAGAAGGAAAAAAACCATGGATTGACAACTGAACTAAAGATTTATGAATTTAAAGTGGGTGCAGGAACAGAGGGGTTTGGGCGTATAGGGACACAACTTATTAAAGATGGCAGAACTTGAGAAGAGAGCAGTTAATAAAACATTTGCCTTCTCAATAGAGGCCAAAAAAGCAAGGAAGTTTTGTTGGAACTGTATGAGACACTGTTTTGCCTCAATAGAAGTATTGCTTCCAGTTCTGGGCATCACAGTTTCGCAAGGATGTGAAAGCAATAGACAGGATTCAAAAAGAAGATACATGAGAATGCTTTCAGGAATGAAGACCTTTGGTTTTGCAGAAAGATTACAGAAACGAGGCCTGCTCTCCTTGGATAAGAAAGGGTCATTAGGTTGGGACAGAGTAAATTCAAGGAAACAGTTCCCATTGGAGGATGAGTGGAAAATCAGAGCACACAGGTTTAATGGAGCTTGCAGTAAAAGCAATGCACACATATAGGATACCAATGTACACATTGAGTGGTTAGGATATGAAATACACTGACATAGAGTGTGGTAAAAGGAAGGTCATACATGGCATTCATGAGGAAATTGACTTAGTGTCTGAAAAGGAAATGATTACCCTAACTAATGCCAATCATGACCCTATCACAAGGCTACAGTGGAGAAGCAGATAAGTGACATGAAGTCTATGCCTTAGAGAACCAGCAATGGCACAACTGACTGAATGGCCTCCTTCTGTGCTGTAACTCTTATTTGACCCCATTCTATGATTAGTGATCTTCAAATGTAAAGGACCTTAAACTTCAGAATTCCTTCCTTAAACCACTCTCTACTCCTTTCGTGTTGTTCTTTAAAACCTAATGGTCAAGTTTTGGTCAAGTTTTACTCCACGCATGGTTCATTATCTAATTTCATCTGACAACACTCCTGCGACTGGCTTGGGATGTTGCACTAGATAAAGTTCTTTATAAAGATAGTAGGAACTGCAGATGCTGGAGAATCTGAGATAACAAGGTGTAGAGCTGGATGAACACAGCAGGCCGAGCAGCATCAGAGGAGCAGGAAGGCTGATGTTTCGGGCCTAGACCCTTCATCAGAAGTGGGGGAGGGAAACTGTGTTCTGAAATAAATAGGGACAGAGGGGGAGGCTGATAGAAGATGGATAGAGGAGAAGATAGTGGGAGAAGAGACATACAGGTCAAAGAGGCGGGGATGGAGCCAGTAAAGGCGAGTGTAGGTGGGCGGTAGGGAGGAGATAGGTCTATCCAGGGCAGATGGTCAGGTCAAGGAGGCAGGATGAAGTTAGTAGGTAAGAGATGGGTGTGGGGCTTGAGGTGGAAGGAGGGGATAAGTGGGAGGAAGGACAGGTTAGGCAGGCGGGGTCGAGCTGGGCTGGTTTTGGGATGCAGTGGGGGAAGGGGAGATTTTGAAGCTTGTGAAATCCACATTGATACCATTGGGCTGCAGGGTTCCCAAGAGGAATATGAGTTGCTGTTCTTGCAACCTTCGGGTGGCATCATTGTGGCTCTGCAGGAGGCCCAGGACAGACAAGTCGTCTGAGGAATGGGAGGGGGAGTTGAAATGGTTCGCGACTGGGAGGTGCAGTTGTTTATTGCAAACCGAGCGTAGGTGTTCTGCAAAGCGGTCCCCAACAATGCTACCCGAAGGTTGCAGGAACAGCATCTCATCTTCCTCTTGGGAACCCTGCAGCCCATCTTTCCCTCCCCCTACTGCATCCCAAAACCAGCCCTGCTCGTCCCTGCCTCCCTAACCTGTCCTTCCTCTCACCTAGCCCCTCCTCCCACCTCAAGTCACACCCCCATTTCCTTCCTACTGGCCTCATCCCTCACCCTTGACCTGTCCGTCCTCCTCAGACTGACCTATCCCCTCCCTACCTCCCCACCTACACTCACCTTCACTGGCTCCATCCCCAATTCTTTGACCTGTCTGCCTCCTCTCCAGCGATATTCTCCTCTATCCATCTGCTATCCGCCTCCTCCTCGCTCCCTATTTATTTCAAAACCCCCTTCCCCTCCCCCATTTCTGAATAAGGGTCTAGGCCTGAAATGCAGCCTTCCTGCTCCTCTGATGCTGCTTGGCCTGCTGTGTTCATCCAGCTTTACACTTTGTTATCTCAGTGCTTTATAAATGCAGTTTTTTGTTGATTGCCAAGAGAATTAGCATCATGGTAAATCCTTTGAGGACAGAACATTGGTTCTGTATCAAAAAAAAGCAAACATTGCAGTCAAAAAATGTTACTACTTTAGCTGAGATTTAAATTAGGATAATGCTAAATGTTGATATACCAAACAAGTTTTAGCAAATTGGTGAAAGTTTGAAGCATGATTGAGATAAGCCCTGAAGTAAATGTCACTGACTCTATGAATGGTCTGCCTTCTGCCCACGCCTGATTTGTTGACAGGTAATCAATGAATATCAGATGTGCCATTTTGAATAATGGAGCACTGCAGTCAGCTCGAAATATATGTTTTGCACTTAAAGCTGGAATACAGCTAGAAGATCATAAGAAATAGGAACAGAAGTTGGCCACTCTGCCCATCAAATGTTCTAACATTAGATCAGATCATGGCTAATGTGATAGTGGCCTTAATTCCACCTTCTTGTCATAACCTTGACCTCACTTGTCAATCAAAAATCTGTTGAAGTCAGCTTTGAAAAGATTCAACTTCCACCACTTACTGCGGAAGAGAATTCCAAAGACCAACTCTTTTCTCATGTAGTTTGATGAGAAGCAAATTTAACAACTTTCTTCAGACTTAGCCTTTAAAATAATGTTATACATTACTGCTGTACATTCTAATCATCGATATACAAAGTTCTGACTAATAGTCTGACCTTAGGCAAGCACTGATCTGTCCTCTTTTTGTGTTCATACCTGTATTGTAGTCTCGTCTGATATAAAGTGTTCTACCGCTGCCCACTCTGGGTCAGAGGTGCAACACTCAGCTGTTGATATTCACATTTGAGATCAGGAGATTTCTGGACGTGAACAGAGCAAAGTTTAAGGAGGGAAACAGATTTGCGGGAGGAGTTCAGCCACGGACTCAGGTGGAGAAGATTCAAAGAGGTGAATGACTCACTCCTGCTCAGAGATAATGGGAACTGCAGATGCTGGAGAATCCAACATAACAAAGTGTGAGGCTGGATGAACACAGCAGGCCAAGCAGCATCTCAGGAGCACAAAAGCTGACGTTTTGGGCCTAGACCCTTCATCAGAAAGAGGGATGGGGAGAGGGTTCTGAAATAAATAGGGAGAGAAAGGGAGGCGGACCGAAGGTGGATAGAGGAGAAGATAGGTGGAGAGGAGAGTATAGGTGGGGAGGGGATAGGTCAGTCCAGGGAAGACGGACAGATCAAGGAGGTGGGATGAGGTTAGTAGGTGGGAACTGGAGGTGTGGCTTGAGGTGGGAGGAGGGGATAGGTGAGAGGAAGAACAGGTTAGGGAGGCGGGGACAAGCTGGGCTGGTTTTGGGATGCAGTGGGGGGAGGGGACGAGCTGGGCTGGTTTTGGGATGCCTTGTCCCCGCCTCCCTAACCTGTACTTCCTCTCACCTATCCCCTCCTCCCACCTCAAGCCACACTTCCATTTCCCACCTACTAACCTCATCCCGCCTCCTTGACCTGTCCGTCCTCCCCGGACTGACCTATCCCTTCCCCACCTCCCCACCTATACTCTCCTCTCCACCTATCTTCTCCTCTATCTATCTCCGGTCCGCCTCCCCCTCGCTCCCTATTTATTTCAGAACTCTCTCCCCAACCCCCTCTCTGATGAAGGGTCTAGGCCCGAAACGTCAGCTTTTGTGCTCCTGAGATGCTGCTTGGCCTGCTGTGTTCATCCAGCTTCACACTTTGTTATCACTCCTGCTCTTATTTCTTATGTAACTTATAATGTCTGCATTACTTTTTCTGCAGGTGGTTACATTAAGTTTGTGTGCTCTGATTCTCTGCCCTGCCTCTGCATTCCCTGTATTGACTGTACCTAGACCCACTGACTAACTCTCCTTCCTGGGAAGGGGATACCACCATGTTTTGCTGAGTATCTCATACGAACATTTTAAAAAAAATAGGAACAGGAATAGACTTTTGAGTCTGCTCCATCATTCATTCTGATCATCCAACTCAGTGGCTTGTTCCTGCTTTCTCACCAGCATTTCTGACCTAGCATCTGTCCATTGTTAATTTTGCTCCCAGACTCGTCAACTGAACACATCCCTTCTCCGCCCCATAAAATTGTTGGAGATATGAACTTGATAACTGCATAATGTGAACAATAAAAATTCTGGGACATTAAATGAACAAGGCACCTGACAGGATATATCCTTTACCAGGGAAATGCAATGATAAGGAAATGAAGAGCAGAAGAACTGATAAGGAGGGAGGAAATTAAAAGGATTGCACTCAATGGCTTGTAGTTTACAAAATGCTGGATATCTCACTCTGCTGTGGGTAAGAAACTAAGACCCAGCCGAATGCCACTCAGCAACTTTGCAGTCCATCTGTAACTAATACGCTGGAGATAGGATGACCCACTCATCTTGATCCTCAGAGATCCAGTGGCCAAACAGAATCCAGCAGCTCTCTAGCAGTGAGGGCATGGTGCAGGGTCACTTATGCATGTTTGGACATTACTCCAGGTCCCATGTGGCAGACCTGGGTGACTGGCCACATTTTCAGAGGTCATAGGAAAGACGCTATCTAGTAGGTAACACATTAGGGAACCCTCTGATCCTCTGAGGGGACCCATTAAGGGAAGGCTGATGGCTTAGTGTCGTTACCATGAGACTATTAATCCAGTGACTGGGTAATATTCTGGGATCTAGGTTCTGATCTGGCAAAGGCAGATGGTGGAATTTTAATTACATTGAAAAAAATTGGAAATAAGAGTCTAATGATGACCATGAAACCATTGCCAATTATTGGAAAAACCCATTTAGGTCACTAATGTCCTTTAGGGAAGGAAACTGATATCTTTACCTGGTTTGACCTACATGTGACTCCAAACCCTCTAGGCAGTAAACGCTGCCTAGCCAGTGACATCCACATCCCACTCCTTGCACCACCCCTCCTGATTTTCCCTAATACCAACCCGTAGCTGAATGGGCTGAGAGCTAGGTGTCACATTTCAATCCTGGCAGCAGTAACAGGGAGGCCCTTCAGTGGGTACTAATTGCCTGTGTGAGACCTCCGACCACTCCTCCAACACGCCAGGCCCATTCGTAGGGGAGAACAGAATCCAGACCAATGTCAACTCGGATGGAAACAAAGAAAAATTGGATTAACAGAGAAAGACAGGAAGGAAGAGTAAGGGAGGGCAATAACAGTTTAATATCTCTATAATCACCTAAAGCAATTCACATACCAAAAAGAATGAGATCTGCCATTTATAGTATTTAACTTTCAGTGGTGGAGAGATTGAGCAGCAGTCGGTAACTCTTGGCCCATGATTAAAAGGGTTCCCATACTTTCAACAACTGTCTCAATGTACCAACGGTGAGTTTTGTTCATATCTGGTGTGCAAATACCTCAACCTCACTCTAAGCATTGCCTATCATGAACCTTCATTCCAACGCAAGAATAGCTCTGTGCTCTCAAAAGGATACTCTTTGTCGTGTGCAAAAGACCAAGGGAGGTAATGTCTTCTAAATTGTCAAGACCAGGCACGGAGATCCTCAGCAATCAGCCTTCCAGCATCATGTGGTCCATCTCCTCTGACATTTTGTCTTCAATAGGGCAGCAGGAGACTCCTTTTGAAGGGCGTAATAGCAAATAGAACTGCCTTATTTTCTGTTCTCATGAATTGAAAATGAAGCCTTTCCACATACTCACTCCGACAAAACTGATATTCTGATTGTTCCAACAAATGTTAAAAAGGAAATTATTGTAACAAGGTTGACCTCTGCCTTATAGTCAAAAAATACCCAATATACAGACAATCATTGTCGCAATATGCTGCCTGTTATCCTCAATGCTGACTCCACATCTTATAAACACTCAATCTGGGCTGATAATGAAATGGCTACTTTTATTAAAACCTATTCTTCCGAGCTGTAAGAAAGCTCTAAGAGGAATCCCTGAGTGGAATTGCTGCAGGCCCATTAGGAGGTCTGGTGGTGTTCGATTACCAATGCACAATTGCAATTGATGAAGGTACCACAGTTTGGATACTATGAATAATCCAATGATTTCAGAGTCAGTTTCCCAAACCCAGGATCGGCCCTCACTATGGAGCAAGCACAACTGGCACCGCGTTGAAAATAAAAGTAAACATGATGGGGGGATTTCAAGACTAGAGGGCACATTTCTAAGGCGAGAGGAGACAGATTTATAAAAGAAATGAGGGGCAATTATTTTACAGAGAGGGTGGTTTGCATGTGCAATGAACTTCCTGAGGAAGTGGTGGATGTGGGTACAATTACAATTTTTAAAAGACATTTCGATAAGTGTATGAACAGGAAAGGTTTGCAGGGATATGGGCCAGGAGCAGGCAGGTGAGACTACTTTACTTTGGGATTATGCTCGACATGAGTCAGTTAAGACCATAAAACCATACGACATAGGAGTGGAAGTAAGGCGATTCGGCCCATCAAGTCCACTCCGCCATTTAAATCATGGCTGATGGGCATTTCAACATCACTTCCCTGCACTCTCCCCGTAGCCCTTGATTCCTTTTGAGATCAAGAATTTGTCGATCTCTGCCTTGAAGGCATCCAACGTCCCGGCCTCCACTGCACTCTGCGGCAATGAATTCCACAAGCAATTCCACAAGTTGGATCGAAGGGCCTATTTCTGTGCTGTATGACTCTGTGACTCTAACGTTTGCTTAACCAAGAAGTTATAAGGTGAAAAAGCAAATGCATTTCCAGCTGATTTTTCTTGAGTTGTGGGTTGACTAGCCTGTTCAGGGACTTGCTTCTGACTGGAAACGCGATGGGCTGAAGGGCCTTTTTCTGTGTTGTAAACTTTATGACTCTATGGGAGGCCACAGAAACATTTCCTGCCTACAAACTGGAAATAGGCTTAGCACAGCTATCTGCATGGAGTTTCTAAACCTCTACTTTAATTTACAGATCGGACAGAAGGTGTTGACTATTTAGTCTTGAGCTATGGACAGATTTCTCCAGTGAAAGTATTATGAATTGTGTAATCTTGTATCCCAGCTAGATGTGCGTTCACTATTATTGAGTATTTTCAACTCTCAGATAGATGGAGGTTTGATTCTTCAGGGAATAAGGGATGTGAGGATGATACGGTAAAGTTTGTGGGGCATGGAGTAGTATGGCGTGGGAGGAGTAGTACAGGGCATGAGGGTTGAGGTTTAATCCAGACTGGGAGCTGAGCTGCTGTTTCTGAGAACTGAGGCTGCCTGACTAAACAGTGTGCCTCTATATCCATACACATCTTCAGGGCACATAAAGAGCAATACCATCATGACGTCAGATATAAACAGGAGTTTGAGAAAGGGATTGCAAAACATATCAGCCTTGATCGAATGGTGGAGCAGGCTCAATGGGCTGAATGGCCTAATCCTACTCCTTGTGGTCTTATGATAGGGCTCCAGAAGGTATTGTCTTGCACCATCCTTTGTGTATACTGTAGTAAATGCTTCATAAAGCCTGCTATAGTCTTGAGCATACACATAATCTCACAACATGATAGCAGACCCATGGAATTAAAGGGAAGGAGTATCTGAAGAGACGTCTGGTGTTATGGATGAAGGATGAGTTCAATGCGGCGATCCAACTCCAGAAAACAGGGAAATGGCTTAGCTGGTATGGCACTGCTTCAGATCTTGATGTAAAGCCAGCCTATCACCAAGCCAGTGTGAAGTTGTATCAGTGCTCACACAAACCAGTCTCACCAGACACAGCAGAGCAGCAGAAACTACAACATTCAACAACACAATTAAATCTTTCAACTTCTTTTTCAGTGTAAGAATAAACTACATTATAGACAATGCAAAGTCTAACTAGTGCAACCAAGTGCTGAGGAAAACCTTGATCCTATAAACAATTTATACTAGCTTGTGGATAATTGCCAATAAAGGTCCTTGAAAGAAAAGCTTTATGGGACAGCTTTTTAGTGGAATAAGTCTTATCGGAAATTTTGCAGTCTTAAGAAGACCTTATATGACCAGTAGCAGTGCAGTTTAGATTAGATTCCCTACAGTGTGGAAACAGGCCCTTCAGCCTAACAAGTCCACACTGCCCCTTGGAGCATCCCACCCAGACCCATCCCCCTATAACCCACACACTCCTGAACACTACAGGCAATTTAGCATGGCCAATCCACCGAGCCTGCACATCTTTGGACTGTGGGAGGAAACCGGAACAGCTGGAGAAAACCCACACAGACACAGGGAGAATGTGCAAACTCCACACATGCAGTTGCCCGAGGCTAGAATCGAACCCAGGTCCCTGGCGCTGTGAGGCTGCAGTGCTAACCACTGAGCCACCGTGCCACCCTAACTGGTTAAACTTTGCAAACGAAACAGACTTATTTTCTGAGAAGAAAGAATTTCACCAGGGTCAGCCTACTAACTGTGTCTCAACTTACTTTGATAATCAGATGATGACAAACATTCTGGGAGGACACTAGTCATGAGGAGAGGAGTGCACTAAGCTGCTATTGCTGCACTGTGGTGGAAAACTCCTCATCAGTGTCAACACTGACCAAGTAATGGACAATGCCTCGGTGGTTTGCCAAAGCAGCAATTGGAAATTTCAAGTTACAACCAGAAAGTTTCAAATCAAACCATTACAGACTGCACAACATCAGAAGTTGCTGGAAAAGCTCAGCAGGTCTGGCAGCATCTTTATCTTCACAGATGCTGCCAGACCCGTGGAGCTTCTCCAGCAACTTCTGTTTTTGTTTCTGATTTACAGCATCTGCAGTTCTTTCGGCTTTCATTGCAGACTGCAACTGTCTAAGATGTTGATGCTACTGAGCTCTAAAGGGCATACTTCTTGGGAGAAGTGGTACTTCAACAACAGCAAGTAGGGAATCAATGCGTAACAAATCAAGGCTTAGAGACTGAAATAGAAAAGCTTGCAGAAGATTCCCCAATGTGCTGTCAAGAGATAGCCAGTATTCTCATGCAATTAACACAAAGAGAGAGAAACATGGAAAATAGGAGAAGAAGTCAGCCATTCGGCCCTTCGAGTCTGCTCCATCATTTATCATGGTCATAGTTAATCATTCAAGTCAGTATCCTTTGCTTGCTTTCTCCCCATGCCCTTTGACTCCTCTACCTTGATAACTATCAAGGCTATAACTTGATAACTATTTTGAACTCTTTCTTGTAAACATCCAGACAACAGCATACTTTGATAGAGGAAAATCTCTCTGTTTTATATTTAATATTCAAAACTTCAAGACCACTGTGAATAATTAGTTGAGGAAGATTTTCAGCTATAGTTAGTGACAGGTAATCTAGCATTTAAAAAAAAATTCTTGATGGACAGAAAACAAAATTTAAGTTTGCAAAATGACTAGGCTAGAGAAGGATGTCCTTGTAAATGTTGGACCTCATCTGCAGTGAGGATAACCTTTTGAAAAACGCTTAGAAAATTTCATATTAAAATTACTTGTATGTTTAGTAAGTTTGCAGATGACCCCAAAATTAGTGGCATAGTGGGCTGTGAAGAACGTTACCTCAGAGTACAATGGGATGTTGATCAGAGGGGGTAAATGGGCTGAGGAGTGGCAGATGGAGTTTAATTTAGATAAATGTGAGGTGCTGCAAATTAGGGCAGGATTTACATGCTTAATGATAAGATCCCGGGGAGTGTTGCTGAACAAAAAGAACTTGGGGTGCAGGTTTATAGTTCCTTAAAAGTGGAAGTGCAGGTAACTAGGATAGTGAAGAAGGCATTTGGTATGCTTGCCTTTACTGGCCAGTGGGTTGAATACATGAGTTGGGAGGTCATGTTGCAGCTGTACAGTACATTGGTTCGGCTACTATTAGAATACTGTGTTCAATTCTGGTCTCCCTGCGACAGGAAAGATATCGTGGAACTTGGAAGGGTCAGGAAAGATTTACAAGGATGTTGCTGGGTTGGAGGTTTTGAGCTATAGGGATAGGCTGGGTAGGTTGGAACTATTTTCCCTCGAGTTTTGGAAGCTGGGGGGTGACAGTGGAGAAGTTCATAAAATCTTGAGGGTATGGATTGGGTGAATAGCCATGGCCGTTTCCCCACTATAAGGGAGTTCAAAACTAGAGACTACAAATTTAAGGTGAGAGGGGAACGATTTAAAAGGGACCTAAGGGGCAACTGTTACATGCAGAGAGTGGTGTATGTACGGAATGTGCCACCAGAGGAAGGTGGAGGCTGGTACGATTACAAGGTTTAAACAGCTTCAGAGTGGGTAAGTGAATAGGAAGGGTTTGGAACAAATGCTGGTAAATGGGACAAGATAAATTTCGGATACCTGGTCAGCATGGATGAGTTGGTCCGAAGGCTCTGCTCTCGTGCTGTACTTCTCTGCGACTCTCTCTAAATATACGGAGAAGTTAATCAATTTGTGGCCTAGCCTACAAACCACAGAGCTATGTTGGAACATCTTTGAGATTCTGGTCCAGTCACTTATTTTTTTATTGATTATGAAACACTTCCACTTGCTGTTGGGAGTGCTGAAAATGTTATTATCTGCAGACCACCTGCATCTCTGCACCCAGGTTTCCAAGCAGTGATAAGGGAGCACCTATATCCTAGATGCTCTCCAAAAGAGCTGAGAATGTTGGTGGAGATTATTGCCTTAAGTGAAAGAGCCTTGCCAGGTGGCAACTTGAGAAAGTGGATGTAAAGAGTTAAATGCTGATAGTTAAAAGCTCATGGTTAAGGAGGATACAGTGGCAGAAATTGTGAAGAGAGTTGGAGTTAAGGGTTCACTGCACACTGAGAAAAGCTGCTAAACTTATGATAAGAAGATATGTCATAATGTATTCAAATCTCATAGAACTGGAATCTGAGACTGTTAAGTGCCATATGATGTTGTCTCTTAAAATCTGCTGCATAGAGTTTTTCTTTAATAAACCCTGTTAATGTTCACCCATAAGACTGTAAACCTCATTGTGCTATAGAGGCTCCTCGAAAGAAATATCTACTGCTTTCGCCTCCCCTGTCCTGCTATCCCTGATAACCTTTCACCTGCAAGTATTTACACTATTCTATTCTGATAGTTATGATTGAATCTGCTTCCACCACCTTCTGAGACAATGCTTTCCAAATCATAACAAAGTGCCGCATTATAAAATCCACTTCTTGCCCCCTTTCTCTCATTTTTTTCACCAATTACCAATATGCAGGGTACTCTAGTACACACTTCATTCCCTTTTTTAAGATGACCCTGCGCTTCATTACCTCTGAGTTCACGCCAACCTTCTCTTTGTGACCTTTAGACAGTGGACTAAAATTAAAATGAAAATTCTGCAGCAAACAAAAAGCTCTGTCTCCCTGTCAATCAGCAGCCCAGAGTTTAAAGGAAAAGGCAGGCTTTTGTTGACAGGCTGCATCCAATCTGCAGACTCTGTGCTTCAGCTGATTTACATAACAAAAGGTTAGCTGATGTCAATGGGTTGGGATCCAGGGACATGGTATTTAAAGATGCCGTCCTCCCAGGTGATGTCATCGGATTATTAAACTGAACTGACCAGTTTCTCCTGATTGTCCAATCACTCTCCCACCTAATGTTGCATCCTCTGATACAAGGCGTAGAGCTGGATGAACACAGCAGGCCAAGCAGCATCAGAGGAGCAGAAAAAGCTGAAGAAGTGTCTAGGCCTGAATCATCAGCTTTCCTGCTCCTCTGATGCTGCTTGGCCTGCTGTGTTCATCCAGCTCTACACCTTGTTATCTCAGATTCTCCAGTCCTTACTGTCTATGTTGCATCCTTTTCGTGATTGCAGAAAAGATCAAAAGAACAGCCCAGAAGACCATAAGAAATAGGAACAAGAGCAGGCCACTTGTTCTCTCAAGCCTGCTCCACCATTCAACAGGGGAGGATTGCTGACCTGACAATCCTCATGTCAACATTCTTGCATTTTTCCTGAACTCCTTGGTTTCCCCCACTGATCAAGATCTATCTCAGTCTTAAAAATTCACAAGGCCACTGTCCCCACTGTTCTCTGTGGAAAGGAGTCACAAGAGCTCATCACTTTCTGACAGAAGAAATTCATCCTCATTTCAGTCTTAAATTGCTGCCCTTTAATTCTGAGAGTGTGCCCACTGGGTCCCAGACTCTCCCAACTTCCATTCTGCTCAGAACACAAGTTTTATTACTAATCATTACTTCCTCTCATTAATTTACTACCTTGGAATGGGAGTTGGTGGGGGAGTCTCCATTTCCTGTCCTTGTGTCACCAAAATTGAAAGACGGCTAGGCGTATTGTCCAATAAGGTGCTGGCTCATTACTGCCTGTTCACACACTGCTTCCCAACATGAATTTCCGTTCAGTCTTTCCTGCTAGATGCCATGGGAGTTCCATCAGATTAGGGAACAATTCCTCAATCCCACAGTCTTCTAAGGTAATTTGTGCAGAAAGGAGTCCTTGGACAGTGTGTCATTGAGCTGACCTCAGGTATTATGCATTGCAGCATAAAATAGTAGTGATTTTGTATAAGTTACTTTATGGTTTGTAGCATGTGGTCCCCACCAGCAAGGCGAGTGTTTGTGACCTAACCCGACTTGCCTGTGAACTGAGTGGTTTGCTAGGTCACTTCAGAGGACAGTTAAGTGTCAACCACATTGCTGTGCATCTGGAGTCACGTGTAGCCAGACCAGGTAAGGATGGCAGTTTCCTTCCTAAAGGGCATGAGTGAATCAGACTTTTTAAAAAATCAATGATGGTTACATGATTACCATAACTGGAACCGACTTGAAATTGCAAATTTATGAGTTGAAAGTAAATTTCACCAGCTTTCTTAGTGTGGGTTGAAGCAATGTTCCTGCACCATTATCCTGCACTTCTGGATTGCTAGTCCAGTGATATTACCATTAAGCCACTGTCTCCTAAATGAAAAATGTCCAAATCATTGGGCTCTTAATTCCAGATACTTTTCCACTGAATTCATATTCCACTATCTGCCACTGAAGTTTAAACTTAACGTACTCAGAAATTGTAGACAAAACATTCTAGAGTTGGGTACTCATTTGTTTTAATTATCAATTTGAGGGTCTCAGTCTCTGAGGAAAGGAATATATGAACTTGGACAAACTTGCTGCTGCCATCAATTCCCACACAACTCTCCACACCCATTATGGGGAGGCAATGGCCAAGTGATATTATCACTGGACTGTTAATCCAGAGACCCAGATATGGCCTGAGGACCTAGGCTTGAATCTTGCCATGGCATATAGTGGAATATGAATTCAATGAAAAAGTATCTGGAATTAAGAGTCCAATGATGACCAAGGGTCTACAGCCAATTGTCAGGAAAATCCCATCTGGTTCACTAATGTCCATTAGGGAAGGAATCTGCCATCCTTACCTGGTCTGGTCTACATGTGACTCCAGATCCACAGCAATGTGGTTGATCCTGAACCGTCCTCTGGGCAATTAGGGATAGGCAATGAATGCTGCCTAGTCAGTGATGCCCTCATCCCATGAATGATTTTTTTTTAAAAACCCGTTCAAAATGAAATGATTTCTTAGAAGATGGGAACAACAGACTGTTAGCCAGTTAGAGGGAAGAATACTCGGGGATTTCCTTTCTAACTCCCCTCAGATGAGCCTAGAATTGAACACTCTTGGCCTGATAATGTCAATGCAAACTGGGCTCATCTGGAGTACAATCGCCAGCAGAGAATGAATAGCCTGTTTCTGCGCTGTAAATCCCATCTATCACCTAGATAACAAAATGTGAGGCTGGATGAACACAGCAGGCCAAGCAGCATCTCAGGAGCACAAAAGCTGACGTTTCGGGCCTAGACCCTTCATCATCTATCACCTACCCTGGTAAGAGGTGATCCCAGCCCAGGGAGAAACAGGAATAACCCTCGACTGAAGGAATTCAGCAAATTGGTGTCCACATTGCAATCTGTCCATTCCCAAATTACATCATTCCCTGTTGGGAAAACAAAAACACCCTCCTGCAGTCTGGGATAATAAAATGTGAGGCTGGATGAACACAGCAGGCCAAGCAGCATCTCAGGAGCACAAAAGCTGACGTTTCGGGCCTAGACCCTTCATCAGAGCTCTCTGATGAAGGGTCTAGGCCCGAAACGTCAGCTTTTGTGCTCCTGAGATGCTGCTTGGCCTGCTGTGTTCATCCAGCCTCACATTTTATTATCTTGGAATCTCCAGCATCTGCGGTTTCCATTATCTCTCCTGCAGTCTGGGGCTGGATTAAGGAATGAGGACACACACGGGCAAAAAATATCAAAGATTGATTGAAAGCCATTCTAATGCTTCCATTCCTAGCATGAATGTCTTTGCTGAGGACAGGAAGCAACCATGTGTGGGAGAGGGGCCAAGGCATTGGTGTAGAGGTTAGATTGCCCACCTCTTAATCAGGGGTCTGAGCAAGCTGCCTTTCTGGTACTGTTGTGAGAGCAGAACAGCCATTTGGAGCTCCCTGAAGCTGACCAAGCGCAAGCTGCTGATGGGGTAACAGTGCTGAAACAGTCTTCTTTGATAGAAATAAATGGACAAATCAAAACCTGCGAAGCAGCAACAACATTTTAACAAGTAATATTTTCTTGGATGTTCAGTCTAGGTGGATTGGCTCTGCTAAATTGTCGATGGCATCTTGGGAAGCATCTCGGGTGCATTAGCCCTGGGAAATGCAGGGTTACACGGGTAAGGTAAGTGAGCGGGCGTGGGTGGAATGCTCTTCGGAGGAAAGATGTGGCCTCAATGGGCCGAATGGCCTCCTTCCAAGCTGTGGGGATTCTCCCTTATCCCAAGCTGCTAGTCCTCCCTTGCCCTGGCCACTTTGGAGATAACGAATCCCTCATTTGTCTTTTCAGATCATGTGTAGACAGCTGCCACAGAAATGGCTATCATTTCAGCCTCGGATGTGCACCACTTCCTTGCTCTCCTGCCTCCATTCCTGTATCCTTAGGCCACTTACAGGGTGGCTGACCCATCACTAAGCTCAATAAGATCCTGACCCGATGAAAATTCTGCCTCCCAGCAGGTCAGCAACAATAACAGGATTGCTGGTCACAGTTAGTCTAACCTCCAAACTCCCACCTTGAATGGGAGAATTCACCTTCACAGAAGTTTTGACCTTTGGTCCTCCATAACCTTCTGAGTTGAAAATTACTTTTTGATTGTGATAAATATGTGAAGTAGATAATCATTTTTGGAATTTGGATGTTTTTATATTAGAAACAGATGGATTTATGTCAGTAGAGTTTGTTTCTAAACAATTTGGAACATTGGTCTAGATGCATCAGTTCAAGAAAGAATGTGATCCAGTGAAGTATCTAGCATGAGACTGGTAGTGGTACCAGATGTTTACACTGCTGAGTTTATGACAGGCAGACAAAAAAGATCGAAGACCACTGGGATAACAAGGTGTAGAGTTGATGAACACAACAGGCCAAGCAGTATCAGAGGAGCAGGGAGGCTGACATTTCAGGCCCAGACCCTTCAGGTTTTTCTGAAGCAGGGTCTATGCCCAAAACGTCAGCATTCCTGCTCCTCTGCTGCTTGGCCTGCTGTATTCATCCAGTTTGACATCTTGTTATTTCAGATTCTCCAGCATCTGCAGTTCTTACTATCAAAGACCACTGGGTTAGTTTTGACTTCAGTTCAGAGGAATCAATTTTTCAGTTCATAGAACATAGAACAGTACAGCACAGAACAGGCTCTTCAGCCCACAATGTTGTGCCGACCATTGATCCTCATGTATGCACCCTCAAATTTCTGTGACCATATGCATGTCCAGCAGTCTCTTAAATGACCCCAACGACCTTGCTTCCACAACTGCTGCTGGCAACGCATTCCATGCTCTCACAACTCTCTGTGTAAAGAACCCGCCTTTGACATCCCCTCTATACTTTCCTCCAACCAGCTTAAAACTATGACCCCTCGTGTTAGCCATTTCTGCCCTGGGAAATAGTCTCTGGCTATCAACTCTATCTATGCCTCTCATTATCTTGTATACCTCAATTAGGTCCCCTCTCCTCCTCCTTTTCTCCAATGAAAAAAGTCCGAGCTCAGTCAACCTCTCTTCATAAGATAAGCCCTCCAGTCCAGGCAGCATCCTGGTAAACCTCCTCTGAACCCTCTCCAAAGCATCCACATCTTTCCTATAATAGGGCGACCAGAACTGGATGCAGTATTCCAAGTGCGGTCTAACCAAAGTTTTATAGAGCTGCAACAAGATCTCACGACTCTTAAACTCAATCCCCCTGTTAATGAAAGCCAAAACACCATATGCTTTCTTAACAACCCTGTCCACTTGGGTGGCCATTTTAAGGGATCTATGTATCTGCACACCAAGATCCCTCTGTTCCTCCACACTGCCAAGAATCCTATCCTTAATCCTGTACTCAGCTTTCAAATTCGACCTTCCAAAATGCATCACCTCGCATTTATCCAGGTTGAAGTCCATCTGCCACCTCTCAGCCCATCTCTGCATCCTGTCAATGTCCCGCTGCAGCCTACAACAGCCCTCTACACTGTCAACGACACCTCCGACCTTTGTGTCGTCTGCAAACTTGCTGACCCATCCTTCAATCCCCTCATCCAAGTCATTAATAAAAATTACAAACGGTAGAGGCCCAAGGACAGAGTCCTGTGGAACACCACTCACCACTGACTTCCAGGAGAATATTTTCCTTCTACTACCACTCGCTGTCTTCTGTTGGCCAGCCAATTCTGTATCCAGACAGCTAAGTTCCCCTGTATCCCATTCCTCCTGACCTTCTGAATGAGCCTACCATGGGGAACCTTATCAAATGCCTTACTGAAGTCCACATACACCACATCCACAGCTTGACCCTCATCAACTTTTCTAGTCACACCCTCAAAGAACTCCATAAGGTTTGTGAGGCATGACCTGCCCCTCACAAAGCCGTGTTGACTGCATTTGATCAAGCCATGCTCTTCAAGATGGTCATAAATCCTATCCCTCAGAATCCTTTCTAACAGCTTGCAGATGACAGACGTGAGACTTACTGGTCTGTAATTGCCGGGGATTTCCCTATTTCCTTTCTTAAGGGGAGGAATTACATTTGCCTCTCTCCAGTCCTCAGGTACGACTCCAGTGGAGAGCGAGGAAGCAAAGATCCTCGCAAGTGGCGAAGCAATTGCATTTCTCGCTTCCCAAAGCAGCAGAGGACAAATCTGGTCCGGGCCTGGCGACTTGTCAATCTTAATGTTTGACAAAATTTTCAGCACATCAGCTTCCTCTATCTCTATCCATTCCAGCATGCATACCTGGTCTTCAAAGGTTTCATTCACTATGAAATGAGTTCCTCAGGGTGGTGTCCTAGGCCCAACGATCTTCAGCTGCCTCATCAATGACCTTCCTTCCATCATAAGGTCAGAAGTGGGGATGCTTACCAATGGCTGTACAATGTTCAGCACCATTCACAACTCAAATACTGAAGCAATCCATGTTCAAATGCAGCAAAACCTGGGCAATATCCTGCCAATATTCATGCTTACAAGTGTCAGGCAATGGCCATCTTAAACAAGAGAGAGCCTACCATACCTGGCTAATGTTCTGTGATCGTAGTGCTGCTCCCAACTATTAATCCTGGGGTTTATAACCGACCAGAAATGGAACTGGATAATCTATATAAATATGTGACAACAACAGCCAGTCAGAGGCCAGGAAATGCATATCAAATAATTCACTTCCTGACTCCTCAAAGCTTGTCCACTATATGCAAGGCAAGCATTAGAAGTGCAATGGTATACTGCCCACTTGCCTGGATGAGTGCAGCTATAATATTAAATAAGCTTGACACCATTCTGGACAACAGTCTAATTGACTGGCACCATATCCATAAACATTCACTCTCTTCATCATAGCCACAGTGCTAAGTGTGCATTATCTAAAAATGCAGAGCAGCAACTCACCCAGGCTACTCAACAACATTTTCCAAACAATCAATCTCAACTGGAGAACGAAGGGAGCAGGTGCACTGGAACACTATCCACTGGAAGCTCCCTTCCAGGCAACATACCACCCTGACTTAGAAGCATAAGTGCTAAATTCTTTACTGTTGTTGGGCCAGAATCTTGCAACCCCCTTTCAGCACTGTAGGTGTATTTGCATCCTAAGGATTGCAATGGTTCAAGAAAGCAACTCACGATCATCCTTTCATTATTAAAGATGGGTAGCGTATGCAGGCCTATACAACAACATCAACTTTGCATCAACAAATAACAAAGGATCCAAACGAGAACTGGGGGAAAAAAATCTACTGGCAGAAAGGGTGACAAAGATTAAAAGTCACTGCGAAGATAATCAGAAGTGACATGAAAGTCAGAACCTGAAAGTGTGGTAAAGTGTGGGCTGACAACTGGTTTTTAGAAAGGGAGTTGGATAATGTGAGAAAATGAAAAACTAACTGGTAGGTACTCAAGATGTGCAGAATGTCCCACAAGGATCTGCATCAGTGCCTCAAGTAATCACAATATTTATTAATGATTTGGATAGAAATTTGCTGATGACAAAGTTAGATGGCATTGTTGACAGTGTAGATGAGAACATGAAATTATAAAGGGATTTTGAGGGACTGGGCAAAATTGTAGCAAATGGAGTTCAATGTAAGCAAGTGTGAAGTTAGTTGTTTGGACCAAAAAAGGATAAATCAGGGTAGTTTCTTTTAGATGGTATGAAATTAAATACAGTTGATGTTCAAACAGACTTGGGGCTGAGGTGCAGATCTTTAAAATGCTGCAAACAGGTGCAGAAAATAATCAATGTGGCTAATGGAATGCTGGTCTTTATATCAAGAGGACTGAAGTTTCAGGTCGCACCACATACGCTGTAGCTTTACAAAACCCTGTTACAGCTTACTTGGAGCACTGTGAACAGGTCTAGGCATTACACCTTAAAGAACATATTAGTTTTGGAGGGAGCACAATGTAAGTTCGTACGAATGATATCTGGACTTCAGGGATTAAATGGAGGAGAGACTATGCAGATTAGGTCTGTTCTCTCCAGAATTTAGAAGATTGGGCGGGGTGACTCAATTGCAGTCGTCAAGATATTAATAGGAAAAGACAGAGTAACTATTTCCACTAGCTGGACTTTCTAGAACCAGGGGGCAAAGTCTGAGATCAATGGCTACATTCACGTTACTATTACAGGGAAAGGGCGGCAGCATATGACTAACCACAAATGTTTTTGCAGGAACTTACAGGCCAGATAGTTATTTCCATGTTGCTAACATTCTAAGATTCTACAGAGTGTGCTAAAAAAAGAAACATGGAGGTGGGGTAGTAGAGAAGTTTTAAGGGAGACCTCCAGAACTTATGGCAGAACAGTCAAAATCAGAAATGGTCATGAGATCAGAATTCTGAGAGTAGGGATACAGCTCAGTGGATTCTGGGACAAGACAGCAGTGCAGAGCTAGGGTGGTGAAAGGCCATGGAGCACTGAATTTTCAGAAAAAGAGAATGTTGCTTAACCAGAAGTCACTACAGGTTAGTGCATGCTCAGATGAGAAATGGGACTTGGTATGATTTAAGATTTGTAGTTTTGATAAGTCAATAAAGTGCAATGACAGACGTTTAAATTAGATAATTAATAATTTTCAGCAAAGACTCATCACAGTGAGAAAGAAAAACTCAGAGAAGGATGCATTGCTTGTGACTAAATGAGGAAGCTAAGGATATTATCAAATTGAAGGATCATTCTGGAAAGGTTAGTGACAGGTCAGAAAATTAGTTAGATTTTACAAACCAGCAAAGAATAACTAAAATCAAAAAGGAATAAGTAAAGCATGACAGAAAGCTAGCTACTGATACACAAGCAGATGGTAAGAGTTTCTACAAGTATTCAAATATGAAAAGTGTGACCAAAGCAAGTGTTAGTTCTTTATAGAGCGAGTGTGCAGAACTAGTAATGGAAAACAATGAAATGATAGAAATAAAAACAGAAATTGCTGGAAGAACTCAGCAGATCTAGCAGCATTTGGGGAGACAACCAGAGTTGACATTTCAGGTCCAGTGACACATCTTCAGAATGGCTTTCTCCCCACAGATGCTGCAAGGCCTGCTGAATATTCCCAGCAATTTCTGTTTGTGTTTCTGATTTCCAACACCTGCCACGCTTTGGTATTTTTTTCTATGAAACGATAGCGGTGTTTAACAGATTTTTTTGCATCGGTCTTGAAAGTTAAAAAGTGAAAGCAAGGGATGAACTTAAAAACCATTCATCAGGGAAAAGGTGCTGAGAAAACTATTAGATCATGTCCATAGAACCGAATGTTATCATGCTGTAGCATGTAGAACAAGGGGTGGCACAGGTAGCTGAGATATTAGTTATAATCTTCCAAATTTCTTAGATTCTAGAACTATGCCAGTGGTTTAGAAAATAACATATTTAATGCCTTTATTCAAGTAAAAGGGACACAGAAAGCAGGAATCTCTCGACTATTTAGCCTATTTGCCAGAGCGACATCGCTAGAATACCTTATTATGGAAGTTAAAGCTAGATACTTAGAAAATCAATAGTCAACATGGTTTTGTTAAAGGGAAATCATTTTCACTAACATATTAGAGGTTATTAAGGAAGGATCAAGTACGGTAGACAAACAGTGTCCTGTGGATACACTGTTCTCAGAATTCAAAAGAAAACATTGGGTAAGGAGCTACGCCCAAAGTTACTAAACAACAGCACATTGCATACGGGGCATATTGGCTTGCATAACAGATTAGTTAGCTAACAAGAAGCAGATACAGGGAAGTGCAGTTCACACCACAACCAGATCAGCTTGATTTTATTGAATGGATGAACATGTTTGAAGAACCAAAAAGCATCGTCCTGGTCCCAATTTCCATGTTCCTATGGCACAAGCCACGTAGTTTTAAGTTATCTAAAATTTACAAAGGGCAGAGCATGAAAGACAAGCTGGGTTCATTGTTATCTCTATACTTGACAATTTCAAAGGCATGGAATGGGACCTTAGCAACAGCTGAGGTGAGAAAGTAACAAAGCTGGTCAATGTTAGAGTGGTAACAGCACGCTCATGGGAATTGAAGCTCATCTCTCAGTTGAAGCTAAGCACTTTAGAAATTACCACGAGTATGGGTTGACAACAGCGTACACAGCTAGACTCCATAATACACTGCAAGGCGTTCTTTCAAGGGAGGTGGGAACTGGTCTGAAAAACGGGTCCAATTCTCATCCCCAATCTGATTTTTAAAACCATGAAGGATCTTGTAGCACATATCTCGAGAAGAGAGTTTTCTGAAAACAGGAGTGTTTTCATTTGTGAAGACTGCAAGTTGTGAAAATTTGCACAGAATTGTTGTCACAGCTTAAAAGAGGAAGACTGGAGAGAAGACATTAAACTATTTCAGCAGCTTAGAAAGAAAAGTGGACGGTCATTAAATAGTTAGCAAGTTGAAACAGGAGTTGCAATATTTTTCAGTATCTCTGGGATTTGAGTATCGGTAAAGAATATTGCTGGGAAATAGGTTGAAACCATGCTTTGCATATTGTGTTAAGATCTTTTTGAGTTGTTTTTTTATGTGTAGCAGCCTTTTAAAAATTATTTTTGTATAATAAACTTATGTTTTATGTTAAAGAACATCTGCAGCCTCGCATGAGCATGTTTTAGTACATACCCATCACAGTAACCATCTGCAAAATATTAAACTTATGAAATCTCAAGCCAGGTTTCACTCTGGGATCTGACTTGTTCAGTGCTACCATCACTTAATCATATCATTATTCACAGCCTTCATCTCGTCACAAACAAATATCAATTAAATCCTTGCCATGTTAATGCTTCTTAAAAACATAAAATCCTAGTGCTTTGAGTTGAACATGATAAACAAAATGCTTCACACTGGGAGCAAATCTAGTGGTGGTGCTACTCAGCTCCCCTGTGTCTCAATAATATTGACTGTATGAAAAGATCAAAGATGAGACACAGTTCTCTCCCAGATCTGACCAAGATCTAAATGGAAGCAGGTGAACCTGTTTTTCCGAGGTTATGTAAGCAAAGAGCAGAAGTACCGGTATGTAGCTCATGTTGTGGAAAGGGCTGGAACCATATTTGATGGCACTGCATTACTAAGACAATCTCAACAGTGAGGCAGAGATGATGGGAACTGCAGATGCTGGAGAATCCAAGATAACAAAGTGTGGAGCTGGATGAACACAGCAGGCCAAACAGCATCTCAGGAGCACAAAAGCTGACGTTTCGGGCCGAGACCCTTCATCAGAGAAGGGGATTGGGAGACAGTTCTGAAATAAATAGGGAGAGAGTGGGAGGTGGACCGAAGATGGATAGAGGAGAAGATAGGTGGAGGGGAGAGTATAGGTGGAGAGGTGGGGAGGGGATAGGTCAGTCCAGGGAGGAAGGACTAGTCAAGGAGGCGGGATGAGGTTAGTAGGTAGGAAATGGAGGTGCGGCTTGGGGTGGGAAGAAGGGATGGGTAAGAGGAAGAACAGGTTAGGGAAGCGGAGACAGGCTGGGCTGGTTTTGGGATGCAGTGGGGGGAGGGGACGAACTGGGCTGGTTTTGGGATGCGGTGGGGGAAGGGGAGATTTTGAATCTGGTGAAGTCCACTTTGATACCATTGGGCTGCAGGGTTACCAAGCGGAATATGAGTTGCTGTTCCTGCAACATTCGGCTGGCATCATTGTGGCACTGCAGGAGGCCCATGATGGACATGTTGTCTAAGGAATGGGAGGGGGAGTTGAAATGGTTCGCGACTGGGAGGTGCAGTTGTTTATTGCGAAACGAGCGGAGGTGTTCTGCAAAGCGGTCCCCAAGCCTCCGCTTGGTTTCCCCAATGTAGAGGAAGCCACACCGGGTACAATGGATACAGTATAACACATTGGCAGATGTGCAGGTGAACCTCTGCTTAATATGGAAAGTCATCTTGGTGCCTGGGATGGGGGTGAGGGAGGACGTGTGGGGGCAAGTGTAGCATTTCCTGCGGTTGCAGGGGAAGGTGCCGGGTGTGGTGGGGTTGGAGGGCAGTGTGGAACGAACAAGGGAGTCACGGAGAGAGTCGTCTCTCCGGAAAGCAGACATGGGTGGGGATGGAAAAATGTCTTGGGTGGTGGGGTCGGATTGTAGATGTCGGAAGTGTCGGAGGATGATGCGTTGTATCCGAAGGTATCCAGAGCTCAAACAGTTCATCCACTTCACCACCACCTTCCACCCCAACCTCAAGTTCACCTGGGCCATCTCCAGCACATCCCTCACCTTCCTGGACCTCTCTGTCTCCATCTCAGGCAACCAGCTAGATACTGATGTCCATTTCAAGCCCACCGACTCAAACAGCTACCTAGAATACACCTCCTCCCACCCTCCTGCAAAAATTCCATCCCCTAATCCAAATTCCTTTGCCTCCGCCGCTTTTGCTCCCAGGATGAGGCATTCCACTCCCGCACATCCCAGATGTCCGCGTTCTTCAAGGACCGCAACTTCCCCCCGCAGTGGTCGAGAATGCCCTGGACAGTGTCTCCCGCATTTCCCACACCTCATCCTTCACACCCCGTCCCCGCAATAACAGTCCTAAGAGAATCCCCCTCGTCCTCACACACCACCACACCAACCTCCGCATACAATGCATCATCCTCCGACACTTCTGCCATCTACAATCCGACCCCACCACCCAAGACATTTTTCCATCCCCACCCTTGTCTGCTTTCCGAAGAGACCACTCTCGCCATGACTCCCTTGTCCGCTCCACATTCCCCTCCAACGCCGCCACACTGTAACCGCAGGAAGTGCTAAACTTGCCCCCACACCTCCTCCCTCACCCCCATCCAGGCCCCAAAATGACTTTCCATATTAAGCAGATGTTCACCTGCACATCTGCCAATGTGGTATATTGTATTCACTGCACCCGTTGTGGCTTCCTCTACATTGGGGAAACCAAGCGGAGGCTTGGGGACCACTTTGCAGGACACCTCTGCTCAGTTCACAATAAACAACTGCACCTCCCAGTTGCGAACCATTTCAACTCCCCCTCCCATTCTTTAGATGACATGTCCATCATGGGCCTCCTGCAGTGCCACAATGATGCCACCCGAAGGTTGCAGGGACAGCAACTCATATTCCGCTTGGGAACCCTGCAGCCCAATGGTATCAATGTGGACTTCACAAGCTTCAAAATCTCCCCTCCCCCCACTGCTTCCCAAAACCAGCCCAGCTCGTCCCCTCTCCCACTGCTTCCCAAAACCAGCCCAGCTTGTCACCGCCTGCCTACCTGTTATTACCCTGTCCGTCCTCCCCAGACTGACCTATCCCCTCCCCACCTCCCCACCTCTACTCTCCTGTCCACCTAAGTTCTCCTCTATCCATCTTCGGTCCATCTCCCCCTCTCTCCCTATTTATTTCATAACCCTCTCCCCATCCCCCTCTCTGATGAAGTGTCTAGGCCCAAAACGTCAGCTTTTGTGCTCCTAAGATGCTGTTTGGCCTGCTGTGTTCATCCAGCTTCACATGTTGTTATCTCAACAGCGAGGCACCCTTGTTTGACTATTCTGTTTTATAAGTTCTGGCAACAGTCGTTCAGTGCCTGAAGCAGGAGTCCTACGCACCAATACTCGTTCTCAGCATATTGACAATTGATCACATTACAGTATTTGGCTCACTGGAATAGAATGCAAAGCAGCAGGTGCTAATCCAATATCCACTGAAGGTTGTCTGTTAAGGCTATCCACTAAAATGGCAACTGGGGACTGTAAGTGGAGGATTAGGGTGAGAGGAGGAATATTAATTGAAAACATTGACTCTAGTCCAATATAATTTAGTGGGATATTAGTGGACCATTTCGGAGCTCTTGAGTGGTACTGTCCCTACCAGTGAATCAGGAGGCCCAGGTTCAATTACCACTGAACACGTCATTCTTTCAGACACACAACATAGCACAAAAATGCACTGTCACTTTATATTGCATTTAAGGCAAAAAGAGCACTTATTTAGTGCCATTCATCACCTCGCAGTATCCCAAACTGTTTTCCAACAGAAGACATGCATTGGAAATGTAATCAATGTTGTAATGTAGAAAATGCAAAAGCCAATTTGTGATCACTAAACTCCCATAATCAGCAATGTAAGAATAACCAGATGTGATTGACAGATGTGTAATGTAACAATATTGATTGAATGATACAATCACTACAAATAGACTTACATCTCTACCAAAGGGTTATCAGAATTTTTACATTTATCTGGGAGGGTTAGGATCACATCTAAGAGAAGGCACTTTCTACTGCACTGGAGTATCAGCCTTCTTTGCTTAAAAACAAAACTTCCCCACCCCTCACCCCTCCGACAAGCATTTAATCATTCAAGTTTTGGGTCTCTTGTTAATTAGGATTAAACAGCATTTCTCATCACTACTGTCCAACTTACTCTGCTTCACGGAAATCCTTAGAAAATGCTCCATATTTGTTATTTTCTGCACAGAGCAGAAGTCTACAGCAAAGCTTTCAATGCACGCCAAGACTTTAAAGAGACATTGACACCATATTTTCACAACTAATATACTGACCGAACTTCTTACCAGCCAGAGTCAGAACCATTTAATGGAAATGTCACCATCAGGGCCCCATAGAATTAAGAACAAATTACTGCAGATGCTGGAATCTGAACTGAAAACAACAAATGCTGGAGATGACAGCAGGGCAAACAGCATCCATGGAGAGACAGCAAGTTAACATCTCGAGTCTACATGACTCTTCATCAGAGCTGAAATGAAGTGTGGATGGGACAGCATTTATGCTCTTGTTTGGCGGGGTGGGGAGCGGATGTGTGGGGGTAGTGTGTATAGAGAGCCGGTGGAAAATAGATGTTTGTAGAATCCCTACAGTGTAGAAACAAGCCCTTCAGCCCAACAAGTCCACACAGCATCCCAGCCAGACCTGTCCCCTTAAAACCCACCTAATCTACACATCCCTGAACAGTACAGGCAATTACCCATGGCCAATCTACCTAGCTTGCCCATCTTTAGTCTGTGGGAGGAAACCAAAGCACCCACGCAGGCACAGGGAGAATATGCAAACACAGACAGTCACCCAAGGATGGAATCGAACCCAGGTCCCCAGTGCTGTGAGATAACAAGTTATGGAGCTGTATGAACACAGCAGGCCAAGCAGTATCAGAGGAGCAGGAAAGCTGATCTTTTGGGTCTGGACCTTTCTTCAGAAATGGGGGAAGGGAAGGGGATTCTGAAATAAGTAGGGAGAGAGGGGGAGGCGGATAGAGGAGAAGATAGGTGGAGAGGAGCCAGTAAAGGTGAGGGTAGGTGGGGAGTTAGAGCGGGGGTTGGTCAATCCAGGGAAGACGGGGATGTCAAGGAAGCGGGGATGAGGTAGGTAGGAGATGGTGCTATGAGGCAGCAGTGCTAACCACTGAACCACTGTACCATCCCAAACAATTCAGTTAATAGTTCAGACTAAGTGATTAGAATGTGAGAATGGCAGAACAATGACATACCTCCTGCCAGCCTCGAAAAGACAGTAACTGGGATGGGGGGAGTGGAGGACATGATTACAAGCTAAACAAAAAGGAAGAAATGGTTCACAATTTAAAGTTGTTGAACTCAATATTACGTCCAGAAGGCCGTAAAGTGCCTAGTCTGAAGATTCTTCAACATGGTTGAAATTGTCCATCCTTTGCTTTTTACTTATATAATCAGCATCCATTGTCCAAACAAAAACATTTCTTTAAAAAGCCAAAATGTTAAAGGCAAAGTGCAAGGCAGTTCAATTAATCCATTCTTCTTTAAATGTGCTGAAGTAATCAGAGAAATGTAGTAGCAGAAAGAAATAATAATATGTGGGTGTCACATAAACATCATTACAGCTGCTTTCTATGTCCAATTGACAAACTGGCAAAACACCCAGAGATAGTAGGAGCTGCAAATGCTGAAGAATCCGAAATATCAAGGTGTAGAGCTGAATGAACACAGCAGGCCAAACAGCATCATAGGAGCTGGAAAGCCGACGTTTCAGGCCTAGAGGGGTCTAGTTCTGAAATGTCAGCTTTCCTGCTCCTATGATGCTGCTTGGCCTGCTGTGTTGATCCTGCTCTACACCCTGTTATCTCTGACGAAACACCCAAACTTCTTTAAAATGCATAGAAATGATGCAGAGGATACTATCTCCAATAAGCAGTTTGCACTTGAAAACCACAGTCTCTCTCCAAATCCGAATCTTCAAAGTTGGTCCCAATGATACAAATCTTGGACAGGGTTAAAGCCGTTTTATAAAAATATATTTTTGATGGGGGGCTCCTGTGGTGAAGTGATAGTGCACCCATCTCTGAACCAGGACACCTGCGTTCAAGTTCCAGCTGCGTTAAAGGTGTTTTAAAACTCATCTGAACAGGTGGAGCGAAAATATCCAAAATATAGTTGCTTCTACCTCTCACTGACCCCACACAACTACCAATGAGCCTTTGGAAAATTCATTACAGACTGCAGCTGTTGACACCCCTGCTCACCCTAGAAGCATTTTCCCAGCAAAGATACAAAGACTGATTGTGAATTTCTTTACAGATTTTCCCAGTGAGTTTTATCTTAATTCTGGGAATCATTTTCAGTTCAGTTCCATTCACCTACCAACTGCTTCTGTCTCATCTTTCTCCTTAACCTTCCGAAATAACGCAAGCTAATTCCAGCCAAATCTTCTGTTCTTAGATTTTAGTCACAATTTACGATTAGTCTTCAGTAGGGAGGAACTTTAGGCAAAATATTAATTTTGTTTGTCGCTTTCCATACATTCTCTCAGAGTTTTTCAGAAATGTTGACAAAATATTAATTTCTAGCAGGGTACCTGTTGTCCCCTCAAAATGGGAGATAAAATGTCATGCGACTGTACACCATGTTGTCAAATGTCACACAATCAGCCATTGAGGGTGCATCAAAAAAAGCTGACAAACCCTCACTGGATTAATCTTTACTTTTCTGTTCTTAAATCTTAGAAATGCTATTATATTCTGTCTTCACTTTGATCAATAGCTGCAGGAGACTCAGTGGTATATTTTCTCCCCTAAGATCAGCAATGAATCACTAATCTTAGCGTTTGATCGACCAGGGTGAACTGTTCTAATGATGCCCTTGATAAGAGATTGCACTTAATCTCCTTAATATGAGTCCTCTGTCTTATAACTCTGAGATGTACCAGTCAGAAAAGCATATTTTCTCAAATATTCAGACATTAATTGAAATGAAACATAAAAAGAACAGCAATTGACTCTAGTTACTTGGTTTGCTTCAATGAATTTCCTTCAATTTAAAAGAAGACACTGTTTGTCCAATAGTGTAATTTCACACACAAAGAGTACAGGATATCAACTCATTTTCATGAAAAATGAATGTCATTGAATCCAAGTCAGAGGGAACAAAGAGAGCTAATTCTTGTTTAAGATAACCAGGGTTGTTGTTCTTGAATTTTTGTGGCAGAAAAACAAAATTATCTTAATACAGGATATTTTGAGTTCTTGTTGGCAGGTAAAGCTATGGAGCAGCAAGTGTTCCATTTTAACCAAGAGAACAACAACGTTCTTGCAGTTACAGAGAGAAGGGAGTTAATAGATTGTCAGTCTCACAATTCATAGGACGTTTGTCAATTAAAATAGAAATTCAATCACAGTACAGCTCAAGGAATGTCATCGAAAAAAAGTGATCAGTGCAGCTTAATCCTTGATCAACTTTAAGGAGAGAATAATGCAAGCAAGACATAGGAAATAATAATGATGTGGAGATGCCAGTATGGGACTTGGGTGGACAAAGTCCGAAGTCACATGACAGCGGGTTATAATCCAACGGGTTTATTTGACATCACAAGCTTTCAGATTGCTGTTCCCTGTCACCTGTGCTCTGAAAGATTGTGACTTCAAATAAACCGATTCGACTATAACCTGGTGTCGTGTGACTTCTGACTAGGAAATGATAAAACAGCAGGGGATCGTTGAGATAACAGAGTGTGGAGCTGGATGAACACAGCAGGCCGAGCAGCATCTTAGGAGCACCTGGGACAAATGTAACGGGTGTGTGATCAAAGGGATCTCAAGGTGAGAATGGGAAACAGGCCAAGAGGTGTTTGAATCCGGCAGGCAACACCCCACCATCTCTCCACCGCGCCTGAGGCCCAGTCCACGAGATGTCTGTGGGAGTCGCAGCTATCAGGCACTCTGCATGATTACAGGACTACCTGCAGTTATGTCAATCCTAGTGACCACCTAAAACCTTTCTGTGGTCATTAATTGGCCACTTGAGGTCTTTAACTGAAGTTGGGAGCTAGAAAAGTCAACAACGAGATTCCCTGCCTAGAATTCAATTCTGGCGGAAGGTGCTAGGGCTTGTGTCCAGCCAATTAAATGTCCTTCCCACCTCCAAGCTTCTGGGAGAAGAGATTGCATCCTTGGTTTCACCCAGTCAGTATCTTATTGACAGAATGCAGAGGGACCAGAGAAGATGAAAAGAAGTTGATTTACAAAGACCTGAACTGTGGGATTATACTTAGCTGGAAAGCATTGTGAGCTGTGTCATTTTTCTCTTGAGAAAAGGAATCCGACCTTATAACTCAGGAACTAAAACCTGTACGACTTTCAAATGGCACCTAGCGGTTGTATGTGTTTGGTATAACGGTGCTCCCGTACAACCAATGCATTCATTTCCAAGTGTTTCCTTTTCTGTTTGGGGAGGCCTTTGAAATGATCAAAGCTTTTGGTAAACTAGCCTCACAGTGTTAGGAGATAACAAAGTGTGAAGCTGGACGAACACAGCAGGCCAAGCAACATCTTAGGAGCACAAAAGCTGACATTTCGGGCCTAGACCCTTCTAATCAAATAGTGGTTTTGTTATCTTCCAGATTTTATTTTTTTGCTAATCCAATAAACAAGCAAAATCCATTTGAAACAGAAGAATGGGCATTTTGATCACATCAATTCCCCACCTGGAAGGTTAGGTTAATATTATGTCATTCTCTCAGGCACAGCAATGGACAGAACTTGAGATAACAAGGTGTAGAGCTGGAGGAATACAGCAGGCCAAGCAGCATCGCAGGCAGGGAAGCTGATGTTTTGGGCCTAGACCTGATGAAGGGTCAAGGCTCAAAACGTCAGTTTCCCTGCTCCTAAGATGCTGCTTGGCCTGCTGTATTCCTCCAGATCTACACCTTGTTACCTCGGATTCTCCAGCATCTGCAGTTCCTGTTATCTCCAATAGCTAGAACTTGTCTCTGTGGATGAAAGGCTGCCCGATAGATGTAACGAAATGTCGAGCTGGATGAACACAGCTGGCCAAGCAGCATCTTAGGGGCACAAAAGCTGACGTTTCGGGTCTAAACACTTCATCAGAAATGGGGGAGAGGGAGAGGGTTGTAAAATAAATAGGGAGGGAGGGGGAGATGGATCGCAGATGGACAGAGGAGAAAATAGGTGGAGAGGAGATAGACAAGTTAAAGCAGTGGGGATGGAGCCAGTAAAGGTGAGTGTAGGTGGGGAGGTAGGGAGGGGATAGGTCAGTCCAGGGAGGACGGACAGGTCAACGGGGTGGGATGAGGCCAGTAGGAAGGAAATGGGGGTCTGGTTTGAGGTGGGAGGAGGGGATAGGTGAGAGGAAGAACAGGCTAGGGAGGCGTCGACGAGCTGGGCTGGTTTTGGGAAGCACTGGGAGGAGGGGACGAGCTGGGATGGTTTTGAGATGCAGTAGGGGGAGGGGAGATTTTGAAGCTTGTGAAATCTACATTGATACCATTGGACTGCAGGGTTCCCAAGAGGAATATGAATTGCTGTTGCTGCAACCTTCGGGTGGCATCGTTGTGGCACTGCAGGAGGCACAGGATGGACATGTCGTCTTAGGAATGGGAGGGAGAGTTTAAATGGTTCGCAACTGGGAGGTACAGTTGTTTACTGCGGACCGAGCGTAGGTGTTCTGCAAAGCGGTCCCCAAGCCTCTGCTTGGTTTCCCGGATGTAGAGGAGGCCACAACGGCTACAGTGGATGCAGTATACCAGATTGGCAGATGTGCAGGTGAACATCTGCTTGATGTGGAAAGTCTTCTTGGGGCCTGGGTTGGGGGTGAGGGAGGTGGTGTGGGGACAGGTTTAGCACTTCTTGTGGTTGCAGGAGAAAGTGCCGGGTGTGGGGGGGTTGGAGGGGAGTGTGGAGCGGACAAAGGAGTCATGGGGAGAGTGGTCCCTCTGGAAAGCAGATAAGGGTGGGGAGGGAAAAATGTCTTTGGTGGTGGGGTCGGATTGTATATGGCAGAAGTGTTGGAGGATGATGCGTTGGATCCAGAGTTTGGTGGGATGGTACGTGAAGATGAGGGGGATTCTCTTATATTGTTTATTGTGGGGGCAGGGTGTGAGGGATGAGTTGTGGGAAATGTGGGAGACACGGTTGAGGGCGTTTTCAACCGCTGCGGGGGGTACTTGCGGTCCTTGAAAATCGTGAACACCTGAGATGTGCGGGAGTAGAATGCCTCATCCTGGGAGCAGATGCGGCAGAGTGAAGGAATTGGGAAGTGGGGATGGAATTTTTGCAGGAAGGTCGGAGGGAGGAGGTGCATTCTAGGTAGCTGTGAGAGTTGGTGGGCTTGAAATTGATATCAGTTTCTAGGTGGTTGCCTGAGATGGAGACAGATAGGTCCAGGAAGGTGAGGGAAGCGTTAGAGATAGTCCAGGTGAACTTGAGGTTCGGGTGGAAGGTGTTGGTGAAGTGGATGAACTGTTCGAACTCCTCGTGGGAGCACGAGGCAGCGCAGATACAGTCATCAATGTAATAGAGGAAGAGGTGGGTTTTAGGGCCAATTTAGGTGTGGAAGAGGGATTGTTCCACGTAACCTACAAAGAGGCAGGCATAGATTGGGCCCATGTGAGTACCCATGGCCACCCGCTTTGTCTGTAGAAAGTGGGAGGAATCAAAAGAGAAGTTGTTGAGGGTGAGGACGAGCTCGGCTCGGCGGATGAGGGTGTCGGTGGAGGGGGACTGGTCGGGTCTACGGGACAGGAAGAAGCGGAGAGCCTTTAAGTCATCTGCATGGGGAATGCAGGTGTATAGGGACTGGACGTCCATGGTGAAAATGAGGTGCTAGGGACCAGGGAATTGGAAGTTCTGGAGGAGGTGGAGGGCGTGGTCTCAGCGATGTAAAGGTAAGTGCGCCATACTACCACTGTGCGTCCCTTGTCTGCGAGTTTTATGGTGCAGTTGGAATTGGAGCGGAAGGCTGCACATTCTGCTGGGGAGAGATGAAGGGTATAGGCCTGAAACGTCAGCTTTTGTGCTCCTCAGATACTGCTTGGCCTGTTGTGTTCATCCAGCTCCACACTTTGTTATCTTGGATTCTCCAGCATCTGCAGTTCCCATTATGTCTGCCCTACAGATGTGTTTATCCAAGCACAAAAGGTGAGACCCAGCTGGGGAGTGGTATGAGCAGAGTCTTCTCCTGAACAGTTAACCTGTCTAAAAATCTTTGGCCTATGATTTAACTTCCAAAAGTGCTGCACCGCGCCATCAGAATTAAATTGTACAATGCTCCTTTTCAGAATCATCAGTACAATGTAGAAGGTAACACTCACCATAACCTTCATCGTTAATAACATGAATACTGAAAAGTAAGAACAGACAAAAAAAAACTGGAAAAGCTGTTTGAAGAGACTGTGAGACAGAGGTCACAACTCCACTGTGTTACAATTTCAGGCTTTTCAAGTACTGCTTTCTCCTTCAATGGTCTTATGTAAGTAATTCCCAGCAATGCAGAAACAGGCCCTGTCAGTCTAAAACTGTACCATTTTCTGTTCTTGCAGATACTGTTGATCCTGTGGCACATACAGTAACCCTCATTCTGGAATACAACAAATGCTCTGGCGCTGAAGAATAATATTGGAAAAGTGAAGCCAGAAAAAATGGGGTGCGCAGGCAACTGGAGAACTCTTTGAAAGAGACGGTACAGACACAATTGATCAAATGGATTTCTTTTCTGTTCTAGAATTCTACAACCTGCCTGATATTAGCACATCGAGAATTCTCAAATCTGCAATTCTTTTCTACTCACTCCTGTAACAGGTGAGATTCTTTGTCAGTAGCAGACTGTAAGAGGGGCCATTCTATCCTCATGGTGTGTCAGTCATTTCAGTCCAAGACGGTCTCTAACATTGGCCACAATCCTGTTACGAGTTTGATGGATGATTCATCTCAACCTCTTGATGCGATGACAAATTGTCACAGACGCCAGATTTTAACCAATTTGATTCACTTTGCATAATATAATAATTTGCATAATTTGCTTCCTCACTCTCCGCGGGAGTCGTACCGGAAGATTCGAGGGAGGCAAATATTGTTCCTCTGTTCAAGAAAGGGAATAGGGAAATCCCTGGAAATTACAGACCAGTCAGTCTTTTGTCTGTGGTCAGCAAGGTTTTGGAAAGAATTCTGAGGGATAGGATTTATGACTATTTGGAAAAGCATAGCGTGATTAAAGGGAGTCAGCATGGCTTTGTGAGGGGCAGGTCATGCCTTACAAATCTTATTGAGTTCTTTGAGGAAGTCACGAGACAGGTTGATGAGGGTCGAGCAGTGGATGTGGTGTACATGGACTTCAGCAAGGCATTTGATAAGGTTCCCCATGGCAGGCTCATTCATAAAGTCAGGAGGTATGTATGGGATACAGGGTGATTTGGCTGTCTGGATTCAGAACTGGTTGGCTGACAGGAGGCAGAGAGTGGTTGCAGATGGTAAGTATTCTGCCTGGAGGTCAGTGCTGAGTGGTGTCCCGCAGGGCTCTGTTCTTGGGCCTCTGCTCTTTGTAGTTTTTATAAATGACTTGGATGAGAAGGTTGAGGGCTGGGTTAGTATGTTTGCTGATGACAAAGGTTGGAGGTGCCGTTGATAGTATCGAGGGCTATTACAGGCTTCAGTGAGACATTGACAGAATGCAGAGCTGGGCTGAGAAATGGCAGATGGAGTTCAACCTGGATCAATGCGAAGTGATGCATTTTGGAAGGTCGAACTTAAATGCTGAATATAGGATTAAAGGCAGGATTCTCAGCAGTGTGGAGGAACAGCGGGATCTTGGTGTTCAAGTGCATAGCTCCCTCAAAGTTGCTACCCAGGTGGATAAGGTTGTTAAGAAAGCATATGGTATTTTGGCATAACAGGGGGATCGAGTTTAAGAGCCGCGAGGTTATGCTGCAGCTTTACAAAACCCTGGTGAGACCACACTTGGACTATTGTGTCCAGTTCTGGTCACCCTATTATAGGAAAGATGTGGAGGCTTTGGAGAGGGTGTAAAGGAGGTTTACCAGGATGCTGCCTGGACTGGAGGGCTTGTCTTACAAGGAGAGGTTGACTGAGCTCGGACTTTTCTCTCTGGAGAGAAGGAGGAAGAGAGGTGACCTGATCGAGGTGTACAAGGTAATGAGAGGCATGGATAGAGTCAATAGCCAGAGACTTTTCCCCAGGGCAGGATTGACTGCCACGAGGGATCATAGTTTTAAGGTGTTAGGAGGAAGGTATAGAGGAGACGTCAGAGGGTGGTTCTTCACCCAGAGAGTTGAGAGCGCATGGAGTAGTTTACCAGTGGCAGTCGTGGAAGTGGAGTCATTAGTGACATTTAAGCGACTGCTGGACATGCACATGGTCAGCAGTGAATTGAGGGGAATGTAGGTTAGGTTATTTTCTTTTTGAATTAGGATTATTCCACGGCACAACATTGTGGGCCGAAGGGCCTGTACTGTGCTGCACTTTTCTATGTTCTATGTTCTAGAAGGCTGAAGGCACTCATAGAATCCAGTGCAAAAGCAGGCCATTCAGCTCATCATGTTTACACTCGATGGGCTGAGCCCATCAACCCTTTACAGAATATCCCACTGAGACCTACGCCCCCTTAGCCTCTCCCTGTAAGTCTGCATTCCCCAAGGCTAACGCCATAGCCTGTACATCCCTGGACATTGTGGGTAATTTAGTGTGGCCAATCCACCTAACTTGTGCACCTTTGGATTATGGGAGGAAACTGAAGCACCAGAAGAAAATCCACACAGTTACAGGGAGAATGTGCAAACAGACAGTTGAGAGTGGAATCGAACCTGGGACCTTGGCGCTGTGAGGGACTAGTGCTATCCACTGAACTACTGTGCCACTCCAAAGCAGAAAACTCTTGGCTTTCTGGTGAGATAAACTGAGGAGGAAAGAAGATGTAGGTATTATACAAGCCTGCACCAATCAAGCACTTACTAAAGCTGTGATGAGAGTAAGACAGGAGCCCACATGTGCAGATCACATCGCCTTAATCTCTCAGTCATCTCATCTCATCAATGATGCCTCAAAAGCAATGTGCACCAACAATATTCCATTAACAGAACTGAGGATAAAACAAAGAACTGTGGATGCTGGAGATCTGAAACCAAAACAGAAATTACTGGTGAACCTCCATACATCTGTCAGCATCTGTAAGAAGAAAGCAGAGTTACCATTTTGAGTCCGGCAACTCTTCATCAGAACGGACCATCAGGCCATGGTGTCCACGGCTGTCACAAACGTCATCTCTTTTGGGAATCTTCCCCCAGTCTAGCGACCAGCTTCTACCTTCTCCCCAAAATCCACAAACAAGACTGCATGTGCAGACACAATGTTTGTCCATGTTCCTGTCCCACAGATCATATTTCTTCCTACCTTGACTTTTCTTCCCTTGCCCAATCGCACCTACATCATGATTCTTCTTGACACTTCATAAGCAACATATAAAACTGAAGACTTGCGCTTCAGGACTTGCCAAATCACTTGTCAAGCTGTACTAGTGTTGCTGCAGCACTGGCATCTACCCAATATACAACAATGTGGAAAAGTGCCGAGGTATGTCCTATGTACAAAAGAAAATCCAGAACAAAACATGAGGATAAGAGGTGACTTGATAGAGGTGTACAAAATGATCAGAGGTATAGCTGGAGTGGACAGCCAGAGATTTTTTCCTGGAGTCGAGGTAAATATTATGAAGGGGCATAGTTTTAAAGTGAGTTGAGGTAGATATAGGGGAGACGTCAGAGGTAGGTTCTTTTCTCAGAGAGTGGTAGGAGCGTGGAATGCATTGCCGGAGAGGGTAGTGGAGTTGGCCTCATTTGGGGCTTTTAAGCGGCTATTAGATGAGAGTATAGGTGACAGTCTAAGGTAGGGGTGGAAATTAGATAGACCTTAGATTTAGGGTAAAAGTTCGATACAACATTGTGGGCTGAAGGGGCTGTACTGTGCTGTACTGTTCAATGTTTTATGTTCTAAAACCAACCCTGGTCAATCCTATCAGGCTAACAGCATAAACAATGTGATTGAAGCAGTTACGACAATGTCATCGAACAACACTTGCAAAGGAGTGACTTGCTGAGTTTGGGTTTTACTAGGGTCACTTGGCTCCTGATGTCATACTCTAAATATGGACAGAAGAGCGGAGCTAACTCCAATGATGAGGTGAGACTGACCATCCTTATAATTAAGACTGCATTGAGATATCAAGGAGCCCGAGCAAAACTTTGTTAGGATTACAATTAGGGAATTAGGGGGCGTCATACCTGGCACGTAGGAAGATGGTTATGGTTGTTGCAGGTCAGTCATCTCAACTCCTGGACATCTCTGCACGAGTTCCTCGGGGTAGAGTCCATCTTCAGCTACTTCATTGATGAGCTTTCTTTCGTTGTAAGGTCAGAAGAGGGGTTACTCTCTGACGATTGCAATATGGTTAGGGATGGGGTTAGTTCAGCACCATGTATGACATATCAGGTACTGGCATAGTTTGTGTCCACATGCAACATGACCTGATCAGTGTTAAGTAAGTTTTGAGGCTTGTATATGCCAGGCAGTGCCCATGTCCAATAAGAGAAAATCTACACATCCCCTTGGCATTCAATGGCATTCAACATCCACAGATTACCATTGACCAGAAGCTGAGCTGGGTTAGATATATAAACACATTGGCCAGAACAGCAGGTCAAAGGTTAGGAATACTGTGGCGTGTAACTAACCTCCTGACTCCCCAAAGACTGTCCATCATTGACAAGCCATAGGTGATGGAATACTCCCCACTTGTCTGGATGGATACAGCTCCAGTTACACTCGAGAAGCTTGACATCATTCAGGACAAAGCAGCCCACTTGATTGGCATCTGATCAGCCAGGTGGACCTCAGAATGAGATCCCTGATTGGGCCTGTTAATGTGGTCGAATCACAGGATCCTGGATTATAGATATTAAAGGAGTGTTAGGGATTCTTTTCACTCTAGGAACCAGCTCTGTGTGAGCTAGGTCAGTGTCACATGCAAATAAAATGTGATGTGCTGACGGGAAACTGGTTGCTGTGAGGTTATTTCAATTTCTGAAGAATTATGACGATCCTTTCAATTAGCACGTTGGGCAAACTGAAGGACCACATATAATGACAGAGAATGTATTGCTGGGCAGACATTTACAGAGAACACTGAACAGAAACAAGTCACTGTTTGCACAGCTGCCACTCAAGTCGTACAGTTCTGTTTATCAGCTTCAGTTTACAGTAAGATCGGAAAACAGCTCTTTTAATAGTCCAGCCCATCTGCTTCAATATCGAACACAGAAACCCCATGTTACCAAGCGGAGCAGATGACACTGGTCACCACCTTAGACCTGAAAAGGTTTATTCTTTCCAAGAAAAATTCAGACATGTTCCGAGTGCCAATGTCTAGTATGTGCAGAGCTGTCTGAACTCCTTCATTGCGAATGTTGCTGCTTCTTGATGTCATAATCATAGAACCCTACTGCACAGAAGCAGACGCTCTGGCCCAAAACACCCATGCTGACCAAGTTTCCCAAACTAAACAAGTCCCATTTGCCACTGATGGCCCAAATCTCTCTAAAACTGTCCTATTCATGTACCTCCCCAAAGGTCTTTTAAAGGTTCTAACGGTATCTGCATCTACCACTTCTTCTGGCAGTTCACCGCACGCATGAACCAGCCATTGTGTGACAAAGTTGCCCCTCAATTTCCTCTTATGCTTTTCTCCTCTCAGCTTAAAAATATGCCCCCTAGTTTCGAACTCCCCCAATCTAGGGAAAAGATCTTTGCCATTCACTTTTATCTGTACCCCTTATGATATTACACACCTCTGCAAGGTCACCCTTCAACTTCCTTAGCTTCAGTGAAAAAGGTCCCAGACTCTCTAGAGTCTCCTTATATCCCAAGAGTATTAGCAACATCTTGGGAAAGCTTTTCTGAACCCTCCCCAGTTTAGGTCAAAAATCGTATAACACCAGATTATGGTCCAATAGGTTTATTTGGAAAGGCTAGCTTTTGAATCTCTGCTCCTTTCTCAAGTGTAATGTGGAAGAGGAGGTATACTGATACAGAATTTATAAGCAGAAAGGTTATAACCCTAAAAATAGCTCACTGACTGCCTCCTGTTGAATCTTTATTCAGTTAGAAAGGAGATGCAAGATTCTATTGATTAAAATGTAAATCCCAGAATTTCTTTCAAGTCACTGCACTGAGATAAAAAATCATTTTATCAGTGTGCATACAAGAGATGCCATTTAAGGTCAGACAATGCATTTGGGGCTGGGGCATTGTTTAGAATCTGTTTATGTTTTAACTTGGAGTCAGGCTGGTTTTATTTTTTTGAACAAAATAGAATGTATCTGCAAATACACAAATATCTGAGAGGAAATAATTTGCCCCATAGATTTGTGTGTGTGTGTGTGTGTGTGTGTGTGTGTGTGTGTGTGTGTGTGTCCGTCCGAGATAGAGAGAGCGTGTGTGTCCGAGAGAGTGTGTGTGCGTCTGAGAGAGAGAGAGAGAGAGAGAGAGAGACACAGAGTGTGTGTGTGTGTGTGTGTGTGTGTATATATCTGAGAGAGAGGGAGAGAAAAATAGAGAGATCACATGTAGACGCTATGACAGTGGATGACTGGACACTACACAATACTCGCCAAACAAGGGTATTCCCTCCCAGCCTCCAAAATTCAGGTAAGCGTCCTTCAAGGTGGATTTCGGGATACACAAAAAAAAGCGCTGTGCAGAGGCTGATAGCCAAGTTCCATACCCATGAGGATGTCCTTAACCGTGACCTTGGATTCATGCCACGCCACAAGTGAGCCCACCAGTCTACACACACACACACACACAACACGCGGTGAATTATTTCATCCAAGATGATTGTGTATTTGCAGACACATTCCATTTTGTTTAGAAAAATGAAAACAGCCTGGCTCCAGGCTAAAACACAGTCCAATTCTAAACAAGGCCTTGCATCCAAAATGCATTGTCTGACTTGAAATGACACCTCTTGTCTATACTCATAAAACATTTAATTATCTCAGGGCAATGACTTGAAAGAAATTCTGAGATTTTGCATTTTTATCAATAGAAACCTGAGTCTTCTTTCTAAACGATTAAACATTTAGCAGGAGGCGGTCAGTGAGCCATTTTTAGCGTTGTTCCTTTTCTGCTTATAAATTCTGTATCAGTATACCTCCTCTTCCATACTACATTTGAGGAAGGAGCAGAGATTTGAAAGCTAGTATTTCAAAATAAATCTGTTGGACCATAACCTGGTGTTATGCAATTTTTGACCATGTCCACCCCAGTCCAATGCCTCGTGGCCCTCCAGTTTAATAATATCCTTCCCGTAACAGGACAATGAGAATTATATACAGCACTCCAAAAGTCACCTCACCAAAGTCCTGTACAATCTCAACATAATGCCCCTAACTCCTACATTCAATGGTCTGAGCAATGAAGGTGAGTGTGCTAATGCCTTCTTAACAACCCTGTTTACCTAAACCCAGATGTCAGATGGAGAGAACAGAACTAACTAGAATAAAACACACTGGAGAAATACAGTAGATCTGGCAATATCTGTGGACATGGAGTTAATGTTTTGAAACCGATGACTTCTTCAGAACTGAAGAAGGTTGGAAAATTGAGGAAATGGAATATAGACAATGCAGGAAGCAAGGTGTGAGGAGATGTAGTCACGCTAACTGTGGGAGTCAGTTGTTCCATCTGGGCCTTTCCCAGAAATGGAAACAATGCAGTTAAAGGTAGGACAGAAAAAGCCAGAGATGGACCAGGTGAAGGTGAGGGAGGGTTGTAAAATGGAAGTAAAGCCAATGAGCATGGTCAGCGTAGACTGGTTGGACTGAAGAGCCTGTTTCCATGCTGAATGACACTAAGAGTATGACTTGACGAAATGTTCCAATTCTGGAAAGAAAAGGAAGTAGCACTTATGATGTAATTGACACACATTTAGAGAAAGAGTTTTGGATGGGGACCCTAGGAGGACTGGAACAAGGACCATTCCATGTACCTCACAAAGAGACAAGCATGGCTGAGACCCAAATGAGTACCAGTAGCCACACCTTTGACTTTGTCAGACCTTTTTAATTCAGACCCCCAATATCGGTAGTGTTCTGCTTTTATGTGAATTATTACACACTGACACCTATGATAAATGCAGGCCTCATGAAGAGACTGAATAGGATCAGCAGCCGGTACTTCTGAAGACTATGCCCAAAGGTTGTTTCATCTTGTGCAGACAAATGTTATCCATGGAGCTTGTTCCTCCCATTAATCATTTTGTTAATCATCACCCTTCTCATGCTAAATGTGATAGTGCTGGTGAATGCACCCTGATCTACACATTGTAGGGTTTCATAGCTTCATCTCTAGCCTACTTATTTTGGTGTTTGAGGTCTAGGCAGGGAAACATTGTAGCTTCAATCGACTTGGAGCTCACTCTGGTTGAAGCTTGAATCACTTTGTAGCATATCTTTGACACTTTTACAACAATCTCACGGCTGTTGAGGAGGGGGTGATGTGTTGGGACATGATGGTTCAGACTATGATGAGGTACAGTTCTACTTCTGATGGCCCACAATGCCTCATGGGTGCTCAGTTTTCAGCTAACAGATTTCTTCTTAGTCTATCCAACTTAGTACAGTGATAGTACTACACTACATGACACTGGGCTTTATAATTATAAATATGATACCCAGGCCATTGGTAATAGCTCAATCTAATTACTTTCCTCTTTTTATTATTTATTTTCTAATCAACCCATTCAGAGATGTTAGTATACACCTCTGGAGCCGGTGGGGCTTGAACCAAAATGTTCTGCCAACCCAAATACCACTGTGCCACAGGAGCCCCATCCCTCTCATTATAGAACTTGTTGCAATTGTTTACACCCGAGGGGTTTGTTTAGCCATTTCCAAGGCCATTATGTTCCTTGGTGTACTCTGACAGCCTTACCATTTGATTGAGAGATAACTTCATGAAACTACTTTTGCTACATAATGCACAACACATTGGAATTTTTAAGATACCCTGACATTACAATGTTTATTTACCCAGAAACAATCATCATGGGTTTAGCGTTTCAGAGTGCATGAAAAGATGTGCTGCAATGCAACAGCCAGACTGACAACAATATCTTTTCGAGAAGAACGTCTTCATGTTGCATTTGGAAATATTTGAAGAGTTGAAGGTGAGCAGAATACCGCACACTCAGAGAACTCAAATCTGACACAAAGGGGTGTTAAATTCCTTTTGGATTTAATTATGTCACTATGAGATATATCAAGAATAATTTAAAAGACAAAAAAAATCAAGCTTTTTTTTTCAGTGGTGGCTGTTTAACATTTTATTTTATTTTCTCTTCACTAACTTTGTGAGGGGTAGGTCATGCCTTACAAACCTTATCGAGTTTTTTGAGGATGTGACTAGAAAGGTTGATGAGGGTCGAGCTGTGGATGTGGTGTATATGGACTTCAGTAAGGCATTTGATAAGGTTCCCCATGGAAGGCTCATTCAGAAGGTCAGGAGGAATGGGATACAGGGGAACTTAGCTGCTTGGATACAGAATTGGCTGGCCAACAGAAGACAGCGAGTGGTAGTAGAAGGAAAATATTCTGCCTGGAAGTCAGTGGTGAGTGGGGTTCCACAGGGCTCTGTCCTTGGGCCTCTACTGTTTGTAATTTTTATTAATGACTTGGACGAGGGAATTGAAGGATGGGTCAGCAAGTTTGCAGACGACACAAAGGTCGGAGGTGTCGTTGACAGTGTAGAGGGCTGTTGTAGGCTGCAGCGGGACATTGACAGGATGCAGAAATGGGCTGAGAGGTGGCAGATGGAGTTCAACCTGGATAAATGCGAGGTGATGCATTTTGGAAGGTTGAATTTGAAAGCTGAGTACAGGATTAAGGATAGGATTCTTGGCAGCGTGGAGGAACAGAGGGATCTTGGTGTGCAGATACATAGATCCCTTAAAATGGCCACCCAAGTGGACAGGGTTGTTAAGAAAGCATATGGTGTTTTGGCTTTCATTAACAGGGGGATTGAGTTTAAGAGTCGTGAGATCTTGTTGCAGCTCTATAAAACTTTGGTTAGACCGCACTTGGAATACTGCGTCCAGTTCTGGGCGCCCTATTATAGGAAAGATGTGGATGCTTTGGAGAGGGTTCAGAGGAGGTTTACCAGGATGCTGCCTGGACTGGAGGGCTTATCTTATGAAGAGAGGTTGACTGAGCTCGGTCTCTTTTCATTGGAGAAAAGGAGGAGGAGAGGTGACTTAATTGAGGTATACAAGATAATGAGAGGCATAGATAGAGTTGATAGCCAGAGACTATTTCCCAGGGCAGAAATGGCTAGCACGAGGGGTCATAGTTTTAAGCTGGTTGGTGGAAAGTATCGAGGGGATGTCAGAGGCAGGTTCTTTACGCAGAGAGTTGTGAGAGCATGGAATGCGTTGCCAGCAGCAGTTGTGGAAGCAAGGTCATTGGGGTCATTTAAGAGACTGCTGGACATGCATATGGTCACAGAAATTTGAGGGTGCATACATGAGGATCAATGGTCGGCACAACATTGTGGGCTGAAGGGCCTGTTCTGTGCTGTACTGTTCTATGTTCTATGTTCTATGTTCTAACTTACCGTCAAAGCTCAGGATTTATATTTTAAGACTGTGGTCAAATTGGTGATCTGTTGTTTCATTTTCTGGTGATACATAATGCAAATGGTCTGTGCCCACAGCTCTCTATGCATCAATCCCCAGAAAACTTCAAGTAGGTGGCAAAGGAACACCAGTAACACACAGAGGGATAGATACACATAGACACACACAAAATATACGAGGAAACAGTCAGACATAGGAAGATATACGTACAAAGAATGAGAGACAGAGAAGATCATGAAGTATGAGAAATGAGAAAAACGTGATTGAAAGAGAGAAAGAATAATGCAGAAAAAGATAAGCATAACACACATTGACATGCACACATGTGCCACATGCAAATACACGTGGCCAAGGGAATTAGGTGCTGTGGTTGGTACTTGTGTCAAGTATACCGTCCTGGCTAAGTGAATGGGTGCTTCTGAGCTTCTGAACAACCTGACTCAGGCTATCAAGCCCACCGACTCCCACAGTTACCTGGAATACACCTCCTCCCATCCACCTTCCTGCAAAAATTCCATCCCCTATTCCCAATTCCTTTGTCTCCACCGCATCTGCTCCCAGGATGAGGCATTCCACTCCCGCACATCCCAAATGTCCTCGTTCTTCAAAGACTGCAATCTCCCCCCCCGCGGTGGCCGAGAACGCCCTCAACCGTGTCTCCAGCATTTCCCGCAACTCATCCCTCACACCCCGCCCCCGCAATAACCGCGAAAAGGGAATCACCCTCATCTTCACATACCACCCCACCAACCTCCGGATACAACGCATCATCCTCCAACACTTCCGTCATCTACAATCCAACACCACAACCAAAGACATTTTTCCACCCCCACCCTTGTCTGCCTTCCGGAGAGACCACTCTCTCCACGACTCCCTTGTCCGCACCATACTCCCCACCAACCCTACCACACCCGGACCTTCCCCTGCAACCGCAGGAAGTGCTGCATTGCCCCCACACCTCCTCCCTCACCCCTATCCCAGGCCCCAAGATGACCTTCCACATTAATCAGATGTTCACCTGCACATCTGCCAATGTGGTATACTGTATCCACTGTACTCGGTGTGGCTTCCTCTACATTGGGGACCGCTTTGCAGAACACCTCCACTCGGTTCGCAATAAACAACTGCACCTCCCAGTCGTGAGCCATTTTAACTCCCCCTCCCATTCCTCAGATGACATGTCCATCCTGGGCCTCCTGCAGTGCCACAATGATGCCACCCGTAGGTTGCAGGAACAGCAACTCATATTCCGGTTGGGAACCCTGCAGCCCAATGGCATCAATGTGGATTTCACCAGCTTCAAAATCTCCCCTCCCCCCACTGCATCCCAAAACCAGCCCAGCTCGTCCCTGCCTGCCTAACCTGTTCTTTTTCTCACTTATCCCCTACTCCTACCTCAAGCTGCACCTCCATTTCCTACCTACTAACCTCATCTCACCCCCTTGACCTGTCCGTCCTCCCCGGACTGACCTATCCCGTCCCTAACCCCACCCATACTCTCCTCTCCACCTATCTTCTCCTCTATCCATCTTCATTCTGCCTCCCCCTCTCTCCCTATTTATTTCAGAGCTCTCTCCCCATCCCCCTTTTCTCATGAAGGGTCTAGGCCCGAAACGGCAGCTTTTGTGCTCCTGAGATGCTGCTTGGTCTGCTGTGTTTATCCAGCTTCACACTTTGTTATCTTAGACTCTCCAGCATCTGCAGTTCCCATTATCTCAAGATATCATGCTCCTTCATCACTGCAGAAGTTTGCAGAGCTGCTCTTGATAGACGATTGTGCTAGAAGCCTAAAGCTGAAGACGCAAATGAAAATGTGAAAATCTTGCAGAATTAATGGGGGTGGGGGAAAAATGTTTTTGCAACTTTCCTGTGATGTGAGAGAACATAAGGGAGTACAACAGGTGGGATATCAATTAGGAGTGGTTGTGACAAGTAAATTGGATAATGTCCCCTCGTATCTATGAAACACTACGTTAATCTTTATAACCCCATCTGCTCGCAAAGTGCAATAAGTGCAGAATGAAAAACAGAGTGCAGACTGATTATTACAGGTGATGTAACTATTTGTCATTTGCACCAATCACCTGCCTCCTATTTACTGTCAATTTAAGCCTCATAAAAGCGGCAACATTACAACAAAAGGGATGAGAAATGTTTGTTTGGATAAACAGGCAAAATCAGAGGCAAAAGAAAACAACTGTGCTTTGAATTATTTCCCACCACAGGCAGATTAATAATCGAGAACCCCAGGCTTATACAGGTTTTAGAGATGCTCCTCAACAATGGCAGATGATGAAAGTTTAAATCATGGTAAAAGTTTTTTTAAAAAACCAGCCCAATGGTTACCATGCGTTCATTGTTGTAAATACCCATCTGGTTTCCTAATATCCTTTAGGGAAGGAAATTGCCTTCATTACCTGGTCTGGGGTCACATGTAAAGCAGATCTCCAGAAATGCGAATCATTCTTAACTGCCCTGTGAATCAATCTTTAGCAAGAAACTTCAGGGACAGTTAAGGAATGAGCAATAAATTCTGGCGCAGAAAGTGTCAGCTACATCCCATAGGCAACACACACAAAAAAAGGCATCCTCCCCCAAACTTGAAATGTTGCATCAGAGAGCTAAGATAGCAAATGCCTGACCACAAAGCTACAGTGGTTTCTCAGTAGCTTCTAGCATATGAAAAATAGCCTTGTTATCACTGCACGGGCTCTTCGTCAATAGGCAACTTAATTTGGCTGGATGGAAATTCCCTGCTGTTGCTCTTCATTGAGGTTGTCACTCACCAAATTTATAGTTAACAGTAATAAAAACCAACCTTTATCCCAGGCTAGGCTGCAGATTCCAAACCATCCATTTGCAAATTGCCAAGTTTACAGTATTTGACCGCAAATGAACCAACCAATGATACCTTGCACAACCACAGTTGACCTTGTGGACATCCAGCTGTAATGACATTTCAAGACCACATCCAAAACTCAATTCTAGCTGTCTCTGTACAATTTTGAGGGTAATCAAACTGGCCACTGTCTTCCATACAGTATTGACTCCTCATTCCCGATGGGGTCAATCTGACTAAATTCTTGGACTTGGTTCATAATGAATCCAATTAAAATACCACTTGGATGCCAATACCTCTGATTAAATCTGTCCATCAAATAACTAGCGTCTGAAAAACCCCTCTATCAACTGAACTAAACATTTATCTTGCGCAACTAATCTGCCTGTTTCATCCTATGTTTTTGGGCTGACAATTCTGAATCTTAATGAACAGTCCTTTAACTGTAGTGACACAGTTAATGATAATGATTATCCATGGCTGTGCTGATATGTAGGACAAAAAAGAAATTCTATAAAATAAATTCTATTGAATATGAACACAACTATGTTACCGGGGCCAGACAGATTTTCAGCATGCTGCAAATGGAGAGGACTTTGTTACTTGAGTCAGGATCCTGGCATTCATAAAGAGGCCATCTGATAATTGTATCCACTGGAGACATTTGAATAGATGACTGTTTTCCAGCTCAGCTCATTATGAATGCTTTGCTGAGTTCCAAGAGTGGATCATAGGCATATCCTATAAGGAAATGTTCAAGCAGCTTGCAGGGACATGAGAGTTTTGTTCAATTAGCATCTTTATTACCCAATCTTCCTTTATATTGTTTTCTTTTCAATGTTTGTGTGTTTATTCACACAAGGTTATGAAGTTTGAAGTAGTTTAAACCTTTTAGAATTGATGCAGTGTATTGCTAGGATGGGTTAGAGGCTCAATTTATTTAGAAGGAAATGCTGAATGGCCTATTTTCATATTTCCTATCTTCAAACCATGTGTCCATCATGTTTTGTGACTCCCCTGAGTAACCATGAGCCATAACTGCTCATGAACGTTTGTTTTATTGTTGCATGGAACGTAGATGTCACTAGCTGGGCCAGCATTTATTGCCCAGTCTCAGTTGTCCTTTGGAAGTCTATGGGGAGTCTCCATCTTGGATTGCAGTAGTCTGTGTTGCCTAGCAAGACCCATAGTGCTCTTAGGAAGGGAGTTCCTGTACTTTGACGCAGTGACACTGAAGGAACAGAGAAATAATTCCAAGTCAGGATAGGGTACGGCTTGGAGGAGGGCGGGGAGGAGTCATGACATCCGTGATGTTCCCATGCATTTGTTGCTCTAGCGTACTACTTGGATGAGGTCATGGGCTTGGAATGGTCTGGATTCCACCAATTTTTTTTTTGGAAAAATTAGGGTGCAATCAAAATAACTAACCCTGGAGCCAGCGAAGGTAGGAGTCATGTGTGTGGATTTGCTACCTCCCTCCCTATCCTGCACCAAAGTTGCCAAAAATGGAAATATGGTGGGAATCCCAAAATTGGGTTTGTCCTTTCATTCCTAACTCAGCCCAACTCTGAGTCAATAGTTTAAATTTCCCCAGTACTGGGGGCCATTTGGCTTGGTTCCACAACAACCCTCCAGAGATCATCCCATCCAGACCCACCCTATCTCCATAACCCTGCATTCTCTAAGGGTAACCCAACTAGCCTGCATATCCCTGGACATCATGCGCAATTTAGCATGGCCAATCTACCTAACCTGTGCATCTTTGGACTGTAGGAGGAAACCGGAGCACCGAATGAAACCCACACAGACACAGTGAGAATGTGCAAACATACAGCTGCTCGAAGGTGGAATCAAAGCTGGGTCCCTGGCGCTGTGCGACAGCATTGCTAACCACTCAGCCACCGTGATGCCCTGGAAGTTACAGTTCATCCAAAAACTGGGAATCAGGGAAGCAGTGTGATCAGAAAATGCCATTTCTCCAATGAGTAGAGGAGAAACTTTGCTAAATAATAAGAAAGTACAGATTATTTTTTAAAAAGGCATAATCTAAATTTGCAAAGTGTGTTTAGCTTTGCCAGTTTGTTTTGAAGGAGCCTTATCTGAGACTAGATCTACAATGTGCACAGCAGCATCATTTTGCTGTCATTTTCTGAGATCAATCAACAAATAAAGACAGCTGTATACTCTGTGTAATGAGAGAGCGGTCCCTTTATAGCAATGTTCTGAGATTGAAAACATTGTTTTCTTGATGCAGCCAACATAAAAATTGTTTCCACTCTTCATCCCATATCTTTAATCTGAGGCTTCCGACCAAGATGAAAGGTTTGCACTGTCCTTGGACTTTCACACATCTAAAAATAGCTGTTGTTATGTTTTTGTATAAAACAAGTCATTAGCAATATGGGTCTAATGCTCTCCTACAGATGAGAGAGAGGGAGAAATGATTGGGGAAAAAAAGCACACATTGTGCAGAGACTAACAAAATCACACACGACCCCTTTTTTCACAAAAGATGTGAGTGTTGCCTCTTTGTGGCAATGCATATGTTATCCTGCACAGTGTAAGAAACTAGTGTAATGTGGTGTTGAAAGATCAAACAACTGCTTCTTACAACTACAACATTTACAGGCACATCAGTATCTTGAAAACATTAAGCTTTTCAGTTAAAAACAGGAGTAAGCTTTGATGAACGTGTCATGCTTCTAGTGACCCCAAGTTAAAATGGATTCTGAGACATTTATAGTGTCAGGTCATATGCTATGAAACAGTGATGATGTCGTGAGCATGTTTCTTAAAGGCACATTGACATACTGAGCATGAGATAAAACACAACACTTGCAATTTCCTGAATTGTGAAAATGACTGAGTTCTGAGAAAAGATGGGAGCAATTTGGATTTTGCTGCCTCAATGAAGCAACTGGGAGTTCATGGCAGTAAACAAGCAGGAGAAAGGTACAGAAAAAAAGTAAAGCAGAAATGAGACCTAAAGGTCAACAATGATATCAGAATAATGAGAGAATAATTCAAAGTGATAAAAGGCATTAATTCTTCTTCATGTAAATGAACCAATTTACCATTCACTGAGAGTCAAAAAAAATTCCAAGAGTGGATAGCAGAGGCAGAACATCTTCAGTTATTTAAAAAGAAATTTAGAAGCTGTGATTGTGCAAAAACAGCACATATTTCAGTAGCATTTTAGCACAGGTATACACTCCCCAAGGCATTTTACAGCACTTTTACCGAACAAAAGAAGATAATAGGACAGATGATCAAAAGCTTCTTCAAGGTGTTAAGTTTTAAGGAGTGAATTAATACAGAAGAGAGGTGTTGACTTTCAGAGGGGGAACTACAAAGCTTGTGGACAAAGCTCGATGGAAGGAAGGAAATCAGGTTTGGATATGAGGCAACTGATGAAGCTCAGAAATCTTGAAGGGAAGGAAGAGATGGAGGTGGGGAGAGCAGGCCAAGGAGGGGATTAAACACTGGGAAAAGAATTTGTGAATTGAGAAACTGCTAACTAATGCAGTTCAGCAAGTATAGAGGTGATGAGTGAACAATTGTTCTGAGTGTATTAGCTAAAATGGCACGATCACAGATTGGTTTCTTTGCCCATTTTTGTCAAAAACAATGAAGTAAAATCTCATTCGCATTTTGACCTTATAAAGAAAGTTTTCAAAAGATCTGATGATGAAAGATGGTTAAAATGTTTTTTGGGATAACAAAATGTGGAGCTGGATGAACACAGCAGACCAAGCAGTATCTTAGGAGCAGAAAAGCTGACATTTCGGGCCTAGACACTTCATCAGAAACGTCAGCTTTTGTGTTCCTAAGATGCTGCTTGGCTGCTGTGTTCATCCAGCTCCACACTTTGTTACCTCGGATTCTCCAGCATCTGCAGTTCCTATTCTCTCTGATAAAATGTTTTTGGACTGTTGTAGAAGGCGCCTGCTCCAAAACAGAAAGCTATAAACGCTTTGTCTCTCTTATCAATAAACTCCTCACCTTCATTGTCCTGAGTAGTTGCGAGACCTGGGGTCTCAGCAATCATAGTTTAGTTCAGGAATTTCCTCAGATTGGACTCACAGGGAGAGTTAAAGAAAACACTGAGTCACAGACACTTCAATCATAACATATAGGAGCAGAAGTCAGCCATTTGGCCCAGAGAATCTACTCTACCATTGAATGAGATTATGGCTGATCTACTAATTGGCAACTTAATTTTCCTGCCTTTTCTTGATATCTCTTGAATATATTAAGGCTGACAAAGACACATTTTTAATCAGCAAGGGAATCAATAACACAGCCTCTACAACTCTCCCACCTCCGGGTAAAGAATTCCATAGATTCACTATCTTCTGAGACAAGAAATTCCATCTTATCTCTGTTTCAAATATACAACTTCTTGCTCTGAGCTTATCTGGCTCTAGACTCTCCCTGTCAGCATCTGTGAAGTCCCCCAAAAATGTTTCAATGAGGTCGCCTCTCATTGTTCTAAATCTAATTAGCATAGGCCTGATCACTTCAACCTCTCCTTGCAAGAAAGTTGTTCTATAATCAGAATCAATCAAGTGAATCTTCTATGGACTTGCGCTAATGCCAATACCTCCTTCCTTAGATAGGGTGATGAAAACTGCTCACAGTATTTCAGGTGTTGTGTAACTAATGGCTTGCATGATTTTAGCTAGACTTTGTTATTTTCATACTCCATGCTCTTTGAAATAAAGGCCAACATTCCACTTGCCTTGCCTGTTACCTGCTAAACTCAGATGCTGGCTTTTGTGATTTATGCATGGGGCTCCCAAATCGCTCTATGTTGTAACTTTCTGCATTTTTTTTTCTCCATTTCAGTAATATTCAACTCTTCTATTCTTCCTGCCAAAGTGCACAACCTCACATTTCCACCATTACATTCCACCTGCCAAGATTCTACTCATTCATCTCACTTGTCTATACACCTCTACAGACTTTTGTCTCCTCCTAACCACTTGTCCTCCCACCTATGTTGTCATCTGCAAACATGGTGGTAGTATATTCACTTCCCTCATTCAAGGTTTTTGTAAATATTGTGAATAAACGTGGTCCCAGCCCTGATCCCTCTGCAACTCCACTACTTACAGTCCTGAAAATGCCCTTGTTATCCTTACTCTTTCTTCCACTATTATACTATGTCCAATACGATGGACTCTTATTATATTAAATAGCCAATGTGTAGTAACTAGTCAAGCAACTAGTCAACGTTTGGAAATCCAAATATGTCACATCTACTGGTTCCCCTTTATCTATCCTGCTTGTCATCTTCCCAGAGAATTCTAATAAATATGTCAGGCATGTTTTTCCCCTTCATGAAGACATACTGACACTGTTCGATCATGTTATGTATTTCTAAATGCCTTGCTATTGTACATTCTTCATAATAGATTCTAAGATTTTCTCAACTAAGATATTGAGATAACTGGCCATTTGTTATCTATTTTATGACTGCTTCCCATTTTGAATAGGGGTGTTGCATTGGCAAATTTCTAATCCTCTGGTCCTATTCCAGAATTTAAGGACCCTTGAAATATTGCTGTCCCAAATACACCCTCTGGATTCTTCCTTGTGTTTACCTCTGCCCTTTTGATTTTCCTGAACTATATAAAGATTAAAGTGATCTATGATCAATATACAGTCCTTTTATTTCAGGATGCCTTCATTATCTTATAATTTATTCCCTGTCCTACAATATAGCTACTAGTGGAGGGCCTATAAACTACTCCCACTAGGTTTTTCTTCTCATTATTTCTTACTTCAACCCATAAGGATTATACTTTTTCCAATCCTAATTAACAATCAAGATTATTAGGACAGAAAGCTGCATACATTTGCCAGTTCCTGAAGGTTAGGGTGTAGGTATGTGTTTGAAGTTAATTTAAATTTTAAAAAAAACTTTTATTTCTATACACTTCCGAGCCATCCTCAACTATGCAATATCCTAAAGCAATTTCCATCCAATTAAAGTTCATGTATACCATTGTCACTGCTCTGGGAAAGAGAAGAACAACGACTCTTCTTTAAACATAATACACTAGGGTTATTTGGATTTATGTGACATCAGTCGATGGCGTCTTGACTTAACAGCTCATCTGAAACATGGCAGCATCCAACAGTGCAATTGCTCCTCAGTACTGCAGTGGTAATGCCAACCGAGGGGTTTTGTACTTGCATTCCCGGGGTGGGTCTTGAACCAATATCTTTCTAACTCAAAGGCAAGACAGCAGCTAATGGGTCAGGTCTGGCACCACCATGCCACGTTCTGTCTCAGTGCAGTGACATAGTGTCATTCTAACGTCCTCGGGTATCAGTCAGGTTGAAGCCAAATCAAAATTGAATCACAATGATCGGTTGAGCACTATGATGAACATCGGTGTAATTTATGGCCCTTGACCAGGGATTTATTTCTTGATCTCTAGTACGGATTCCTTGGGCAGAATTTTTGCACCAGGATGGGAGAGCACAATAAAATGTGCCAGTGAATGGAGTGCCAGTTTGCTGGCATCTTCATGCTCCTGAATTGCCAAGATCAAGCAGGGAATGTTGATCTACCCTTAAGCAGTAGGTCACTTGTTAAGGTAGTTTAAAGGTCTAACAAAAACCAATGATCAGAAGCCTGTCTGAAATTTTCCAGAGTGGATGGCTAGCATCCTGGGCAGAATTTGCAGGTCTTCTTCACTCACCTGCCGTTGCAGTCTCAGACTACCCTGGAGAGGGGTTTCTATCTCCACAATGGTGACATGACAGCTGTGTCCATGTGTTACAGTACAGAGGCAGGGAGCTGAACCAAATCTGCCTTTCTACCTCTGTATTTGCAACCCAGTAACATTAAATCAAAGCCCCACAATATTTACTCCAGTTGTCCCAAACCAGAATTTTAAATTACCAATCCCAGGCTTTGTGAATCATTAATTCCAAACACTGGTTTTGTATATCAAACAAAGCACTTAACTATTTATTAATTGCACAATAACTTTAGCAGAGACAAAAAAAAACTAGGGAAGCAGATTAATGTTAATAAAATGTGAGGCTGGATGAACACAGCAGGCCAAGCAGCATTTCAGGAGCACAAAAGCTGACGTTTCGGGCCTGGACCCCTGATGAAGGGTCCAGGCCCGAAACGTCAGCTTTTGTGCTCCTGAGATGCTGCTTGGCCTGCTGTGTTCATCCAGCCTCACATTTTATTATCTTGGAATTCTCCAGCATCTGCAGTTCCCATTATCTCTGATAAGCAGATTAATGTCTTTGCTTTGAACCTGAAACATTTGATTTCAGTCTTCATGCACACAAAAGACAAACAGATAGACAAACAAACTCAGTAAGGGATATATAAAAGAAAATAACCTAATTGGCAATATTGCTTAAACCGTTTTCACAGTGCATTTTTCATAGGCGTACATGTGGGCTCCTTGGTTTCTTTTCTGGAACTGCCAAGTGGTGTCACCATGTCAGTTCACATATGGAAAGGGCAGTAATAGTTCTCACTCAGCTTTCCTTGCTCTGGGATCACAGAATCAGCAAGAAGCTTTCAAATCTTTATTCTATTTTGTCAGCAGCCAAACTCATCTCCACAGAAAAGAAGTTTAAAACTTTAAAAAAGTTGAACGAAACTTCAACCATGATTCCAAACCGATAAAATGATTGTCTCCTCTTGAGGCCCCAGTTACCATTGAACAATTGCTATCTGCTTGAATGCAAGGTCTCTTCCAGACTTGCCAGAACCAATTCCCAGGCACTGACCTTGACAATAGCCAACTACTGCTTTCTGTTTAAACACTACAGTCTTCTTGGGTTTCAGTGATAATGGGAACTGCAGATGCTGGAGAATCCAAGATAACAAAGGGTGGAGCTGGATGAACACAGATGGCCAAGCAGCATCTCAGGAGCACAAAAGCTGACATTTTGGGCCTAGACCCTTCATCAGAGAGGGGGATGGGGAGAGGGAACTGGAATAAATAGGGACAGAGGGGAAGGCGGATCGAAGATGGAGAGAAAAGAAGACAGGTAGAGAGGAGAGTATAGTTGGGGAGGTAGGGAGGGGATAGGTCAGTCCAGGGAAGACAGACAGGTCAAGGAGGCAGGATGAGGTGGTAGGTAGGAAATGAAGGTGCGGCTTGAGGTGGGAGGAAGGGATGGGTGAGAGGAAGAACAGGTTAGGAAAGCGGAGACAGGCTGGGCTGGTTTTGTGATGCAGTGGGAGGAGGGGAAGAACTGGGCTGGCTTTGGGGTGCAGTGGGGGAAGGGGAGATTTTGAAGCTTGTGAAGTCCACACTGATACCATTGGGCTGCAGGGTTCCCAAGTGGAATATGAGTTGCTGGTCTTGTAACCTTCAGGTGGCATCATTGTGGCACTGCAGGAGGCCCATGATGGACATGTCATCTGAGGAATGGGAGGGGGAGTTAAATGGTTCGCGACTGGGAGGTGCAGTTGTTTATTGCGAACCAAGCGGAGGTGTTCTGCAAAGCGGTCCCCAAGCCTCCGCTTGGTTTCCCCAATGTAGAAGAAGCCACACCGGGTACAATGGATACAATATACCACATTGGCAGATGTGCAGGTGAACATCTGCTTGATATGGAAGGTCATCTTGGGGCCTGGGATCGGGGTGAGTGAGGAGGTGTGGGGGCAAGTGTAGCTCTTCCTGCGTTTGCAGGGGAAGGTGCCAGGTGTGGTGGGGTTGGAGGGGAGTGTGGAGAGGACAAGGAAGTTGCGGAGAGAGAGGTCTCTCCAGAAGGCAGACAAGGGTGGGAATGGAAAAATGGCTTGGGTGGTGGGGTCGGATTGTAGATGGCGGAAGTGTTGGAAGATAATGCGTTGTATCCGGAGGTTGGTGGGGTGGTATGTGAGAATGAGGGGTATCCTCTTTGGGCGGTTGTGGCGGGGGCGGTGTATGAGGAATGTGTTGCGGGAAATGCGGCAGATGCAGTCCAGGGCGTTCTCGACCACTGTGGGGGGAAAGAAGAACGTGGACATCTGGGATGTGCGGGAGTGGAATGCCTCATCCTGGGAGCAGATGCGGCAGAGGAATTGGGAATAGGGGATGGAATTTTTGCAGGAGGGTGGGTGGGAGGAGGCGTATTCTAGGTAGCTTTGGGAGTCAGTGGGCTTGAAATGGACATCGGTTTCTAGCTGGTTACCTAAGATGGAGACTGAGAGGTCCAGGAAGGTGAGGGATGTGTTGGAGGTGGCCCAGGTGAACTTGAGGTTGGGGTGGAAGGTGTTGGTGAAGTGGGTGAACTGTTCAAGCTCCTCTGGGGAATAAGGGGGGGTGCCGATACAGTCATCAATGTAACGGAGGAAGAGGTGGGGTTTGGGGCCTGTGTAGGTGCGGAAGAGGGACTATTCCACCTAACCTACAAAGAGGCAGGCATAGCTTGGGCCCATGCGGGTACCCATGGCCACCCCCTTTGTCTGTAGGAAGTGGGAGGAATCGAAAAAGAAGTTGTTGAGGGTGAGGACGAGCTCGGCTAGGTGGATGAGGGTGTCGGTGGAGGGGGATTGGTCGGGCCTGCGGGACAGAAAGAAGCGGAGGGCCTTGAGGCCATCTGCATGTGGAATACAGGTGTATAGGGACTGGACGTCCATGGTGAAAATGAGGTGTTGGGGGCCAGGGAATTGGAAGTCCTGGAGGAGGTGGAGGGCGTGGGTGGTGTCACGGACGTAGGTAGGGAGTTTCTGGACCAAAGGGGAGAAAATGGAGTCCAGATAGGTGGAGATGAGTTCGGTGGGGCAGGAGCAGGCTGAGACGATGGGTCGACCAGGGCAGGCAGGTTTGTGGATTTTGGGAAGGAGATAGAAACGGACCGTGCGGGGTTGGTTAACAATGAGGTTGGACGCTGTGGGTGGGAGGTCCCCTGAGGTGATGAGGTCATGGATGGTGTTGGAGATGATGGTTTGGTGCTCGGGGGTGGGGTCATGATCAAGGGGGCGGTAGGAGGAGGTGTCGGAGAGTTGGCGTTTGGCCTCAGCGATGTAGAGGTCAGTGCGCTATACTACCACTGCGCCACCCTTGTCTGCAGGTTTGATGGTGAGGTTGGGGTTGGAGCGGAGGGAGCGGAGGGCTGCCCGTTCGGTGGGGGAGAGGTTGGAGTGGGTGAGAGGGGTGGAGAGGTTAAGGCAGTTGATGTCTTGATGGCAGTTGGAGATGAAGAGGTCAAGGGAGGGTAGGAGGCCTACGGGTGGTCTCCAGGAAGAGGACTTGTGTTTGAGGTGGGTGAAGTGGTCAGTGGAGGGACGGTTAGGCTCCCGGTTAAAGAAGTAAGCATGGACGCAAAGGCACTACTGGGCCAAAACAGGCAGAATCTATGTCAGGCAACTGCTCTCTACTCAAAATGGCACTGCATCAGGCTCCTCATTTGGATGAACACAGCAGGCCAAGCAACATCTCAGGAGCACAAAAGCTGACGTTTCGGTCTCTGATGAAGGGTCTAGGCCCGAAACGTCAGCTTTTGTGCTCCTGAGATGCTGCTTGGCCTGCTGTGTTCATCCAGCTCCACACTTTATTATCTTGGATTCTCCAGCATCTGCAGTTCCCATTATCTCTGATACAATTTTAACCCCTTGTGATTAGTTTTGCTTTGGGCCCTTTAGGCAAAGTGATCAAGTGATCTGGATGGACCTAACCAAACTCCATAATTACTTACCCTGACAGGGTGAGGATTCTGCTCATATTTCTGGAGGCCACCTTGGTAGTGATTTCCTCACTCTTTGTGCGCTGTTCTTTGCACAGTAGGGACTTGGTAGGCCCATTTGCATTTCTACCTTCTCCCAATAGCTTTTGTTTACACCCCATCATTGTCTAATGAACTCAGAAACGCCAGAGCTAGCAACATAATGGATGGTGCACTATATCTGAGTTCATTTTATTACAAGTTAAACAGAGAACAGAAAGTTGTCCATTTGCTCTGAGGCAGTCTCCCAGGTTACTGCATCACTCAATTCAGTGCTCAAGAGCTGCCTGCTGCAGATATATTCAAGTAGAAGGAGCAATTTAATGCTTACAGTTTCACGAGGATCTGAGAACGCCTTTTGTTTTGTAATAGTTACTTACTATGAATGGGAACATGCTTGTCTCTGTTAAGTCTCCCCAGTTTGGAGACTCTTTCACAGAAATTTACTCAGTACATTTATTATCTTACAGCATGTAAAAAAAAGATATTTCTCCTACTTAGGCAGAATAAATTCAATCGTCTTTATTTTAGCTCAACTGATGAAACATGTTGAGGTTAGCATTGGGATGTTTTAGTGGGAGTAGCAATAGGTCCATTCATTCTTGACTTGTGTTTGGAGAAGGTCTGACTGGGATAGCGGTTTATTCAATGAAAGAAAAGTTTTAATTAGTGAATGACATAGAGAACAAGCAACAAAGTCACATTTTCAGGATAAAGAGTTCTATTCAGTTGAACGCTCAAAACAACAATTGTAATAAGAGCAGTGGCTACGTGAATCTGAAGGTTCTGAGTTCATTTCTATTCACAGATAATTAACAGGATAAGACTCGAGCGTTCATTGCTGACCATGTATCCCGTCAACCAAAAAAAAACCAGAAAATACTGAGACAGTCACCAAGAAAATTCAACACTGAAATGATTGTTTCTCGTGATGACTTTGTCCTTTGCCATTCATCATAGATGACAGTTGTGTTTGGAACAGATAAATTAATCTTTTTTTTTCCCAGAGAGTCCTTCCGATGAGAGAACTTGATTCCCAGGCTGCATAAACTAGACAAGGCTGCAATTCTGGCTGATTTATACCTACGATCAGACAACCAGCCGACAGCCTGTATGAATGACACACAATTAGCATTAACCCATGAAGGCCTTTGATAAAATTTCAGAACCTTGCTTATTGTTGAGTTTTCTTTTTCTATCTCCACACCTTTGACATTCTCCCTGCAACATCTGAGACTGATTGTTGCTGGGCATGATCTCCAGAGCAGAGTGACCAAATTTTTATGCATTTTATGTTTGGGTTTGAATAGGTAGTTTTGACAAGCCATTATACTCCAGGAGACTATTGCTGAGCCTTATTGTGTTTTTCAGCAGGATCACTGGATATTTGGCAAGAACTTGGTTAATCTTTATCGTCCCTTTCCCTAACCCAAACCTAATTAGAGCAACCAATATCTTATCTGAGATCAAATTCCACCTGGGAAATTGCCAGTTGATTGGCTCAATTACTGGATCATTTCATAGAGCCATTAGGGTGATCGTCAGATGGTTTGCACCTATCTAATGTATACTTAGGACAGTGTTAGTCATTAATATTTAATTTTCATTTTTTCAAGTTGTAATTATCACTGCTCCTCCAGTGTTGCTGGATCAAATTCATGGAACTTGCCCTGCAACAGCAATATGGCTGTACCTACAAATGGACTGCAATGGTTGAAGAAGGAAGCACACCACCACCATCTTCAAGGGCAATTAGATACGGGCAATAAATGCCAGCTCAGCCAATGATACCCACATCCCCTCAACAAATCAAAAAGGATGTCTAAAAGCATCACTCTCACAATTACAATTTAATATTGGAAAATCACGGAAGACTGAAACCCAAATTTCTGACATGTTTTCTCATAGGTGAGGAACCATGTTGAGAGGACGCATTTGTAAAATTTCCCTGGTTTAATAATGGATCCTGCCCGAGAATGTGTCACAGGCTGTCTGATCAGTGAGGGTGAAGGGTGGATGGATGGTATCCTGGGGCACACTCACTGTATATTTACCCACCTTTTGGCAGAATGCGATGGAGAGTAGATCTGATTTTAGTGTTCAGATAAGGATTCAATGCATCGTCATTCCACACTTGAGCAAAGAGGTTATATTTGGTCGCAGCACAAATTGATGACGAACTTACCTTTGCTTCCTGCAGCACACATACTGTTGTGAGTGAGGATATCATGCTTGTTCATAGGCTCATGTAGTCATCAAGTTATACAGCGCAAAACCAGATCCTTTGATTTAATTCATCCAGATCGATCAGATACCCTAAACCAATCTATTCCCATTTGCCAACATTTGGCCCATGCCCCTCTAATCCCTTCCTTTTCATACACACATCCAGACACCTTTTAAATACTATAACTGTACCAGTCTCCACCAGTTCCTCTGGCAGCTCGTTCCATACACGCATTACCCTCAGCATGAAAAGGTTATCCCTTAAGAGCTTTTTAAGTCTTTCCCCTCTCACCTTAAACCTGTGTCTTTTCATTTGGACTTCCCTACTCTGGGGAGAAGACCTTGACTATTAACCCTATCCATGTCCTTCATGATTTTATAAACTTCTATAAGGTTACCCCTCAACCTCCGATGTGCCAGTGAAAATAACGCCAGCCTATTCAGCCTCTAAGAATAACTCAAACTCTCCAATCCTGGTAATATCCTTGTAAACCTTTTCTGAACCCTTTCAAGTTTCACAACATCTCGTCCTCAATATTAATATGCCTGCCATGAACATATACATTTTGACCCCATTTTCTTTGTATGCTGTGCAGGCAGGTGCAAAGAAAGCAGGCAAAACAATAGCAATTATAGATTTAATGGTTATAAAAACAGTCAGGGATGTGCGGTTAAAGATGTAAATCCAGGATGGGATCTTACTTCCCTGGTACCAGGCTCAAGAATGTCATTGAAAGGCTGAAGGATACCTCCTGTAGTCAGGGAAAACAGTCAGTGGTCCACATTGACACCAATGACAGAGGCAGAAAGAAGCGTGTGATCATGTAGTCAGAATTCAGGGAACTTGGTCAGAAAGTAGTAATAAGGACTTCAAAGTTAGTCATTTGTCTACCACCGTGGTGTGGGCTTTGGAACATAGCAATGTAGGAACAGGAGTAGGCCATTCATCCCCTTGGGTTTGTTCCACCTTTCAATGAGATCAAGGCTGATTTGCGGCCTAACTCCATATACCTGCCTTTGACCCATATCCCCTAATTCCCTCACTTAACAAAATTTATCTAACTCAGGTCTTCAATAGGGTACTTATACATGATGTGACAATGCTTATGATAGCTCTCATAAGACAAGTACTAGACTTATTGATGAAATATGATGGCTTGAAAATAAACCACATTAGAGAACATGAGGTGCGGGAGGTCTTAAAGCACACAAAGGTAGATAAGTCTCTGGACCCTGATGAAATGTACCTGGAAAGCTAGGGGAAAAAAATTGTAGCATCCCCAGCAAAAACTGGAGTGTGGCTAATGTGTTTTTATTTGAGAAAGGCTGCAAGGAGAAGGCTGGGAACTACAGACTGGCAAGCCTTAAGTCAGTGGTGGAGGGGATTCTGAGAGAGAGGATTTACATGCATTTGGAAAGGCAAGGGATAGTCAGCATGGTTTTGAGTTTGGGAAATCAAGTCTCACAAACTTAATTGAGTTCTTTGAGGATGTGACCAAGAAGATAGATGAGGGCAGAGCAGTAGACAAATCTATATGGACTTTAGCAAAGCCTTTGACAAGGTTCTGTATGGTACACTGGTCAGTAAAGTTAGATCACTAGAGGTCACAGGCTAAGGGGCAACCTGGTAGAAATATGTAGGATTGACAGACATGGATAAGGCAGAGAGTCAGAGTCTTCTTCCCAGGGTGGAAATATCAAATACCTAGGGGGCATGGGTTTAAAATAAGAGGGGGAAAGTTTAAAGGAGCTGTCCGAGGAACGTTTTTTTTGCACAGAGGGTGTTAGGTACCTAGAATGTGCTGCCAGTAGAGGTGGCAGAAGCAGATACAGCAGCAAAGTTTATTTGGCGTTTAGACAGGCACATGACCAGGCAGGGAATAGTGGGATACATACCATATGCAGGCAGATAGGATTAGTTTACAACGGCATCATGGTCAGCACAAGTCAAAGGGCCTGCTCCTGTTCCATGTAATGATATAACTGTGTTTCTGAGTATCGTCCATATTCCTGTACAGACCCTATTATTATACACTATGCTTAATACCGATCCATTTGCAATCCATATTTTCATGACATTAAATCTTTACTTTCATAAAACTTCATGTTAATAAGTGCCTAACCCATAATTAAAAGAACAATTACAGAAGGTTTGAGGCCCATAAATTGATTTAATTCCATCTGTTGCTCAGTCCTGTCTGTGAATAATGATTTAAGTGCATCTCACCTTTGACCTCATCAACCTTCATTGGAAGACAAGAACTCATTGAAAATTTGATCAGGTGCAACTGTATATAGCATTGGTCATTATTCATTATTCAGCTGCTCATTTTGATCAGTTTTGATGGCCATTCATTAATGAAGGAGCAGGATAATTTTGAAATGGGAAGTGAAGAGCAATAAAAATAGATTAGCCTGCCATTTCTCAAGCATGGCCAGTCTAGAGTCTTGAAACTAGATTGTGCAAAGATTGTAACAAGGTCAGCCAGGTGAACATCATAAAATACGAGTTCCCTAACTGGACCAAGTTAATAGGTCCAGTCTGGGAGCCCTGGCTGACAGATGTGAACAGGAATATCAGATGTCCTATTCATTCAGAGAACAAGCTCTGAGGGAGCTGGATTAATATTTAGGATAAATAAAGGGCGACTTGGTGATGGGATACTGGCCCCTGTGACAACGCGAGTAGGTTTAATGATGTAACCACGCAAACATGCCGACTAGACGAAGCCCAACTGGACTTCATGCAGGCACTACAACTGGCTTTATCATTGGAAAATGCACCAAGTAGAGCAAATGAGTTGCAGGGTATTCCAAAGGAAATGGACACCCTTGCCAGTCCGACTGAACCTGGGAACTCCACTTGAGTGGAGGCAATTGCATAGCCTCACTCAACAACAGAGGGGCTCAAGGTCAGCCCACAGCAGAACCCAAAAAGCAAAGCCAAGCCTCAGCAGAACACTTAAAAGTTTCTTCAGGATCCAGACCAGCAAGCCATTGTAGTTGTTAGCGTTATGCAGATTTGAGACAGCAAAGGAGTTCTACCGGACCTAAACTGAGTAAGAGAACTCATAGGCTGGTATCTACAAGACTGCACACACCATTAAAGTCCACCTACAACTGGTTTGGAACAGTTAAATTGCTTAGCAACATCCAAATCAGAGCCAAAGTGACCCCATCTCTGAGTACCAAACTATTGTCTCTCAGACCATTCATAACCTCATCGCCTCAGCTGACTTCCCATCCACGGCCTCCAACTCATTGTTCCCCACCCCCACACTGCCCGCTTCTATCTCCTTCCCAAACTCCACAATCCTGACTGCCCCGGCCGACCCATTGTCTCTGCCTGCTCCTGTCCCACTGAACTCATATTCACTTACTTTGACTCTGTCTTTTCTCCCATGGCTCATGAACTCCCCACCTATGTTCATGACAGCACCAATGCCTTCCACATCCTCCAAGACATCCAATTCCCTGGCCTCCAAAACCTCATCTTCACAATGGACATCCAATCCCTGTACACTTGAATCCCCCACGCAGATGGCCTAAAAGCCCTCTGCTTCTTCCTTTCTCACATGCCCAACCAGTCCCCTTCCACCGATACCCTTATTCGTTTAACAGAACTTGTCCTTACCATGAACAACTTCTCCTTTAACTCCTCCCACTTCCTACAGTCCAAGATGGTGGCTATGGGCACACGTATGTGTCCAAGCTTTGCCTGCCTCTTCGTAAGATATGTGGAACAGTTCCTCTTCCACTGTTACATACACCGACACTATCCCCCACCGCTTTCTCTACTACATCGATGACTGTCTCGTGCACCCACGTGGAGCTTGAACATTTCATCAACTTTACAAACACCCTCCACCTCAACCTTAAATTCATCTGGACAATCTCCGACACCTCCCTCCCCTTTCTGGGCCTCTCCATCTCCATCTCTGGTAATCGCCTCAACACTGACATCTATTCCAAACTCAACGACTCCTATAGCTACCTGGACTACACCTCTTCTTTCCCACCCTCCTGCAAGAATGTAATCCTCTACTCCCAATTCTTCAGCCTCCGTTGTGTCTGCTCCCAAAATGGAGCATTCCACTCCCAAACATTCCAAATGTCCTCCTATTTCAAGGATTGCAACTTCCCTTCTCCGGCGATCAAAAATGCCCTCAACCACATCTCTTGCATTTCCTGTAATTTTGCCCTCAAACTTCCGACCCTCAACAAAAATAAAGACAGAATCCCCTTGGTCCTCAGATGCCACCCCACCAACTTCCACATCCGGCATATCGTCCTCTGTCACTTCTTTCACCTACCATCCGACCTCACAGCCAAAGATATATTCCCCTCTCCACCCCTATCTGCTTTTTATAGGGACCGCTCTCTCCGCAACTCCTTGTCCGCTTCACCCTCCCTACTAGCCCCACCAACCCCGGCACCTCTCCCTGCAACCACAGGAAGTGCTACACCTGCCCCTACACCTCCCCCTTCATCTCCATCCAAGGCCCAAAACAAACTTTCCATGTCAGGGGTTCACCTGAACATCCTCCAACCTGGTCTACTGTATGTGCTGCTCCTGATGTGACCTCCTCTACAATCATTGAGACCAAACACAGACTTGGGGATAGTTTTGTGGAGCATCTGCACTTTGTACATGATAATCAACAACACTTCTACTCGCCAACCTTTTAACTCCCCATCCCACTCCCTGGGTGACATGTCCATCTTGGGCCTCCTCCAGTGTCACAAATACATCACTCACAAACTGGAGGAGTAGTACCTCATATTCCAACTCGGGAGCCTTCAGCCCAATGGGCTAAACATAGCATTTGCCAGTTTCAAAATCTCCCCACCGCCAGCCACATCCCGTGTCCAAATCTCCCTCCCAATCCCCGCCTCCTTGACCTGACACAAACTGTCATTCTCTCCCTTCCATCCCACTGACCAATCCCCACCACTCCCTCCCTGCATCCACCTATCACCATCCCACCGACCTTACCCCCAGCACCACTCCTCCTCTCTCTATTTATTTCGGAGCTCCCTTACCCCTCCCCCATTTATGAAGAAGGGTCCTGACCCAAAATGTTAACTTTCCTGCTCCTCAGATGCTGCCTGGCCTGCTGTGTTCCTCCAGCTCTATACTGTGTTGTCTTTGACTCCAACATCCACAGTACTTGCTATCTCCAATCAAAATAAATCTCTGGCTAAATGGTCACCCAGTTCTAATGGAGGTCGATACTGGCACATCCATGTCAGTGATTGCAGATCCAGGCTTTAACATAGTTTCACTCTGGACACCAACCCTAAAGTTTGCATGAAAGTTGTGCAAGACCTTGCCTAGACCGAGAACCTGTACTGGGAAACCTTTAAAGATTAAGGGTACAACTTTGCTTCTGATCTCTTATGAGAAGCAACTAGTTCAGTTACCACTCATCATAGTAAAAGGATCAGGCCCAAGTCTAATGGGGAAAAATTAGTTGAGAAAGATTCAGCTGATTGCCGCAACATTTTTCCATTAGAGAATGGATGCCTGAGTGAAGCTCTAATTAAATATCTGGACGATTTTCTGGAAGGTCTAGGGACTATCAAGGGAGCCAAGGCCAACTTACATGTTGAGCAGGAAACAAGGCCATGAATCTGCAAGGCCCACCCAGTGCTATTTGCGTTATGGGCAAAAGTAGAGACAGAAACCAGGAGGCTGGGAAATGAAGGAGTCAAACCAGTCCAGATTCCAGAAAGGGCAGCACTGGTTGTATCAATTGTGAAGTACAACGAGTTGGTTCACCTTACACAATCAGTAAACCTGCAGCTGCATAGAGGATTTATGCACAAAGCTCACAGGTGGGGCTGTCCCTCATGAAGCTGGACATGAGCCATGTGCACCTGCAATTTTGGTTAGATGAGGATTCCCAGAAGTATGCTACAACTAATTACCCATAAAGGGCTTGTATCAAAATAGAAGACTGCCATTTGGTATTGTTGTCAGCCTGAGCAATTTCTCAGCAGATGATGGAGAACTTTTTAACATTCTACCCCAGGTCGCCATTCACCTGGATGGCATGCTAATAAAGGGGAAGATCAATAAGGAGCACTGAGAGAACTTGGACACAGTCCTTAGATGTTTCTCCCAGGTACGCATATATATGAGAAGGCAAAATGTACGTTCCAGGCACCCCAAGAGACCTACTTGAGCTACAGAGTCGAAAAGACCTGGTTATACCCATTGAAAGATGAAGTGAGGATGATCAAAGGTGCCCTGGCTCTCACATTTGTATTGGAGTATCTTTCCTTGGGCCGGTGAATTATTGTGGAAAATTCACACATAACCTGGCCTCCATTCTCACATGTTTGCATCAACTCTTAAAAATAGGTCAATCTTGGAAATGGTAACAAAGCCAAACCATGGCTTTCAAGCAAGTGAGAAAACAGCAACACTGAAACAGCTGGTGGCACACTATGATCCCAAGTGAGATCTGTATTGAAACGCAGCCTAATCGTGCAGCATCAAGCCCAATGGAGAGGAACAGCCAATACAGTGTGCATTCAGGACTTTGGCTAATGCAGAATGCAAATACGCCAGATACAGAAGGAAAGTGGCCATCAAATCAGGAGTCATGAAGTTCCACCCAATACCTCTGCAGGCATAAACTTTAACAATAACAGATCACAAATCCCCGTGTGGTCTACTTAAAGGAGATAAGGTAGGGTCACCCATGGCTTCAGGCTGAATTTAGTACTGGGCTCTAATGCTACTTGATTACAGTTGCAAGTTGGAACACTGTCTGGGAGGCCAAGTAGCAAATGTGGATGCATTGAGTGGCTCCCCCGCACTGACAGATACACCACCGGGAGAACTTGACTGGAAGAATCTGTAATGGTTTTAAATTTTCCGGACACACTTATAGTCCCAGCTGACAATATCAGACTCTGGTTGCAGAACGATCTGGTCCTGGTGGTGATGGGGGAAACCAAAAGGCCGTCACAGCCAGAATTGAAACCTTTTTGGACCTGGAGAGACCAGATCACAGAAGAGGATGGAATATTGTTACAGGGAGCATGAGAGATTGTCCCAAACAAAGGTCGCCACCAGATACTGGCTGAACCCCACCAGGGTCATCCAGGGATCTCCAAAATGATGGCGAGAAGTTATGGTTATGGCCAAGACTAGATGGTTGACATAGCTGTCTTGGTGGGGCAGTGCCCTGACAGCCAACAAAGAACAAAATTACTGCCAGCAGCTCCCTCACATCTATGGGAATGGTTGGGTAAACTGTGAACTCAGTTACGCATCAACTATGCAGATTTTTCCATGGGATCAAACCTCCTAGTCATTATGGACACACACTCAAAGTCATTGCACATGTATAGGGTTCATTCATCAACACAGGGCCAACAACAGAAAAACTGCACACATCTTTTGTGATACACAGGCTCCCAGAAGAGATGGTCACAGATAATAGGCCATCACTTACCAGCAGGGAATGTGAGTATTTCCTAAAGTTGAATGGTATTTGATAAAAAAAGGACAGTTCGATACCATCCATCATCCAATGGCCTGGTGGAAAGAGCAGTTCAGGCTTAATGAAACAGCCTATAGCTTCGCTAGATATCAAGCTGCACCTGTTCCTATGTGATTATAGGAACACCTCTCTTGCAGCTACAGGGATAATTTCAGCAGAGTTACTAATAGGGAGGAGACTCCATATCACGTTAAATCTGATCTTCTTGGTCTTGGGTTGGGGAGGAGGTAGAAACAGCATCATGAATATCAATGCCAAACACAAGACTCCGCTAAGCGAGAGAGACAGTTTACTTCAGGGGGCAAAGTTTGGTGTGAGAACCATAGGAGTTGCCTTGCCTGGGTAAGAGGGATGGCCGATGCGAGGTTAGGTCCAGTGACATATAATGTATGGGTAAGTCCTGAACAAGCGTATGAAAGCTGCAAACTCGCAAACAGTGAGGGAGCAAATGTGATTGGCTCCTTTCCAACTGTTCTGGTACTTGCTGGTTCTTCCCTTCTGCCAAACAGTGAAAATACTTTGAATTCTGAGATGGACACAGGGGATGTCACCACCTCAACACTTACACCACCTGATGAGGAGAATGAATTTCTTCCAAGAACCTCTGGGTGCAAGGAGTGAGTGACTGAGTCTACCTGCCACCCGTATCAGAGGCAGTGGTGGGGAATCTGACCTGGTGCTAAAATGCCCCCAGGAAGAACTGCAAGAAAGAAGAGCAGCCTATGTGCTTGGACTCAAGAAAGGGAGGGATGTAATGATTGTATCGAGGCCAGACAGGTGGACGTCGTAGAATGAGTTCCCTGAGTGGGGCTGTTAACCTAGTCCAATCAGGGAGCCCTGGCTGATAGATAACAACACGAGTGTCAGACATCCTGTTCACTCTGACAGCTGGTTCTGAGGGACCTGGATCAGTGTTAAGCTCTCCACACCTGTAAGTGAAGCATCACTTGGTGGTGGGATACCGGTGGTTGTGGAGTTATTTCAGACTGACTTACTCTTTCTGGTACTGAAAGATTGTACATCAGATTGTGGCTTCATGAAGTGACAAATCTGTATGGCTAGGGTTACGGGGCCATTCATCTTCAGATGAAAAGCTCCGTACTTCAATGGCACTTGCTAAACTAAGGAACTATTTTTGTACAATGCTTTGCTTCCAATGATTCATCTTGAAAGCAGAAGCCAGTAGTTATTGTTAGAGATGTCTGTGGATGAACCATTAATATTTCTGCTTGGCAGTGCTTCACTATCTTAATTCATGCATCAATTTATTTAAATCAAACAGGTTAATGCCTGCACTTAAATGAATAGAAGAATATGACAAACGGTAATTTCTATTGCAATTATAAACAGCCAGAAGAGGCTCTTGTGGCAGTCTCCCGACATGTAGAACAGAAAGTCTCTGTGTAAGCCCCACTCGCAACAGGCATGCGTCATAACTTGTCCAAACTGGTACTTTTTTAAACAATGAAACAGGTAGCAATAATTAGGATTGTTACTAACAGATGATCAAAGTTTGTAGTGGCTGCTTTTGTAGCATAGTGGTACTGTCTTACCTCCAGGCCAGGAGAACTGGGTTCAAGAGGTGCTCCAAAAGGTGTGTCATAACATGTTGGAACACATTGATTATAGTGACCATAATTAAAGGCACAGATGGTGCCGCTAAAGCGTGCTGTTCATATAACCCAAAGGCCAACGGATTGAAACTTTGCCACTACTTACTGTAAGGCGGTACAGCCATTTGGATGCACCACTGAGTGATTGAGCCCATAGCTCAAGAACTGATTTTTGATAAACACAGTCACTGACTCTGAGGCAGAAGGCCTGGGTTCAAGTCCCACTTTCTTCAGATGCGTGTCATAACACATTTGGGCAAATTGATTAAAAAAAAATACCTTCAACAGTTTGCATCATTCATTATTCGAATTTTCACTCATTGATGGTGCTCTCTCCCATAAATAGCACATAGATTGGAAAGTATTTGCACATTTATAACATCGCTGTGAGGAAAAAAATTAAAAGCAAAGAAAAGATAAAATCCCAGGGAACAATTCCACTGTATCCTGTAGGAAAAAAATTGCACTCAGTGTACTATCATGCTTCTGGTACCACCACATCATTATATTCAGATGTGTTATTGATAAAGTAATGGATACCTGGTAGCAAGGAGGAGCCTGAAATCTAATCAAGCACTTCTGATATTTTACATTTAGAATAATTGGTCCCAAAGTGGGAGATATGTACCTGAACCTAACTAAGGGTTTTGATGCTTCAGACACTGATGATAATGGCAACTTGACATTGAGTTAAAGTCTAACTGAATTTTTAAAAATGGTTTATCGTGAAGAAATAGCCAAACTGATGCAAGAAGTGTTTTGATGGAATGCAAGGTGGAGAAATGTTGTAACACTATCTCCAATCCACGTATATTTATGCATATTTCTTGCTGGGAGTCTTGCATCAGTAAAATTACCTAGACGTATCTTAATTACTTGTAAAGAATGAAGCCAACATTGAAAATGTCCATACAACAAATATACATGACAGTGTTCAACAGTAATGTGGCAGAATATTTGATGCACACTGTTGTTGGAAATAATTACGTTTAATAGCTCCAAGACAATACTATCTCCCCACTGACAGCTTTAACTTTAGTCTGCAAGCTTCTGAAGAAAGGACAGATTTCCAATTTTTAAGGGGTAGTGGAGATCATGACATAATGAGCACAGGTCTTTGAACCGCAGCTTTTAATAGCAGTCACAGCTCTGAGTAGGTTCAGTGATATAAGGTTAAGGTTGCCTGGAGACATTCTACGGTCCAAAGATAAAAGTGCGAGGCAGCGTATGCTGGAAGCTGTGCAATAGCCTTATTGCTCTTCACTGAGGGTTTTGCAAGAATTCTCACACAAAAAGTGATAAGCTCAAATGAGGGGTTTAATTTTTAAAACCACTGCGGTCAGTGCGAGGCAAAGCCTTCAAGCACCTTCAGGTCTGCTGGGATCGCTGTCCATTACAAGTTCTCGCAGATAAATAGAACACAGCAATTCCAGAGAATACTGAAGAGATAATTCGCATGAGAAAAATAAGTAGGTTTCCTACCTTCAGTGGATAGCTTGCTCTCAGACCAGAAAAGGTATTAATTAACCATAAGGATAGTGATGGAAGGTGCCATCAACAGTGTTATCAAGCAACTCCTGCTCAGCAATAACCTACTCACTGACACCCAGTTTGGGTTCCACCAGGGTCACTCAGCTCCTGACCTCATTCAACCTTGGTTCAAACATGGACAAAAGAGCTGAATTCCAGAGGTGAGGTGAGAGTGACAGCTCCCGATATCAAGGCTATATTCAACTCAGCGTGGCATCAAGGAGCCCTCACAAAACTGGAATCAATGCATATCAGGAAGCAAACTCTCTGCTGGTTGGAATTAACCCTGGCATGTTGGAAGATGGTTATAGTTGTTAGAGGTGAGTCATGTCATCTCCAGGACATTTCTGCAGGGTGTTCCTCGGTGTAGTGCCCTAGGCCCAAATATTTTCAGTTGCTTCATCAATGATCTTCCCTCTATCATAAGGTCAGAAGTGGGTGATATTCGTTGATGACTGAACAATGTTCAGCACTATTTATGACACTGGAGCAGTCCACATGTTCTAATGCAACAAGACCTGGAGAATGTCCGGCTTGGGCTGACAAGTAGCAAGCAACATTTGTGCCACACAAATGCCAGGCAATAACCATCTCCAACAAGAGACAATGTAACCACCATTCCTTGGCATTCAAAGGTGTACTACGACTGAGTCCTCAACTAGCAACATCCTGGGGATCGCCATTGACCAGAAACACAACTAGATATGCCACATAAACCCAATGGCCACAAGAGCAAATCAGAGGCTAGGCACACAGTGCCGAGTAGTTCACCACCTGACTCCTCAAAGCCTGTCTACCGTCTACAAGGCACAAGTTAGGAGTGTGTTGGAATATTCCCTATTTGCCTGGAGAGATCAGCTCCAAAAACACTCAAGAAGCTTGACACTATCAAGGACAAACAGTCTGGTTGATTGACACTACATCCACGAACATTCACTCCCTCCAGCAGTTATACAGGGTACTAGTGAGACCACGTCTCAAATACTGTGTGCAGTTTTGGTCCCTTTATTTCATGAAGGGCGTAAATACATTACAGATGATTCAGAGGTTTACTTGATTGTTAGCTGAAATCAGTGTGTTGTTTTACAACGATAAGTTGGATAGCTTGGGCTCGAGTGAGTGGGTGTCTTGGTTGAAGTAAATATGATTCCAAAATATCTTGACAGGGTGAATGGAAAGGATGTTTCCACTTGAGTGAGGAGCCAGTAAAAGCCAGTCCTTTTAGGACCAAGATGAGAACAGTTTACCTCCCGAAGGATTGTGCGAGTTCTTGTACCTCAATGGGATAGTGTGCCTAAAAACAAGTTCCACTATTCCCAATGTCACAATAATTAAAGATTTGATATAAAGTCTTGCAAAATTTCTCAATTTACCCCCCTGTTGGGCCCACATTGACAGAAAGCAGGGGTCAAGTTTCCATGCTTAATAAGATTTAGCACTTATTATAAAGAAATAGATTTTCATCACCAGTAGACAATTATGTCAGTTGCATAGAATTCAACAAGTTAAAATCTTACTATCTCTAAGATAAAATCTAACCAGTCTTTACAAAACTCCCATTTTGCATACATGCAGACAACAGACAGAAACAAAAGAGAAGCAGTGTTATGGATGGAGGGAAGGTAGATCAAAGGGTGTTCAATAGACACTGAGATAATCCATTTGGCTTGCACGGACTTGCTGCTTGGTGATCTCTCCCTTCTCTTGATACTTTAATTTGCCCGCAAGGTGTCTGGTTTACAACTTATAAAGTCTATGCCTTATTGGTTAAAAGCCACAGCTTACAGCAACTGGTGGAGGAAACTAAACTAGCTTTCTCCAGGTTTTAGGTTTTTCTTTCTGGCAGAGAGAAAAGATAGCGCCTTTCTTTCAGGAGGTCAAATGGTTTTTGACCCTTTCGTTCACACCCACAAGCTTTTCAGCTTTTAATGCCTGAGGATTTGAGTGCAAGACTAGTGACTCTTGTTTCAGTTGTATCGGAGCTTTGTAGTACTGTGCCTGGAGAACTTTGTGCAGTTTGATCTCCTCATCTCAGGAAAGATATCATTGTCATATAGCAAGTGCAACCAAGTTTCATCAGACTTGTTCCCAGGACTGCAGAACTCTGTTACAAAGAGATACTGGACAAACTGGGCTTGAATTGTCGAGAATTTCAAAGAATGAAAAATGGCCACATTGAAACCAATGAAATAGGCAGGTTTGACGTAGCATTAGGGAGTCAAGAACCAAGGAGGCACGCGTTAAAACATTGTTCCACGGTGAGAGGAGTTTTTTCTCCAGTTGTGGATCCACTGGAGTTCTCTATCACAGAGGGCTGTGCAGGCTCAGTCTTTGAGTATGTTTAAGACAGAGAGAGATAGATCTTTGATCACCATTGGTGTACAGGGTAACGGGGTTGTGGTAGGTAAAAAGCATTGAAATTTTTGATTAGCCATGTTTGTATTGAATATTAGGGTAGGGTCAAGGGCTAAATCGTCTACTCCTATTCCTTGGATCTTAATGAATTACAATACAGGCCTGATAAGTCCAAAAGTCTACCTCTGCTTCTGTTTTCATATGTTTGCATTGGATGAGGAGAAGCTTAGGCAGGATACCTTTCGCAGTCAAGTAGAACACTGTCACTCAGTGTTTAAGCATACTCAATGGACAACGGGCAAGCTGGTTGAGGGAGTGGGAAGGCACCTTTAGAATTATATCCATGAGCGCAGAAATAAAAACAGGAATTGTGGCTGTAAACAATTGTACCCTTAACTGGACCACAAGTAGGGAGGTGGAGAATGGCTTTGAGCACAACGTATCACGGAAACCTTAATTAAAAGCAACAGCGAGGACAGCAATTTTAAATGCTAACAAAGAACCTGGAATTATTTTGAAGGGGACAGAATTTAAAATTAGTGCAATTATGTTGAACTTGTGACAAGTGGCAGATAGAGCAAAGTGCACAGTTCCAGTCTCTTAAATGGGCACTGGGGAAAGTAGGTAAAGAATTTAAAAAAATAGTATCAGAACGAAAAGGTTACAGCTGTCAGGGAAAATTGAACAGGTTGAAGATTTTTTCTTCAAAATGGAGGACTTACTGGAAACTTAAAAGAGGTCTAACATCATTATTGGGTTGAACAGGGTAGAATAAGTCCAAAGATGTCCAGGTTAGGTGGATTGACCAAGCTAAATTGCCTGTAGTGTCCAGGGATGTAAGGCTAGGTGGGCTAGCCATGGGAAATGCGGGGTTTCAAGGATAGGGTGGAGGAGGAGAGAGAGATAATGGGAACTGCAGATGCTGGAGATTCCAAGATAATAAAATGTGAGGCTGGATGAACACAGCAGGCCAAGCAGCATCTCAGGAGCACAAAAGCTGACGTTTCGGGCCTAGACCCTTCATCAGAGAGGGGGATGGGGGGAGGGAACTGGAATAAATAGGGAGAGAGGGGGAGGCGGACCGAAGATGGAGAGTAAAGAAGATAGGTGGAGAGGGTGTAGGTGGGGAGGTAGGGAGGGGATAGGTCAGTCCAGGGAAGACGGACAGGTCAAGGAGGTGGGATGAGGTTAGTAGGTAGCTGGGGGTGCGGCTTGGGGTGGGAGGAAGGGATGGGTGAGAGGAAGAACCGGTTAGGGTCCGGAGGGAGGAGGGTAACTTCTTCAGGTTAGGCATCCCTGGAAGAGGCTTCGCAGTGAGGTTAAAATAGTATCAGAGATAATGGGAACTGCAGATGCCTGGAGGAGGGGTGGGTGTGGGAGGGATGCTGCTCAAAAGGTCAGTGTGGACCTCAATGGGCCAAAAGGCCTGCTTCTGTACTCTGGAGATTCTATGTTTTGACGCTGTGAGAATGTTTCCACAAACATGGAAACCACAAACACAAGAAAGGTAACTTTGCATTCTTTAGTTAAATGAATTTTGGAGTAATGAAAAAGGATAAAAACTAGCCAAACACATTCTCTGTCACCACGCTATTGTTAAGGTGTCTTGGATGTTTTCCACCTCAAGAAATTATAAATGTTGTCATGACTTTAAAATGGTGCTCTTCTATAAAAGAACGTTTTGATACAAGATTGCATTTTCTTATGCTGTTATAACTTTCCATGACATTGTCAAAATCTCCAACGGTAATGATATTTTGTCAACACCTTCGTCAAGTCTAACTCCCATAGCTGGGTAGTTGCTCACACTCCTCATAGGTGGGAACTGTACATTTGTCAATTGATACATAATGGCAACCCCATGTTACCTAGTGCCACACCAAAGAAACAGATCGGTTGTAAGGTTACTATGACATAATGAGGTTGAATCTGCCCTGTCAAACTGATTGGTTGACCTTCCCAATCAAGCCAAAGCGACAAAGCACTGAGAAGATTAATAGATGTGCGAAGGAAAGCTCATTATTCAGCTGCGAAAAGCAGGAGAACTCTCAAGCTGTCAGGCTGGAACAGGCTTAGCATACATGTGTTTGATTGGCAGGTTAGGCTGTTAAAAGAGAAAAATTATGTATGTATAAAAATTGGCTTCACCCTGTAAAACCTTACCCGCTCCCATCTGCTCTGGATCGATGACAGGCTTAACATCTTTGTGCTGTGGTTTGCATTTAGGAGTCAAGGATTTTCTTGAGATCAATGGCTGCTGACCACAATTCACTGATATTCAGATTTTATTTGACACTTCTCAGTACTCTATGTGTTGCAAGTTAAAACAAAAAAGAACATTCAATACATTTCATAAGCCATCTCAGAATGATTTAAATGCACAATCATCGAACCAAACTTCATTCTAAAAGGGATTGTTGCAGACAGTGATAAGCACATCGGCAGTTGTCCTGCATTTTAGCTCCAAGGGATTACTTGATCTCAATCAGGGTGCTGGCAAAAGCGTGAGAATTGGCGTCAGCACCAGAGAATGGAAAATAAATATTCATCCAGAACCTTCCAGCACCTGTACAAATGACACATGCAGGCAGCATGTGTTTATGAGGAAAAGACAAAGCAAGTATGAAATATGTACATTTACATAGTGCATTCCACGGCTCCCATGGAATGCCCCTTCACAGCCAAGTTTCAAAACACAGTTACTGTTGTGACATAGGAAATGTGGTAGCACAGTCATTGTGGGAGATAAACTCCTGTCTTTTTATTGAGGATACCATTGAAATTATTTTGTGGCACTATCACTATGCTTAATATAACATACTTCCAACAGATCTTCCAACTCAAACTGGGCATCCATGAAGCACTGTGGGCCATCAGTAGCAGAAGTATATTTAACCTCAGTTTGTAACCTCATGGCCCAGGATTTCAGTGAAAGACCACTGCATCAAATTGAAAACAGTACCAACAAGATATGGCCTCTCAAGCAAGATTGAATTCTGGGATCTGAACTTGTCCAGTGGTAACACCAGAACATCAGCTTTGATTATAACACAGTTAGCTTGTGTTTGATAACAAAGTGTGAAGCTGGATGAACACAGCAGGCCAAGCAGCATCTCAGGAGCACAAAAGCTGACGTTTTGGGCCTACACCCTTTAGATAGCCAAACCATCTAAATCAACCTGTTCAGAGAAGTTATTGAGTACCTCTAGAGCAGGTGGGTCTTGAACTGAGGACCCTTAGTCCAGGAGTAGGGACATACCACTGCGACACAAGAGGGCTCCTCCCATGCAGATTTTAATGCCAGAGCCTTGTGTTTTTCTATTTTTATCAAAGTTACTGAAAGCAACCATTTAAAAAGAAAGAGTTCCCTGAAACATCATTGCTTTCAGAAGTAGGAAAACATGCAGCTCACTAATCAAACAGATAGAGAGGTTGCATCCCATGCCCTGAAGTCATTTGAACAGCTCTGTAACACAAGGACAAACTTTGGTGAATTTTCAGACTGGATTTTCACCCAGTGATTAATGAGCCCCACTACAACTAACTTCAGACACTGGAAAGAACAAAATAAATGTCCGTTTTTATTAAAATTGATAAACAATAGGATCCATTAAAAAGATCACATCATTTGTTTAAATCTACTTGAATTCATTTTTAAAGTTGTGTGTTTAACTACTTATGGAGAAGTGGCTAATTAGATTTAACAGAAGAAATCAGCCCACTCTCTGTGAAAATTAGGTGAAGTTTGAAGGAGAAATCCATCATGGAGGAGAGAGAATAAAATTACAGGCTATGGGTAAATCAGCTAGAGGAGCCAAACAGAGTTTATGGCTGAGATAATAGGAACTGCAGATGCTGGAGAATCTGAGATAACAAGGTGTAGAGCTGGATGTACACAGCGGGCCAAGCAGCATCTTAGGAGCAGGGATGGGAGGTAGGGAAGAATGGGAGCAGAAGTGAAAGGGTGACATTCTCATAAATCAAGAATCAATGGCAGAAATTCTCTGCTTTAGGTTTGGAGAATGTACTCTCAGGAAAGGAACTCAGAGGTATTCTACATCTCTGCAGATGTGAATATTCTCTGGTTCAATCCCTAATCTGTGCAGATTTTAATTTTTAAGCCTTTTTTATTTTAACTACTTTCTAATCAACATGTTCAGAGATGTTTTATACAACTCTGGAGCAGGTGGGTCTTGAACCCAGGCCTCCTGGTCCAGGAGTAGAGTCATGACCACTATGCCACAGGACCCCCTCTGTTTTTTTCCCACTGAATCTATCATTCCAAATCAACCTGTTCAGAGAAGTTATTGCGTACCTCTAGAGCAGGTGGGTCTTGAACCCCTTAGTCCAGGAGTAGGGACATACCACTGCGACACAAGAGGGCCCCTCCCATGCAGATTTTAATGCCAGTAGTCACAATTAATTGAGTACTATGATTAGTGTCACAGTTTAGTGACAGAGGAATAATAATCACTCCAAGATGTTGAGACGTCATGTCCCCAGTGAAGATGTGTAGTGTTCACTTTTGGTGGGTTAATTTTTAAAAGTATATATTTTCTGAATTCTGGAAGAAGTAAAATTGACAAAACAGTTGTCCAATACCAGATCTTTTAACATACAAAGAAGACTTAACCCACTTTGACACGTGTTGGTGTCTGTGTGTATGTCTCAGTCTTCTCTACTTGTTGGCTGTACCAAAGTTACTAATGCATTTACTGAGAAATGAATTCCCAGCTGTCTGATCAGAGATAATGGGAACTGCGGATGCTGGAGAATCTGAGATAACAAGATGTGGAGCTGGATGAACACTGCAGGCCAAGCAGCACCTTAGGAGCACAAAAGCTGACGTTTCAGGCCTAGACCCTTCATCGGAAAAGGGGGTGTGGAGAGAGGGTTCTGAAATAAATAGGGAGAGAGGGGGAGGCGGATCGAAGATGGATAGAGGAGAAGATAGGTGGAGAGGAGACAGACAAGTTAAAGGGGCGGGGATGGGGCTTGTAGAGGTGAGTACAGGTGGGGAGGTAGGGAGGGGATAGGTCAGTCTGGGGAGGATGGACAGATCAAGGGGGCAGGATGAGGTTAGGAGGTAGGGAATGGAAGTGCGGCTTGAGACGGGAGGAGGGGACAGGTGATGAAGGGTCTAGGCCCGAAACATCAGTTTTTGTGCTCCTAAGATGCTGTTTGGCCTGCTGTGTTTATCCATCTCCACACTTTGTTATCCCAGCTGTCTGATGCCTGGCACTCAGACAAAACCTTCTTGTGTGTCCTGGCTAATCCTTCCCTTGCCTGTTATCACAGCCTGAAAGGGATTCTATGATTAACTCAGTCAGAGTCTAACTAAAGGTAGAGACTGGTAACAGGCTATAGATTCCAATTTTCCATTCATGTGTTATGTAATCATTCATAACATCAGTTGGCTGGATGACTGATTTGCAATGCAGAGTGATGCCAACAGTGTGAGTTCAAATCCCTCACCAGCTGCAGTCACCATGATGACCCCATCTTCTCAATTTGCTCCTTGCCTGAGGCGTGGTGACCCTCAAGGTTACGCGCCATCAGTTGTCCTGCACTGACGAGAGAGCACCCTTTGGACTTTGACAACTTTGCCCCTACATATTCCTACTGCTTTGCTTCATAATGTCCTCCGAACCTGCCCTCTCGATGATCTCCTAGCCTGGATCATAGATTCCAGCTACAAAGTTGCTTCCATGCTTACCTTCAACCAAAGGGGATGGTATTCCCCACTCACCCAAAGAGGAAGAAAATATTTGTCTTTCTCTGTAAATAACAGCCTACAAACAATATTCAAGAGTCTGAGATAGTCCTTTCCAGGGAGCTTCTTACCTATGATCTTACAGCGTCAATAGTCAAAAAAATTGGCAATCTTTGTTTTTTATTGATAAAAAGAGGACTTTCAGCTAAGAGTTTTTATGGGGTTAGGGGAATGGAAGAGCATTTCATGGCCAAAATATCTCTTTATTCACACTGACAGAAAAGAAGGAAGCAATGCCCAGTCTGTAGCACTCCTCCCTCAGAGACAGTTTGTGATTTCGAGTCCTCCTCCAGACAAAGTCTATACTGACACTCTAGTGCGGTACCTTGGGGTCTGCTGCATTCTTTATGTGAGGCATTTAAACAAGTCAATTTTAAAGTCCTTGCCAGAAAGACTAAGCAGTTCTTCAGCTATCCTGACAAATATTCTTCTCTCAGTAAAAGCAAACAGCTGAGCTGCCCTCATTGTTTTCTGTGACAAAGCACTGGTTTGTTTACTAAATAAAAACCAAAAGAACTGCAGATGCTGTAAATCAGGAACAAAACAAAGTTGCTGGAAAAGCTCAGCAGGTCTGGCAGCATCTGTGAAGGAGGAAACAGATTTAACGTTTCAGGTCCGATGACCCTTCCTCAGAACAGCACTGGTTTGTCTGATCTTTTCCAAAGTAATTCAATGTGTAAAATGCCCTGAGATATGCCAAGGCCCGGGATATAGCTGTGACCTGGTCTATATGTGCCTTCTTTAGTGATATTGGTTAAACGATAAGTGTTAATCTTAACCCAGGGAAGAATTGTGTATTCTTCTCAGCAACAGTGGGCATAAGAGGGCAGATGGGTAATGTTCACAGTTTCACCTGAAGGTAGGACTGAAGGCAGTGGAAGTGGGCTGTGCCCTGTCTCATTCAGAGATACCAGGAACTGCAGATGCTGGAGTCAGAGACAACACGGTTGGAACTGGAGGAACACAGCAGGATAGGCAGCATCAGAGGAGCAGGGAAGTTGACGTGTCTAAAAAAGGGTCCCAACCTAAAACGTCAACATTCCTCCTCCTCTGATGCTGCCTGGCCTGCTGTGTTCCTCCAGCTCCACACTGTGTTATGTCTGTGTCCTGTCTCATTCTATTTATTTCACAAGGTCATTCTTTCCAAGCAGTCTCAACAAAACACTCACCGAATCTGGAATGGTTCTATGAATCTTACCTCTGCGACCAGTTCAGGTTAATCATCTCCATTTGAGGATTTTGTTCCAATGTCATAAAGGACATTGAGGAGGGAAGATTGAAGTTCTTCTTGAAAAGAATGTTATGTGAAACACTTAATTGAAGCTTTGGAATTCATGGGTAGTTTGGTAGTCAGTAAAATTTAAGTTTTTAGATAATTAGCAAAAGAACAATATTGTTAGCAGGGGAGATGGTAAGTATTTTTTCCCCCAGCCAGTGAATTGTTATTATTTGGAATGCACTCGCTGAAAGAGCAGTGAATGCTGATACAAAGCCTTTGAAAAGATAATTGGACAAAGACTTAAAAATAAACAAAATACAGGTTTTTGCAGAAGGCAGCAGCAGAGATCGGTCCAATTAAATGGCTTCTCAAACAGCTAACAAAAATGATGGCTGAATGATCTCCTTCCACGTTGTGAGGTTCGAGAGTTCGAAATTACATGTATATGGCATTTTATTAAATGCTTTTCTACCAATAAGTTATTTCTGAAGAGCAGTCATTACTGTTGACATGTTTTCAGACAGTATGATCCCATGTGCTCAAAACATGAGGTGGCACGGTGGCTCAGTGGTTAGCATCGCTGCCTCACAGAGCCAGGGACCCGGGTTCAATTCCACCTGCAGGCAACTGTCTGTGTGGAGTTTGCACGTTCTCCCCGTGTCTGCATAGGTTTCCTCCCACAGTCCAAAGATGTGCAGGTAGTGGATTGGTCATACTAAATTGCCTATAGTGTTGAAGGATTGGTAGATTAGGTGGATGAATCTGGGTGGAATGCTTTGAGAGTTGGTGTGGACTTGTTGGGCTATAGGGCCTGTTTCCACACTGTAGGGATTCTACGAACTGTCACTCAATCTGGCTTTCTGATGGTGTTGCTTGAAGGAGGTAGTTCAAATATGCCAATTGGATCCAGAACATTTTCCTCAGCAGAGGAAAACCAAACAGCTCCTCCACAATTCCAATCACATCAAAAGGGGAAAGTGTTGGGTTCCCCCAGGAATTCTGATCTTCATACTATTCCAAAACTGTTCCAGAATTTGCTCAGAGCAAGGTCATTCAGTGAATGAGTTTCTTCACAGGAAACCCACTTTCTTTATTGGGAGCAGAAAATGTGAGATATTTATCCGGTCAGCTTATCTGTTCCACTCTCAGACCAGCATGACACTACCTCTTATGTTACACCACTGTCTGCAGGGAGAAATCATTACACTGTTTTCACATTGCTTGAAACACCCTAGTCAGGCCTGCCTTCAAAATTTGGGATGAGTTCTCTAGCTTTGGGACCAAAGTGGTTCAAACTTTGAATTTGTGGAATTAAGGATCAAAATTGGTCCTCAAACTAGGCTAACACAGAGTGAAGCTGGATGAACACAGCAGGCCAGACAGCATCAGAGGAGCAGGAAAGCTGATGTTTCAGGTCGGGACCCTTCTCCAGAAATGGGGGAGGGGGAAGGGAGCTCTGAAATAAATAGAAAGAGGAGGGGCGGGGCTGGGGAAGGTAGGTGGGATGGTGATAAGCGAGTGGTGGGGATTGGTCAGTGAGGTGGGAAGAGTGGATAGGTGGGAGGGAAGATGGGCAGGTTGTGTCAGGTCAAGGAGGTGGGGATGAGCGGGAGGGTTGGTCATGGGATGAGGCCGGGGCTGGGGAGATTTTGAAACTGGTAAAGTCCACATTGATACCGTTAGGTCATAGGCTCCCAAGGCAGAATATGGGGTGCTCCTCCTCCAGTTTCCATGTGGCATCACTATGACACTGGAGGAGGCCCAGGATGGACATGTCACCCAGGGAGTGGGAGTGGGAGTTGAAGTCGTTCGTGATTGGAAGGTGTTGTTGTTTGTCACAATCAGAGCACAGGTGCTTTGCGATGTGGTCTCCGAACCTTCACTTGGTCTCCCTGATCGGGAGCAGTGGACGCAATAGACCACATTAGCAGATGTGCAGGTGAACCTCTGTCTGATGTGCAAGGTTTGTTTGGGCCTTGGATGGAGGTGAGTGGGGGAGGTGTTAGAGAAGGTGTAGCACTTCCTGTGGTTCCAGGGAAAGGTGCCAGGGATGGTCGGGCTAGGGGGAAGAGTGGAGTGGACTAGGGAGTCGTGGAGAGAGCGGTCCCTACGAAAGGTAGATAGGGGTTTGGAGGGAAATTTATCCTTGGTGGTGGGGTCAGATAGCAGATGACAGAAATGGTGGAGAATGATATGTTGAAATGGAGGTTAATGGGGTGATACATGAGGATAAGGGGAATTCTGGCTTTGTTTTTGTTGCACCAGATGCAGGTGGGGTGCTCCTGGACTGGGGGGACAAAACAGAGTCAAGGTAAGTGGAGATAAGTTCAGTTGGGCAGGACCAGGCAGAGACAATGGGTTGACCAGGGCAGTCGGGTTTTTGGATTTTGGGAAGGAGACAGAAATGGGCGGTGCAGGGTTGGGGAATGATGACACTGTAGGGGGGCACGTGAAGACAGAGGTGTGGAAAACACAAAAGATGCAATCCAGAGCATTTTTGACCACTGAAGTGGGGGGCGGGGGAGTTACAATCATTGAAAAATGAGGACATCTGGGAAGTTCGGGAGTGGAACGCCCCATCTTGGGAGCAGATATGGTGGAGGTGGAGGAGTTGGGAGTAGGGGTTCGCATTCTTGGAGGAAGGTGGGTGAGAGGGGTTGTAGTCTAGATAGCTGTGGGAGTCAGTGGACTTGAAATAGATGTCGGTTTTGCGGCGGTCACCAAAGATGGAGACAGAGAGATCCAGGAAGGAGAGATGGATGGCCCAGGTGAATTTAAGGTTGGGGCGGAAGGTGTTAGTAAAGGTGATGAACTGTTCAAGCTCCTCATGGGAGCACAAGGTGGTGCTGATACAGTCATCGATGTGGCGGAGGAAGAGGTGGGGGATAGGTTCAGTGTAGGTATGGAGAGGGATTGGTCAAGGTATCCTATAAAGAGGCAGGCATAGCTTGGGCCCATGCGGATACCCACGGCCACCCACTTTGTCTGTAGGAAGTAGGAGGAGTTGAAGAAGACGTTGTTAAGGGTAAGGACAAGTTCAGTTAAACAAATAAGGGTGTGGGTGGCGGGGGACTGGTTGGGCCTACGGGAGAGGAAGAAGCAGAGGGCTTTTATGTCATCTGTGTGGAGACTGCAGTGATTGGACATCCATGGTGAAGATGAGGTTTTGAGGACCAGGGAATTTGAAGTCTTGGAGGAGGTGGAGGGCATGGGTGGTGTCTCAGATGCAAGTGGAGAGCTCCTGGACCAGGGGGGACAAAACAGAGTCAAGGTAAGTGGAGATAAGTTCAGTTGGGCAGGACCAGGCAGAGACAATGGGTTGACCAGGGCAGTCGAGTTTATAGATTTTGGGAAGGAGATAGAAACAGGCAGTGCAGGGTTGGGGAATGATGACGTTGTAGGCTGTGGGTTGGTGGTCATCTGAGGTGATGGGGTTATAGGTGATCTGGGAGTTGATGTTTTGATGGTCAGGGGTGGGGTGATGATCAAGGGGGTGGTAGGAGGAGGTGCCTGGCCTCAGCGATGTAGAGGTCAGCGGTATTTATTGATGTGTTGGTGGAGAGGGATGAAGGTGAGTCCTTTACTGACCACTGACCATTCGTCCTCAGTGAGGGGGATGTCTGGGTTGGCGGGGGGTGGGGGGGAATGGTGAAGACCCAGCGGGTTTTGGGACTGGGGTTAGTTGTAGAGCTGTGGGGGTGGAGTTAGGAGTGACGTTGGCAGTGGGTGGGCACTTTTTACATAGACAGTAGTTCATGCATGAAATTAACTACTAGAGAAATTGGTGGATGCAGGTACAGCTACCATGTTTAAAAGCCATTTAGATAAATTCATGAACAGGAAAGTTTTGGTGGGCTATGGGCTAAGAGGGAGGTGGGGCGAGTTTAGTTTGGGAACATGGTCAGTGTGGACTGGTTGGACTGGAGGGTTGCTCCCATTTTGTATGATTCGATGACACTATGACTGTGTGAAAGATTTGATTGAAGTGTTTAGGATGATTACAGGATAGATGTTAGCTATGTTTTTTCTGGTCTCTGGACCTCCGAATAAAGGGTGCAATCTGACAATATGAGTTAGACCATTCTAGGGTGGTATCAGGGAGCACATCTTTACACAAAGGAGAAGGAAAGTTCAGAAATCTTTACTCGTCAGAAACTATTGAGGCTTTGTTGGTTCTGGATGTGAGTTTGCTCGCTGAGCTGGAAGGTTCATTTTCAGACGTTTCGTCATCATTCTAGGTAACATCATCAGTGAGCCTCCGACGGTGTTATGTCCCACTTTCTATTTATCTGGTTAGGTTTCCTTGGGTTGGTGATGTCATTTCCTGCGTCGGTGATGTCATTTCCTGTTCTTTTTCTCAGGGGATGGTAGATTGGCTCCAAATCAATGTGTTTGTTGATGGAGTTCCGGTTGGAATGCCATGCTTCTAGGAATTCTCGTGTGTGTCTCTGTTTGGCTTGTCCTAGGATGGATGTGTTGTCCCAATCAAAGTGGTGTCCTTCCTCATCCATATGTAAGGATACTAGTGATAGTGGGTCATGTCTTTTTGTGACTAGTTGATGTTCATGTATCCTGGTGGCTAGCTTTCTGCCTGTTTGTCCAATGTAGTGTTTGTCACAGTTCTTGCAAGGTATTTTGTAGATGATGTTTGTTTTATTTGTTGTCTGTATAGGGTCTTTTAAGTTCATTAGCTGCTATTTTAGTGTGTTGGTGGGTTTGTGGGCTACCCTGATCCGAGGTCCGAGCAGTCTGGCAGTCATTTCGGAAATGTCTTTGATGTAGGGGAGAGTGGTTATGGTTTCTGAGCCCGTTTTGTCTGTTTGTTTGGGTTTATTGCTGAGGAATCAGCGGACTTTCTGCTCTGTGTAGTTCCTCTGTGCTGCAGTGTGTGGTGGCTCATTGGAATGTTTTAATGCAGCTTCGTTTGTGGGTGTTGGGATGGTTGCTCCTGTAGTTCAGTATTTGGTCTGTATGTGTTGTTTTCCTGTGTACTGGCAGAAAGCTAGCCACCAGAATACATGAACATCAACTAGCCACAAAACAACATGACCCACTATCACTCGTATCCTTACATACAGATGAGGAAGGACACCACTTTGATTGGGACAACACATCCATCCTAGGACAAGCTAAACAGAGACACGCACGAGAATTCCTAGAAGCATGGCATTCCAACAGGAACTCCATCAACAAACACATTGATTTGGAGCCAATCTACCATCCCCTGAGAAAAAGAACCAGAAATGACATCACCGATGCAGGAAATGACATCACCAACCCAAGGAAACCTAACCAGATAAATAGAAAGCAGGACATAACACCAGCACTTCGTCGGAGGCTCACTGATGATGTTACCTAGAATGATGACGAAACGTCTGAAAACGAACCTTCCAGCTCAGCGAGCAAACTCACATCCAGAACCTCAACCTGAGCTACAAATCTTCTCAAAACTCGCTTTGTCAGTAGAATATTTCATAACAGAGCCTGATACACTTCAGAGATAATGGGAACTGCAGATGCTGGAGAATTCCAAGATAATAAAATGTGAGGCTGGATGAATACAGCAGGCCAAGCAGCATCTCAGGAGCACGAAAGCTGACGTTTTGGGCCTAGACCCTTCATCAGAGAGGGGAATGGGGAGAGGGAACTGAAATAAATAGGGAGAGAGGGGGAGGCGGACCGAAGATGGAGAGTAAAGAAGATAGGTGGAGAGAGTATAGGTGGGGAGGTAGGGAGGGGATAGGTCAGTCCAGGGAAGACGGACAGGTCAAGGAGGTGGGATGAGGTTAGTAGGTAGATGGGGGTGTGGCTTCGGGTGGGAGGAAGGGATGGGTGAGAGGAAGAACCGGTTAGGGAGGCAGAGACAGGTTGGACTGGTTTTGGGATGCAGTGGGTGGGGGGGAAGAGCTGGGCTGGTTGTGTGGTGCAGTGGGGGGACGGGACGAACTGGGCTGGTTTAGGAATACAGTAGGGGAAGGGGAGATGTTGATACGCTTCAGTATGGGTAGTAAGGGTTAAAGATCGAAGGCAGATGACTGGAGTTTATGTCGTCATAGTCAGAGTCATACAACACAGAAACAACAGATCCTTCACTCCAACCAGTCCATGCTGAACATAATCCCGAACTAAACCAGTCCAACCTGCCTGTTCCTGGCCCATATCCCTCCAAACCTCTCCTTTTCATGGACTTATCCAAATGCCTTAAAAATTGTAATTTTACCCGCATCCACCACTTCCTCTGGAATTTCATTTCTCACGCATGCTACCCTCTGTGTAAAAAATTTGCCCCCATGTCTTTTTTAAATCGCTCCCCATCTCACCTTAAAAATATGCCCCTAGTTTTGAAATCCCCCATCCTATGGAAAGGACAACTACCATTAACTCCATCTATATCCATCATTATTTTATAAACTTCTTTAAGGTCTCCTCTCAACTTCCAGTGAAAAGAATTCCTAGCTTATCCAGCCTTTTTCTATACCTCAAATCTTCCGTACCCAGCAATATCCTGATAAATCTCTTCTGAACCCTCACCACCTTAATAATATCCTTTCGATGAGAGGGATACCAGAATTGGACACAGTATTCCAGAAGAGGCCTCACCAATGTCCTGTACAATGTCAACATGATGTCCTAACTCCTATACTCAAAGGATGAGCAGTGTACATATCATCCCTGATTGAACTGAATGGTAGCAATAAGCTGAAGGGGCTGAATGGCTAACTAATGTTTTATGAAGAAAAGGATTTACTTTTGCAAAAAAGTAAAATTGCAACAATTTTTCTTTGACTCTTAATTGCTAATTGTCCATTTTTCTTTTCAATTTGAAATATGTTTGTCTTTAATGATTATCTTCCTGCAATAAAGTTTCTATTAAAAAAAATTGGAAATTAGCAAGTAATTGCTCTGTGCATAATTCCCTCGCAGAGCTGAGAGGTAGATTTATGACATTGTCTGAACCGCTGAAACCTTACAGGCAGGTATTGCAGACTAATAGAGCCAGGGCAATTATAAGCAAAGATTCCAGTATTTGTATTTGTTCCGTTAAACAGTCGTATTAAAAAAAATCGATAGTTGTCTAATTTGCAAATTAGCTGGGATCCTAATCGAGTGGTTAAGGTAATAATGTGAAACAGATTTCTGAAGGAATCTCAAAGAAGCAGAGAGGGTTTTTTTTATTAACTGTACATACTCTGATTGAACACTGATGTTATCTCTCGTTCCTGTCGGCTTGGCAACACAGTAGAGTAGGCCCAAAGCCTCTATCAGTGCAAGCAGCTGGAGAGTGTGACTAAAGGATTACACACATAGTCAAATAGGTTGGTACAACCTCAGAAGAATTGTTGGTCATGTGCCCATGTCCTATTCTCCAGATATGTACAACTTATGAGAGTGACATCAAATCAAATTATGTATTTTCATGAAACGAGATTCAAATGCTTCCCTTTGCAGAATAACTTGGCCAGATCACTGTGAAAATTCTCAGATATAATTTCATCCCATAATGCACAATCATCTTTTCATGGCAGTTGTTTTTCTTTTGGAAAAATTACTAGGGGACCAGTACAGGACTCCATTGAAAGTCTCATGCGTACACTTTTAAATCAAGAGGTGAAGGTGTGAGTCTGAGGCTCATGGTGCAGGATAGCTGGAAAGTCAGAAATATTAGCAGAGAAGATGAAATAAATCAGCTGGTAATGAGTGAATGATGGCAAGAGTGGATCCTAAAGCCCAACAAATATTGGAGGAAGGGAGGGTTTGTATTTTATGGACCTGCTTATATACGCTGACATAGTATTGGCCTTGTAAGTCCCATGATTGAGAGCAATTGGGTAATCAAACTGTGCTAAACGCCTAAAGGACATTTTGCCAGCAAATCGGAGCAGGCCCTGAATCAAAGGTGATGTCTTTCTTGCATTGTGAGCTTGAAACCCTTTTACAAAGGCTTTCTTGTGAAATAAAGGCTTCCATTTAGAGATGGGGATTGAGGTGAGGAATCTTAGTTCTTGAAAACGAAATATTTTAAAATTTCAGTCAATAGGTGTCAGCATTAAACACTGTCCAGACAAAGTCATTCAAATAAATGCTCCTTCTCTACTGCACCAATAAATCCTCAGCCTTCAGGTCAGATTTTAGCTCCTGTGGAAATGTCTTGTCACTTCTACTTTAATTAGTGAGGGGTGGGGAGGTAGGAGATGGGGTCGGCGAGGTTGGTGGGGGGGCGGGGGGGTATGACTGTGTTGCAGTGGTCTGTCTTTACCTCTGAGCCAAAAATCCTGCAACTGCTTCAGCATTGTGGGTTTACTATTTCTCTGGGTTTAAGAAGGCAGCTCACCACCACTTTCTCAGGGACAACTAGGAACAGGCAATAAATGCTTGGCTCAGGCAGCAATGTCCACATTCCACAAGTGAATTTTAAAAAATGGAGGTGTGTGATACGTTGTTAATTTTAAATCTGAGCTAGACACATTTTTGTAAATCAAACATATTAATGGATATGGGGCAAAGGATTGGCCTGCTGTGTTCATCCAGCTCCACACTTTGTTACCTGGAAGAAGAACACCTCATTTTCCGTTTGGAGACACTGCAGCCCTCTGAACTTTATGTCAAGCTCAATGATTTTAGGGCCTAAACTTTCCCATGTCCCAGCCCCCCACCCCACACACTAGGCCTTGTCATCACATAACCTGCCATTATGCACCACTTATTGTTAGTCACTAACAGTCCTCATTAACAATTATTCACCTTCCCAATTAGATCGTTATCCACTCCTTTTCTATCCAACTTTCTTTCTCTCTCTTTTGGGCTGTATCCAATCGTTTACTCTCTACCCCACCCACTTCCCTGACATTTTCCCAGCCACCATCAGTTCTGAGGAAGGGTCATCGGACCCGAAACATTAACTGTTTTTTCTCCTCCACAGATGCTGCCAGACCTGCTGAGCTTTTCCAGCAACTCTGTTTTTGTTCCTGATTTACAGCATCCGCAGTTCTTTCAGTTTTTAGCAACTATTCACCCTCCCAGGCAGATCGTTATCTACTCCTTTGTCCATCCAACTGTTCTTTTCTCTCTTCAGGTTCGATCCTACTGTTTATTCCCCACCCCATCTCCCTTCCTATTTTCTGCATTTAAACTGACATTTTCCAAGCCACCATCAATTCTGAGGAAGGGTCACTGAACCCGAAACATTAACTCTGGTATTTTTCTTCACAAATGCTGCCAGACCTGCTGAGTTTTTCCAGGAACTTCTTTTTTAGTTCCTGAAGGCATGGGGGTCAGGCCCACAAATCAATCATGATCCATTGAATTGCAGAATAGACATGAGGGGCTGAATGGCCTACTCCTATGTTTCTGTGATAAAATCTCTGAACGGGTTGATTAAAAGGAAGTGGGAGATTTACAAAGAAAACCTCAAACTATGATACTTAAAGAAACCTCATCTCCCAACATTGTGAAAATGTAGTTTTTAATCTGACAAGGATATACTTTACTTCCATTGTCTGAGAAATTTCCGCTTCCCATGTCAAACAGGCGTTATACATGAAAGTAGTAAAATATCGAGTGTAATAAAATAAAAGCTAGCAGCAGGGGCTAGCATTAATGGGCAGCACAGTGGTTAGCACTGCAGCCTCACAGCACCAGGGACCCAGATTCGATTCCACCCGTGGGCGACTCTCTGTGTGGAGTTTGCACATTCTCCCCGTGTCTGAGTGGGTTTCCTCCCACAGTCCAAAGATGTGTAGGGTAGGTGGATTGGCCAAGCTAAATTGCCCGTAGTGTTCAGGGAGGTATAGATTAGGTAGGTTATGGGGGGATGGGTCTAGGTGACATGCTCTGAGGTTTGGTGTGGACTTGTTGGGCCAGAGAGCCTGTTTCTACACTGTAAGGATTCGATATCACTTCATCACCATTACTGTGGCTTCGGGGATGGAGGTCCACTTACCTTATGGGAGATAAGATTGTTTCTTTTCCTTCCTGGCTCTCTTTCTTGTATTTCTACCTCTGTTTTTGTTTAAATTCTGTTTTTTTTCTATCAAAAATGGTTGTTTTGGTTTTGTATATAAAGATGGTTCTTTCTGTTAATTCTGTTCTTTTTCGTACCTAAGATGGCACAAGAGAATGGTGTCTGTGCAATTTCACTGTATCCGGTATGGCTATACTTGAGCAAACACGACATTAAAACCTAAATCTAATTCTTAAAACTGAACTGACACCGATCCTAAACAAAGCCAGAAATTGTTACAGAAACACAAACAGCTCTGGCAGCATCTGTGGAGAGAAAACATAGTCAACCTTTCACACCCAGTGACCCCCTTCATCAGAACACTTCTTATAGTTTTGACAATGGGACATGGGGCCCGAAATGTTGACACTGTTTTCTGTCCAAAGAGGCTGCCAGACCTGCTGAGTTTCTCTATCAGTTTCAGTTTCTGTTTCAGATTTCAAGCATCCACACTTCTTTGATATTTATTTAGTCTCATCTCACATCACACTATTAAAAGCGATAGACAAGGATCTGTCAGAGCTAACATTTGAACATATAAACTCAAAACAGGAGTAGGCCAATTTCTCCCTCAGACCTGCTTCTCTAGATGCCTCAAGAGGCAGTGATCCGCCTGCCACCCTCCTGACAAAACAAAATAGGATGGTCTGCTGCCTCCTGACTCGAGGTGGCTTGCAAGGTTGGAAGTTGTCCCCGACTCCCAGTCCTCACTTCCTTGATGGTAATCTGGCCCAGAGCGCTCACTTGTACTGTCTGAGTCATTAGGTTCCGTCAAACAAAATGTCAGTCATGTTAAAGCCAGAAAGAGAAGTCAGTCCAGCAACAACAACTTGTATTTATGCTAGGCACTTGACAGAAATATCTAGGATGGCAAGTAATGGTGGACACATTCAGGCTTAGTCTGATTCAAAAGTTGATTACAGAATTTAATGGTGATAGGGTCACTTCAATGAGGAAATAAAGGAATTTAGTTTGCCTTTGTAGTGGGATATTGCAGTGAATTTGATTCCAGTATTATAGATATTGGACAAGATACCAACCCTATGTTGACATTTTTAAAGGTTCTATCAAGATTGTGTACCATACCTAACAGTCACAGAGCTACAAGTAAATTTGTTTGCATTATTAATTTCCTGACCAATCATGTCAGACCTGCTCTGCGCTTCTCTTGTTGATAGTTCCGTCTTCCTCTGTTAATCTCAGAAATATTCAAACAAGTCAGTTCCCTGATGTTCTAATACTGTCAGGAATAGATTGGGCTGTTTCAGTAATCAGATTCATGGACTGGGACCTGTGCGGCACAGGCATGAGATTGTGCCAACTAGTATTGTACCTATTAATGTTGGCAATACATTACGCAACCAAAAGCTAGTGTCACTGTGCCAGCATTGCTGTGCATTTCATGGTCCCTGTTGGTAGCTTCATCTTGGCTATCTTTCCTTTTCTTCCTAATTGTTCCTGATGTATAGTCAATGCTGGCAATCCTTGCTGCCTGAGAAGGTGGTAATGGGCATTCCCAAACCATTTCAAATGGTGTGTTCACACTCGAATTAGGTTAGGATTCCTCTCCGACCCCATGACTCTGAATTCTGTGGCTTCTGGAGTTCAAGGTGGTGTCAGTTCGGGGAATCAAGGAATATTGACCATAGACAAGTAAGTGAAGTGGAGAAACAGGTCAGCCACATTGTATTTGAATGGAACAACATTCTTGGATTTTTGGGGAGGGGAGAAGGCGTGCGGGGGAGGTGCTAAATGGCCTGTCGCTGAACCATTGATCTGCCAATGATGAAGACAAAATACCATTTGGTGGGCTATTAGAGAGAGGTAGTGCTTCTTTAGTATTGCTGCCCATGTTCTCGTCAGTGCTAGATGACACAGGAGACAGACACGCTGCCACAAATCACCCTCAGCTATAGATGTAGGTTCATTTCAGACACCTTATGGACCAGTTAGTTTCTTCACCAAGATGGGAAAGAACTTGCATTTGACCTTTTAACTGGTGCTAATTTTGCTCACCCAGCGAGAGTGGAAAAGGAGGTGGTGAAATTGGCTCTTATGCATTTAAATTGAAGATTTAAAAATTGACCAGTGTATGTATCAGCCTCTGAATAAAAGAACTGCATTCAGCTTTAATGGCTTATTGCAATCTAATCATGTCATGACATTTTATGACAAGACTAATGCAGAAACTGTGGCTATTTAGGCACTGTGCAAAGGTAATTTTGAATTACAGCATAACACAGGTGGGGAAGAATTTTGACTAGCGAAAGACAATGTATTTCACTGGAGTATTTGTATATTGAGGCAGAAACAGGTCAGCTGCTACAATCCACACCATTCCCACTGGGGACCTCTGCCAGTGGCTAAAGAGTGACACGATGACATTTCAGGGGCATGGCCCTCTGCTCAAAAAACAATTACATTGCAATGCAAACCAAATCAAGCTTTGTTTGAAACTCTCTCTAACCCTTGAAAGTAGAGGCTATTCTGGTCCTTCTGAACAGTGATACAGGCTGGAAGATAAACACATGGTGCAACAAGTTTCCGTCACAGCAATCATTTTCACAAAGTATTTCACTGTTGACCACTTAAGGTCCAAAGCATCTCTAACAATAGCATGCTTTTGGAAAGAAGGGTCCAGACCCAAAACGTCAACTTTCCTGCTCCTCTGATGCTGCCTGGCCTGCTGTGTTCCTCCAGCTACACACTCTGTTATCTTCACAACATGCTTTTGATTTGTTTATTGCTTCCTCGCAACCCCAGGCTCCCATCATTCTCCACACCTCAACCTTACGAGGCATGAATGGCATTGTTTCAAACTGGAAAGAGTTATCCTTCATTTAGCCAGAAATATCAGCCATACCTTCACCTTCGAGCTAAAAATCAGTCAGCAAAAACCTGGCTTTAATCCTGCTAAATCACAGCAACTAATTAGCTGGTGCCTGCATTAAACAACTGCACACTTGAAACTAAGCAAGACAATTAAGGCAAAATTGCCTGTGATTGCACCTATTTTTCTTCTCACAGATAATATGGAAATGTGTAATTTGTTATTGACAATCCATCTCTAAATTTATTAAGTTTATTTTGTTTCTCATCTGCATTGGTGACCATTATTCAATCAAATTTAATTACAGTTCAACTTGGAGTGCTGAGGGAAAAGCTTTTCTCTCTATACTAATTGGGAAGAAAAACTTAAAAAAAAGAACTTGTACTGTTTGCAAATTTGGGCCATCCCAAAAGATTTTATTTTTAAATTTGTACATGGGATGTGAGATTCACTCGGGTGAGATGCAATACTCCCCACTTGCCTGGATGAGTGCAGCTTCAGCAACTCTGAAGAAGTTTGACACCATCCAGGACAAGACTGCCAGCAAACATTCACTCCCTCCACCACCAACACTCAGTCGCAGCAGTGTCTACTAACTACAGAATGTGCTGCAGAAATTCACCAAAAGGTCCTTAGTCATCATTTTCCAAACCCACGACCACTTCCAACTAGAAGGGCAAGGGCAGCAGGTGACACACCAACACCCTTAAGTTCCCCTCCAAGCCATTCACCATCCTGACTTGGAAGTATATTGCTGTTGCTTCACTGTCGCTGAGCCAAAATCCTGGAATTCCCTCCCTCAGGGCATTGTTGGTCAATGCATGGCACGTGGACTGCAGCAGTTCATGAAGACAGCGCACCACCACCTTCTCAATGGTGACTAGGGACAGGCAATAAATGCTTACCAGCCAGCGACATCCACATCTGGCAAATGAATGAAAAAACTTGCATTCATTGTCCATTCCTTACTCAGCTTGAGAAGGTAGTAGTGAACTTTCCTTCTTGAAGTGGTGTCGTGCCCTGTTCTACTTGAAGGAAATAGCATGGGCATTATTACACCCAGAAGACAGAGTCCTCTCAACATCTCACGTGAGACAGAATGGCAACAACGAAACCTTAACAAACACAAGGAAGAGGATATAATATTGCTGAATACCAAATAGCATTGGCCATATAACACACAAAGCAATGGGACATAGCACTCTTCCAGATTTCAATCCAGAGGCTCACTTCCCTGACTTTTTTAAAAAAAAATTCATTCGCAGGATGAGGGCATCACTGACGAGGCAGCATTTATTGCCCACCCCTAATTGCCGAGAGGACAGTTCAGAGTCAACCACATTGCTATGGGTCTGGAGTCAATTGTAAGCCAGACCAGGTAAAGATGGGGGTTTCCTTCCCGAAAGGACATTAGTGAACCAGATGGGCTTTTTTCTCCCAAAACTGACAAGGGATTCATGGCCATCATTAGATTCTTAATTTCAGATATTTTACTGAATTCAAATTCCACCATCTGCCAAGGCAGGATTCAAACCCAGGTCCCCAGATCATTATCTGGGTCTTTGGATTAACAGTCCAGCAATAACACCACTACGCCATTGCCACTCTGACAAGAAGCTAAGTGGAAACTGAGTACATCACACGATAACAAAATAAAATAATCAGCAATGAGTCCAATGAATTTCTTTTTTAAACAGAAATTACCAGTAACATCTTTCAAGAGCTAGGTACAAGGAATGATTGAGTTTGACTGCATGGTGACTTGGATTACCTGAGGTAGCGATGCGGACTTTAATGTGCTGTGTAATTCCAGATATCTTGTACAGTCATGCTCAATAACCTCTCCAAGCCTATTTTCCCCAGTGATGTCAACAGCAGGCATTACTAGAGAGGAAATATCTAAGCAGAAAGTATGCTGAAGGGCTAATGACTCGTTGCAATATCATTACAGAGCCAGAAGAGTGGTCTCCATACTTAGTGGGTTGCTTTTTTTTTAACCCATAAATAAATTGGAAAGAACATTTTGCAGACTGTGAACTGAATTTGAAATGTCAGACCCTCTGACAATGGGTGAGGCCTGCAGCACAATTCAGACCCAGAATTTCAGCAGGAGTTTTTTAATCCAGCCGCTACATTAGCATCTGTCTCACAGATTTCTCAACTAACCAGACTGCATAACCTGATGTTCGTCCACAACCGCCTTCACCTCCTCGATTTAAAGAAACCCAGAAACTCAGTCCATAAGACCATAAGACATAGGAGTGGAAGTAAGGCCATTCGGTCCATCAAGTCCACTCCGCCACTTAAATCATGGCAGATGGGCATTTCAACTCCACTTCCCTGCACTCTCCGCGTAGCCCTTGATTCCTTGTGAGATCAAGAATTTGTCAATCTCTGCCTTGAAGGCATCCAACGTCCCGGCCTCCACTGCACTCCGTGGCAATGAATTCCACAAGCCCACCACTCTCTGGCTGAATAAATGTCTCCTCATTTCAGTTTTAAATTTACCCCCTCTAATTTTAAGGCTGTGCCCACGGGTCCTAGTCTCCCTGCCTAACGGAAACAACTTCCCAGCATCCACCCAGGCATAAAGAATAGAAACAGGTCCTTCAGCCAACCATGTCTAAACTGACCAAAAAACACCAAATGGCACTAATTCCATTTACCTGCACTTGGTCCATAGCCTACTGTGCCCCAGTGTTTTAATTACTCATCTAGATGCTTCTTAAATATTGTGAATACTTGCCTCCACTACCCTCTCACACAGCATGTTCCATACTTCTACCATCCTCTGAGAGAAAACAGTTTTCTTCAGATCTCCTGTAAACCACTTACTCCGCACATTCAACATTTGCCCTTTGGTCTTAGACATATCTACCCAAGGGGAAGAGATTCTCATGATCTACTCCATCTTTGGATCTCATAGTTTTGTACCCCTCAATCAGAAGCCCCTTCAACCTCCTTTGCTCTGAGGAAAACAAACTCAGCCTATCCAGTCTTTCCTCATAACTCGACTTTCCATTCCAGGCAACATCCTGGTGAATCTCCTTTGCACCATCTCCAGTGCAATCAGGTCCTTCTTATAGTGTGGCAATCAGAATTGCACACAGCATTCCATCTTTGGCCTAACCAATGCTTTATGAAGTTGCAACAAGACTTCCTTTCTCCTATATGCTATGCACTATCTAATGAAGGTAAGCAGGCAGTAACCTTCTTATCCATGCTGAGCTGGCACCTTCAGGAATCTATGGACTTGTACATCAAGATCCCTTTGTTCCTCAATACTCCCTAGGGATGTACCATGCATTAGACCACTCAAAATGCGCTACCTCTCACTTAATAGGATTGAACTTCATCCGCTATTGCTCTGCCCAATTTATCAGCTATCAATATCAGACTGTAACCTGACATTATCCTCCTCACTATCAACAACATGAACAATTTTTCTGTCATTTACATATTCACTAATTAAACTTCTACATTCATGTCCAAATCATAATGTACATAAAGTGCAGCAAGATTCCCTGCACCGATCCCTGTAGTAGAGACAGTCACAGGCTTCCTATAACATAATCAACCCCCCACCATCACTCTTTGCTTCCTGTTTGCAAGGAAATTTTGAATCCAGTTTGCCAACTTACCTTGGATCCCACCAGCCTTCCAATGTGGCACCTTGTCAAAGGCCTTACTGAGGTCCATTTAAACTGTATCAACTGCCCTACCATCATCAATATGTTTCGATACCTCATTTGAAAACTCAATCAAATTGAGACAGGATCTCCCTCAAACAAAACTGTACTGTCTATTCCTGATCAATCCCTGCAGTTCCCTGCAAGTGTTGATTAATCTTGTTCTTCAGAACTCTTTCCAATACTTTCCCAACCACTGACATCAGCCTAACTGGTCTGTAATTACCTGGCCTATCCCTGCTGCCCTTTTTGAACAAAGGAACCACATTGGCTATCCTCCAGTCGTCCTGTGGCCAGTGAAGTATTAAATATCTCCACCAGGGCCCCTGAAATCTCCTGCCTTGCCTCCCATAGCAGTGTGGGATGCAACTCAACAGGACCTGGGGGTTTATGTAGCTTTACACGGCCAAAACATCAAATATCTCCTGCTGTTTGCTAATCTTCACATGATCGAGAACCTCAAGCGAAATTCCCAACTACAATGTCTTTCTCCTTTTGTGAATACACAGACGAGAAGTATTCATTTTAAACCTCACCCATGTCCTCAGGCCCCTTGCACATTGAAAGAGAAAGCACTGTGGCAGAGCCACAAATTGTACAAATGAAGGGTCTACAATGGAAAGAAGCAATACATTTTTCCCATGTGTCCCTGCATGTGCTGCCGAGGGTTGTAAGGATCCACAGTTAGTTTCTGGTCCCATCGGCTTGAGGAGGAAGGAAAGCCTCAGGAAAAAACAGCTGAAAGTGGTCAAGGAGGTCAATGGCAGGAGTGTGGTGGCTCATTCCTGGATAATGGTATCTCAAGAAGCTGGATGGCCTGACCACGACAGGAGAGGAAAGAGACAAAACACATTCAAGGGCAAACTCCATTACCTTGACTTCATGACATCATTCCTCAGTCCAACAAGCTGCGTAGCTACACCCACCCATTCAGCTCTTTGCATCCCCATTGTAGCAGGCAGCAGCGATACCCAGCCTTATCTAATTGCAATTAGATAGACGGCAAAGTTACTCCGTTTAGATTAGAATAGTCAGTCATTGATTTTGACCAGCACCACAGACTTCTTTTTCTGTGCTGTTGACCTCAATATCTCTGAACCTTGCAGTCACCTGTCAGAAATAGCACTCTTCCAGCCTTTCAAAGCACTCCATAGCTCACACTCATGGATCTCCTCTTTCTCCTCTCAGGGAAGACATCAGGGGCTCAGAGAAGCCCAGAAGTGGATACATCTTCACCTTCAGTAATCTTCATCTGATCAGCTACAGAGGAAGACCTGTTAGATGTAAGCCAAATCTCAAAGCATCCGACTATTGTCAACTAGGAGATTTAAATTTAATGAATTCTTCTCTACAAGAAGGTTGTACTGGAGAGGCACCAATATCTTGGCACTGAGGTTTGCAAGTGCCACTTGGGAGGGTTTAAACTAAGGGGTGGCACAGTGGCTCAGTGGTTAGCACTGATGCCTCATAGTGCTAGGGGCCTAGGTTCGATTCCATCCTCGGGTGACTGTGTGTGGAGTTTGCACATTCTCCCCGTGTCTGTGTGGGTTTCCTCCGGGTGCTCTGGTTTCCTCCCACAGTCCGAAGATGTGCAGGCTCAGTGGATTGGCCATGCTAAATTGTCCATAACGTTCAGGGATGTGTAGCTTAGGTGGGTTGTAGGGGGATGGGTCTGGGTGGGATACTTCAAAGGTTGGCGTGGACTTGTTGCGCTGAAGAGCCTGTTTCCACACTGTAGGGGTTCTGTGATAATGTGGTGATGAGGGGGGGAGTGGATCAAAACAGTAGGTTGGCAAGAAAAATGACCAAGGAGGAGTCAGAGACTAAGTGCAGTAAGGCTAAAAGGAAGAACAGACAGGGAAAGTTTACTCAACACACTAGCAGTCTGTATGTATTTGTGTTAACAAGGCAGATGAATTTAATGCTTGGATTAATTCATTTAACTGTGATGTTGCAGCTATTACAGAGACTTGGTTGAGAGAGGGACAAGACTGGCAGCTTAACTTTCCGAGATTTCAGGTGAGACAGAGGGGGACGTAAAAGATGTGGGAGAGTTGTATTACTGTCTGGGGAGAATACTGCATCTGTACTGAGGGAGGGCATATTGGAGGGCTCCTCCAGCAAGGCCATATGGGTAGGGCTCAGGAATAAAAAGGGTGCATTCACTTTGATAGGATTGTATTACAGACTGCCCAACAGCTAGCGGGAAATAGAGGAGCAGATATGAGGACAGATGATGAAAAAATGTAACAACAACAGGAATGCTGGGTGATTTTCAGCTCCACAACATTGGCTGGGGCTTGTTTACTGCAGGGGCTTGGAATGCGGGGGATTTGTTAGATGTGTTTAGAAGTGTTTCTTGAAGCAAAATGTAAACAGTGCAAATAAGGAAGGGTCCATACTGGACCTAGTATTGAGGAATGAGACCAGCCAGGTGATCAAAGTTTAAGCGGGTGAGCATTTCAGGAACATTCACCACAATTTTACAGGTTTTGTGTTGCTTATCGATGAGGATAAAAGTAATCCCCAGCTACTCATGATCACCTTTTACCCAGTGCTTGGCAACTCTGCTTCATGAAGATGATTCTACCAACACAGCCTGAGGAGGAAGAGAGTTCCATAAGCTCAGAACCCTCTGAGAGAAAATATTTCCCCTCAGAAAAAAAAAGAATTTCTGGTACATTTCTAGAATTACACTGTAATGTCTGAACAGAACTTTGAAAAAAAAATGAAAAACAGAAATACAGATTGCTGGAAAAGCTCAGCAGGTCTGGCAGCATCTGTGAAGAGAAATAAGAGTTAATGTTTCGGGTCCGGTGACCCTTCCTCAGCACTTTGTAAGTCCTGAGATCATGATGAGTGTTATACAAATACAAATCTTTTTTATTTAATTTGAACAGATGTTATTGCTGCCCATACTTTCGCTAGATGTTTTGACTACATAAATATGCTGTGGCCTGATGTGTCTACTTTGATGTTTATTCTCCAGTCCAGTCTCCTTACGTCCTTCCATAGCTAACGCAAAAGCTGGAACCACATATTCCCCTCTCTTCCTTATGTTTTTCTCAACTCCCCGTAAAGGATGTGGAAGCATTGGAAAAGGTGCAGAGGAGATTTACCAGGATGTTGCCTGGTCTGGAGCGCAGGCTCTATGAAGGAAGGCTGAGGGACTTGGGTCTGTTCTCATTGGAGAGAAGGAGGCTCAGAGGGGATTTAATAGAGACAGACAAGATGATCAGAGGATTAGATAGGGTGGACAGCGAGAGTCTTTTTCTGAGGATGATGACGTCAGCTTGTACAAAGGGGCATAGCTACAAATTGAGGGGTGATAGATTTAAGACAGATATCAGAGGCAGGTTCTTTACTCAGAGAGTGGTAAGGGAGTGGAATGCCCTGCCTGCCAATGTAGTGAATTCAGCCACATTAGGGGCATTTAAACAGTCCTTGGATAAGCAGATGGATGATGATGGGATAGTGTACGGGAACGGACTTAGATTAGTTCACAGGCCGGCGCAACATCGAGGGCCGAAGGGCCTGTTCTGCGCTGTATTGTTCTATGTTCTATGTTCTAAAGCATCAACACTCTTCAGTTCAACAAGTTCCTCTGGTAGCGAGTTCAATGTTGTCACCATTCTTCAGATGTACAGGTTTCTCCCGAATTCTCAGATGGATTTCTTGATGTCTATCTTACCTTGATTGGGCTGTAGTTGCATTCTTCCCCACAAGGGAAGCAATCTCCCTAAATCCATCCTATCAAAACATTGCATAATTTGAAGGAGATAACACAGTGTGGAGCTGGAGGAACACAGCAGGCCAGGTAGCGTTAGAGGAGCAGGAAAGCTGATGTTTCGGGTTGGGACCCTTCTTCAGACTCCAGCATTGGCAGTTCTTTGTTTATCAAGGGGACAAAAACCCACCCTGTGCATATTTTCCTGATACATATGGTCTTACATTCCTGGCATCATCCTTGTAAACTTCTCTTCATCTTTTGCCGTGCCTCCATTTGTTTGCTTCTTTGTTGACATTGTCTCGCTTTTTCTTTGGTTTTCGTCAAGACTCTGATCCATTCATGCATCCATTTTATCCACCTTTTCCATTTTTCTTCCTTCTTTTCTTGTTTTACCCTCAATTTCTCCTTCAATCATAGCACGGACAACATGATTGGGTCTTTGCTTCCAACGTCAATACTTGTTTCTTTTTTTATTTTTGAACCACATTTAGCAACATTTTGGATTCTGGAAATTTCACAGCCTCCTTGGTACCACCTTGAAATGCATCTTTTCATATACAACCATTCCTGTGCCTAGCCCACTGAGCTGGTCTAATCCCTGATGTGCTGCAGAACTCCGAGTCATTGAAAACTGGATAAGGCAGCAGAAGTCGGGTCATAATGTGTCCACAATGATCCAAAATACCTTGTTAATGACAGCAAATGGGTGCTGAGGTCCATTCCTTCCTACACATCAGGAAAATGGCAGAGGGTGGAAAATGAAGGCAGAATTTCTGGCATGACTCTTGGCAGCCATTTTGTCTGTCATCTGACCTTGTAATTTAGAATGAGGAAAATCCAGCCTCCATAGGAATTAACATACAGGGATCTGATCTTCAGAGTGAATCACATGGGCATCAGAGTCACAAGCTTTTTCAACTCCTACTGTTGTATCAATTGCGTTTGCAAAATTGTGTAGGGACTCCCATACTGGATAATCAAGTATTCTACTGTCTACTGACACACACACTCTCTCTCCCTCTCTCTATCTGCTCATCCTCTTCACATCCAGGCTGTTTAGTTTGAAATGTGTCGGTCTGAAATTTCTTGATTCTACTTGATGTAAGCTGCCTGTTCTACACCCTCTCACCGCACCACCCCTCAAAACAACAAACCATTCCTTGCTCAGCCTGCATATAGTCCGATTTGTCATGAACTGTATGTAACCCAAGCAATCACCCGAGGGAACACTGAGTATTAAAAGTCCCTTTATGTTACGATCAAGTGACTGTATTACAGTTTGACATTATACTTTCACTCTCAGCCACTGTCTTCAAGATATTTTCTTTCTTTAATCTTTTCCTCCACTAAGTAAAGTCAGCGGGGGTAAACTTAACTTTTATCGGTGATTGAAAAACTAGTGAGAGTGAAGTGGCAGTACACTTTATAACTTGCCTGATTTGCTTTCCATTGCAGGGGAGGGAAATGGCTGGTGTGGAACTGATGGCTGGTTTGCAAACATGCAGTTTTCCTTCAGCGGGAAGATTTAAAATCATTCACAAGTGCCAGCGTCTATTTCCATATGTATCAGCAGTTCATTAAAACATAGTGAACTTCTTGGGAAGGAAGACATAACCAGAGTCAGAGCTGCACATGCTGGTAAGACATGAATTTCTTCATTCCCTTTATAGACTCCCTCTGCTGGTATAAGTGTATTGTAGCCTTAAGTAGACAAAAGGCACAATGTAATCCTCAGTATGTTATACAATGCTAGCCAAGATACTAAAAGGCTAGTAGATCATACCAATATGTCCTTTGTTCTATTTTTACCTGCATTCCAAATGCAATACTGAGGGAATGCTGCACAGTCAGATCAGGCGTTATAGATAAAATGTTAAACTGAGATCCCATGTCCTTTCTCAAGGCTTTGTAAAAGAGTCTTTTGTGAAGAAAAGCAAGGGCAGATTGCCCTGTTGTCCTTAGAAAATATATATTCATTAGCCAACATCACGAAACGTAGTAAACAAACAAAACTGCATGGTGGCTCAGTGGTTAGCACTGTTGCCTCACAGTGCCAGGGACACAGGTGCAATTCCACCCTTGGGTAACTGCCTGTGTAGAGTTTGCACATTCTCCCCGTGTCTGTGTGAGTTTCCTCCGGGTGCTCCAGTTTCATCCCACAGTCCAAAGATGTGCAGGTTAGGTGTGTAGATTAGGAGGGTTATAGGGTGATTTGTCTGGATGGGATATTCTGAGGATTAGTATGGACTTGTTGGGCCGAAGGGCCTGTTTCCACATTGTAGGGAATCAGTGACTCTAGATGCTGAAATCTGAAACATAAACAGAAATTTCTGGAGAAACTCAGCAGGTCTGACAGCATCTGTGGACAGAAGGCACAGAATTGAAGAAGAGTCACTGTATCTGCTTGGTCTCCACAGGTGCTGTCAGATTTGCTGAGTTTCCCTGGCAATTTCTGCTTTTGTCATAAAACAAATTACCTGACCACTTTCACTTTGCTTTTCAAGAGAGCTTGCTGTGACAAAACAGGGTGCCATTTTTCATAGATTACAAGAGTGATCACGTTTCAAAGATGCATCATTGACTATAAAGTGCTCCACAGCATCTTTAAGTCACAAAAGGCATTATGTGAAGGCAAGACCTCCTTCTGATCTGCTGTCAACACGCACATGTTTTTCCAGCAGAAGTCACTAGATAATCATAATGATAGCTAAGAGGTCAGCCAGGTGATCCTCATAGAATATGGGTTCCTTGATTTGGGGCTGTTAACCTGGTCCAATCAAGGAGCCCTGGCTGACAGATATTAAACAGGAGTATCGGAGGTTCTGTTCATTCTGAAAGCTGGCTCTGAGGGAGCTGGATGAGTGCCAAGCGCTTCCCATGTGTAAATACAAGCTGATTTGGTGATGGAATTCTCCATGGAGTTATTTCAATAATAATCAGAATTGGGAATCACAGACTGATTGCTTTCAGCCCGCTCCCACATATTGAGATGCTAAGCTCTGTTTACAGAGCTTGATCACTGCCTCTAATTTGTTTGCCAACGTGCAAGAATAATGGACAACAGGCATCCTGAGAAATAAAGGAAAGGCCCATTCAGTCCCAACTATCATGGAGATGGCTGGGAGACCAAAACAATCAATCATGGAATCCGGGCCATGGAACGTGTCCGAGGTTGTGATGCAACATGCCTTAGTGCAGCCTCTCCACTTAATTGGCACCGATTTTCAAACTCATCAGATCAAATGTCCAGCATGGTTAATGGACTGTGTGAATGTGAAAGCAATATTTTTCTCAACCTCACCCTTTGAATGCCCCCAATTAAGAATCACCAATCAGCTGTATCCAATTGTCTGGGTGAGGGCTGCGTTAGTCAAGGTCAGGTTCCCCAGGAAAGTGGTATATGGCACTCCTCCTGCTCGCTTCTTGTGCACAATGTCCACACATTCAGATCTTTTAAGCTATTAATCCCTTGCTCCTAAACAGTGTTGCCAGTTACACACATGAAGGTAATACGCAAGTTCCATCCTGAAGAGTAGCAATTTTAAAAAAAATCTGTCCTTACATGTACCTAGGCAATAAGCAGCGAAGATCCCAAGATCACCCTTCCCAGGAGACTCTAGGCTTCAGACTCGTGTCACATTGAAGTCCTTGTGCTTTCTAGATTAAAATGCTCACAGGTAAAGATCTGGATTTTCTTCTCAACCGCATTCCAACCATCAAATGCACTCAGTTTCTACATTTCCAACAAACTGCAAAGAATAATTAATTGTACATTTTAAAATTAAAAACCAGAAATACCTATTTATTAAATGCACGGTATGATTTTTGCTTGACAAAGGTTAAGAGACACACACTGGCTGAGGCCAGCTGATGCCAAGTTGAATTAGACATGCAGAGTGTGATACCAGCTCTGTTGTCAACATGGTGAACTTTCCACTGTTGTGACTCTGTGTACTTGTAGATGACATCACCTGTTCTCACAAGAGGAAATCCAAGAACCAGGCTGCTGTGGAGCTGAATAATTACCGCACATATGCAACCACTGTGGCAAAAGCGTAGTCAATTTCACGTGCCAGTTGCAGACCCAAACTGGCATCAAAATGAAGCAACCCCGTTGGTGCTAAAAGGCAGGTCAGCGACCTGACTGCGGTTTGCCATGAAGTCAAAAAGGTGTAAGTGCATCTCCAGGGGCCATCTCCACACTGCCTGGCTTTCACTATGCAGCATGCCTCCAGCAAGTTCTGAATTTTGTTGTTGTTTATTGAAAAGAGGAAGCTATCATTTCAAACACCTCTTTCCTAAAATCGACACTTTAACTGGCAGTCCGAAAGACAGTGATCGAAGTGTGTAGACATGTTGCATGAGTCAACAATCACATTTTCACTAGGTCTGATCTTACCTCTAAGCCTTTTGAATGCAGCACATTGTTTTGTGAGTACTGCAATACTGGCAAAATTAGCAGCCATTTTTAACATGGCAAGATCCATAACACACCGAACTCACAAGCTGGAACAGCTCAGAGGTGAGTATATTTTTTAGGTGGGTTTTGGATGAGTCAGAAATATTGATCAGAGCCCTGGAACAATGGCACTTCAGGATCTTGAACATCGTGAAACAGCAACGTACTCGTCTGAGAATTCCCATGAAGGTTAGTTCCTCTGACAATCCCACACTCCGTATTGCATTGAGGCATCCTGCAACAGGGCTTTGAGTCCACAGCTATGAAGCACTGAGGTGCAATGTACAAAGTGAGCCAAAATGTGACATAGGATTAAATCAGTAATTCAGGCCTGCCAAACCCAACTGCCATTTTGTTTTCACCCATTCCTGTGCAAGAGAGTGTCACTGGCAAAGCCAGTCTAGTTACCCATCCCAACTGTCCAGGAGATGGAAATGCTTCAGGCTGCCTTTCTGAGCTGCTGCAACCGTTTGAGCATAGTGCCACCCATGGTGCTGGTAGGAAGGGAATTACAGGATTTTGACCCAGTGACTGTGAAGGAATGCTGATACAGTTCTGTCAGGATTGAGAGACTTTTGGGAGGAACTTGAGCATGGTGGTCCCATGCATCTGCAGCTCCTGCCTTTTTAGATAGTAGGGGTCACAGATTTGAAAGGTGCACTTGAAGGAGGCATGATACAGTGCACTGCATAAAATGATTCAATTATGGGATACAGGTGGCACTGGCTGGGCCAGCTTTATTGTCTATCCCTTATTGTCTTTGAGATGGTCGTGGTGAGCTGCCTTCTTGAACCCCTGCAGTCTATGTGCTGTAGGTTAACCCACAATGCAATTAGGGAGGGAGTTCCAGGAGTTTGATCCAGCAGCACTACATATCTCGAAATATAACAATATATTTCCAAGTCAGGATGGTGAGTGACCTAGAGGGGAACTTGTAGGTTCCATGTATCTGCTGTCTTTGTCCTTCCAGATGGAAGTGATCATGGGTTTAGAAGGTGCTGCCTGAGGGGCCTTGTGATCTTGTATCAGGTAGCCACTGCTGCAGTTGCGTACCAATGGTGTTCAGACAGAAAGACTGTGCTCATGGGCAGCATGTTGATCGAACAAACTGCTTTGTTCCAGATGGTATTAAGCTTCTGAGTGTTGTTGGAGCAAGGGAAGTTTATTCCATCATATTCCTGACTCATGCCTTGTGGGTGGTGCACAGGCACTTAGGAGACAGGAGGTGAATTCCTAGCCTTTGACCTGACTCTGTAGCAGTATTTATCTGATGAGTCCAGTTAAGTTTTGATTAACATATGACCTGCGGAGTGGACTTGATGGGCCTCGTGGCCTTACTTCCACTCCTATGTCTTATGGACCTTCATGATGTTTATGCTGAGGGATTCAGTGATGATAATGTCATTGAATATAAGGGGGACTGGTTAGATTCTCTCCTTTTGGAGATTCTATCCTGTTAAAGCCACACACTTGTCTGGTGTGAATGCTATTGTCTACATATTAGCCCGGGTCTGAAAGTTGTCCAGGTCTTAGTACATTGTACATTGTGACAGTTTAGTATCTGGGGAATCCAGAGTGATACTGAACACTGTAAATCACCAGCAAACATCCCACTGAGGACCTTATGATGAGGAAAAATCATTGATGAAGCAGCTGAGGATGAATGGACTTAGCACACTACCCTGAGGAACTCCTGCAGAGATATCCTTAAGCTACATCCCATGATAAGTTCTTATACTTAAAGTTATGAAAGAATTCTTCACAAAAAAGAGTAGCAGCTGCCACCTGAAAGTTCCTCACTGAGCAATTTGGAAGATCGATCATCTGTAAATTTGAAACCAAAGACTGAGAGAAATTTTGTTAAGTGTGGTATTAACATATATGGAGCTAAGGTGGAGTTAATCTACTGAGCAGCAATGATTTAACTGAACACTTGTACAAGTTTAAGGGACTGTATAGTTTATGCCAGTTCCTAATATACATTAGGAATTTGTTATTTCTGCAAACAATTGTCACCTTCTTTACAAACCCAGGAACCACAGGCATAGATCCATAGTCAATCTACAATGAGAATAACACGTCCGTATAAAAAGCTTAGACCCTTACAGATAGAAAGCAGTTCTGAAAAAAAAACACAATGGGGGCATGAGTAATCCATGCATTTTGAGTTTTTTTTCATGCTCGGGGTTGAGTCAGGGAGGTCCATTAAACCAGTGTGGTGGATGGGGAGGGAGGGTGGGGAGTATGTTGCATTCTTTCACCTCTGGGACTCGTGTTGAAAATGAGGTTTACTGCCTCCTGCTGACTGCAATCTGGGACGGGACAAAATGGGATGAACCTGGGATTATTGAAGTTATCCATTTAATATTGTGTGCGTGTGTATACATGTGTGTATGTGTGTGTGTCTGTGTGACACAATGATTTTAATGACATTAAGGAGAATATTTCCATTTTCAACACAGAAACATAGGCCACGCATTGCATGGTAAAATGCTCATAAACCTTTGCATCCTTCAAATGCACCAATAAACATCACGCTGAATATCTGATATGCTTTCTAATCCTTCTCAAAAAAGTATCAAAGAACATTGCACTTTGCCATAAAATAAGGAGACAATGAGGAATTCCATAAAGCAGTTGTATAGCAGTTGAATAGAATCACTAGCAGGATCTGAAGGAGGTTATGGGAAGACTTTAAACATAAGGCTGCTACTGTTTTAAAAGAAAACTTCCTCAAAGATTGAAAGAAAAGAATGATTATTGCTCATATCAAGATGTTGGAAGCACATTATAGCAAAAGTAGCTGTTCTAACCATGCTCTGTGGGGTGATAGAAATCATGCTTATGAATCTTCCCTGACCTAAGATGAAGAAAATGAACTTCAAGTTCATGTTGAAGTTATTTTCCTTTCTTTGTACATGACCTCCGTCACTCCACTCAGTGCAGTAATTTTCCATGTTACATTGCCTTAGAACAAAAGACAATGGAATCCAGGACTGTTCCGTGTAAAATCCATTGGGAGGCCAAGATTACCTCTGAATGAAATCCTAATGCTCACTAGTACCCAAATCAAACATTGCGTGAGAGAACACAGGTTAAAAAGTCACTGGCAAAAAATCCAGATGTGAGATGAGAAGAATATTTCACGCAGAGAGTTGAGATCATCTAAAATGCAATGCGTGTACAGATAGCGGAAGCCGATTTAATAGTTACTTTCACAAGGGAATTGGATCTATAATAGCCAACTTGAATTTATATTGTGCCTTTAAAGTAATAAAATGTCCCTAGGTGAGTGATTCACAGGAATATTATCAAATAAAATTTGACATCAAGCCACATAATATACTCGAAAAGAAATGCACATGATGATGAGGAAAAGGCGGAGGAGTGGAATTAACTGGACTGTTTCTTTCAAAGAGGCAACACAGACCAAATGGGCCAAATGGCCTCCTTCTGCACTACAAGGCCTTATGTTCTGAAATGCCCTTGATTTTTAAAGAGGAATTAAACTTTGAAGAGATCTTCTTCCAGTTTAGGATCTCCCATGCTTATTGTATGGCTGTAGAATCAGCTGCAAAGTGTCAGTATGCTTGATTCCTTAGCTGGTTAATCACTAATCAGAGTATGGCTCAATGGTTACATTATTATGACGTAGAAACAGGCCAATCAGCCCATCGTGTCTGTACAACTTTACATAAGGGCCTTCCTCAAGCTGAACCTGATCAACTCCAGCAATCTCCAGAGACAATGAATAGCCAGTTGAAAAACAGTTCGTGTAATACATAAAAAGCACATTGTTCTTTCTCTTTCTACAGAAACAGTGATACATTAAAAAAATCCTATTCACGAGTTTCTAATTCTACATGGATCTTTGGAACTGACTATTCTCGTTGTTTTTCATTTCATACAATCATTAGTCAGGTACAACCGCGATGGAAAGGATTTTCAAAGTAATGCTGTGGCTGTAATGTATGTTTAAGGGGATTTTAACTCTGCTTAACAGCAGGGTCATAGAGTTTTACAACATGGAAACAGGCCCTTCTTGTCCATTCCTCTCATCAAACACCTATTTATGCTGTTCACCCTATTTTCCACCACTTGGCCTGTGGCCTAGCTGCGGTTCTTCAGCTGATCATCATCCTAAATGTGCGCCACGGCACAATCTCTACTCTAGCCTCTGGAGTAGAAGCTACTACTCTAGGAGAATAAAATGCATGCATTTCTGTTGTACTTTCGTGATCTTGTGAAGCCCTGAAGTACTTTCACTGCCAATGAAGTGTGTATAATCAGGGAAAGGTGGCAGTCAATTTGGAACTTAAAACAGATCACAGAATTTCTGTACATTAAGCTCTCACAGACAGCAATGAGTTAAGTCAAGGGATGATGAACAAATGCTGGCCAAGGCACCTAGACTAGACATAGGGTACAATGAAAATGCAGATAAATCACTGAGGTATGCTGTGCTGTCATGGTGGCCCTCGCTGTCATGTGTGAAGGATCCTGCTAGAAGATAGGACCTAGCTCTTCAGAGAGATGCCTTTGCCCTATCATATATACATAACGTTAATAAATGCTAGTGATAGAAACACCTTAAGGGCTCTTCTGATCTTATCTGAACAGATGAGCTCATACTAAAACACGAGGGAGAAACAACACAGTCTGAACAAAAAAACAAACTGGGCCATGTGAGAATTTCAGATGATTCAGATGGTTTACAAACATCAGCTGATCTCTGGGCGAGTGGAAGAATCCAGAAACACACTTATAAATAAAGTGGCCACACATTCAATGTCCCAGGAGTAAGTCAGTGTTTGTGAGCTGATTTAGCAGCAACCGTGTAGCACGGGCAAATGTTTGCCGTTGGTTAGACGCAGTGGCAGAAGGGCATCGACAAGGTGGGTCCAGTGGTGAGAGATGCAACTCTGACTTTGGTTGGCCCAGTGCAGGTGGCTGCGAGATGGTGTCAGAGGAGATTCAGCCCAGCGGCAAAGATGGGACCTGAGGAGTGGTGACCTCACCATGAGTTGGGTCCAGCATAGATAGCAGCAAGAAGGTGGCGGTGGGATGGCAGTGCTGACATCAATGGTGATGATCTGGCTCCGAACCGATGGGCTCTCTATGCAATATCATTTTCTTTTCTTATTCTTAAAACTATCCAAAATAGCACCAGATTACGGTGACGGTGGAAAAGCTTTTCAATGTATTTTACTGATTTTCCCATTGTAAAATACACGGGACAAAAAAATCATTCATTCACTCACACATGTTTGTGAAGCTTCTCCATTCTTGTCTCCTATTTCAACAATTCAGGAGCAGTGGAAACTGAGGGAAACTCATGCAAATTTAGATCAACCTTTGAGATGTTTCTGCTTTAATTGTTTAAAAAGGCGAGAGAGAGGGAGAAACCACAGAATTCCAGCTCCAATGCACTGGATTGTCAACTCTTCACTGTTTCTCCTGCAGTTTAATCACCAAACCATTGCTGCATGTAATTCAAGAGAAAATCCAAGAGACCTTATATTCCTCAGGCATATTTGTTTACTTCCTGTTAATAAAGTGGGGAAATATTTAAAATTCCGTAGCAAGCGAACATGTAAGTAGATGGAATGAAACATTCACAAATACCCCTAACCAGAATTGGCGACCCAACTTTGGTAAAATGTTTGCTCTGGGGGCATAATGAGGTGCAGTTGATCACAAGAACATTCAAGAGTTTGGTTTGGCTCAGCAGCTTTAGACCTTAAAAAAATGCAATTCAAAGCTGTATGAGAAACAGCAAAAATGCTCATAACTTAGAAGGGAAAATCACCATTGCCATCTCCCAACTACTCTAGCATTGGCTGAATGCTAATTTTAGTATTACTGTCTGGCTGCCAGACTGGGTCTCTACCTCTTAATAATGTCATTTTTAATGTTTCATGAATTTTCAGCCCCTTTCTTTGGAAACAGATCACTTTTCTATGATGGCAACAAATTGAGAGATTTGGAACTATAAAAGGCAAGGATGAGCCTCTTTAAGGATTTTTTTCCCTCTGGATAAGACCAGAAGACCATAAGACATAGGAGTGGAAGTAAGGCCATTTGGCCCATCAAGTCCACTCTGCCATTTAAATCATGGATGATGGGCATTTCAACTCCACTTCCCTGCATGCTCCCCGTGGCCCTTGGTTCCTTCTGAGATCAAGAATTTGTCGATCTCTGCCTTGAAGGCATCTAACGTCCCGGCCTCCACTGCACTCGGTGGCAATGAATTCCACAAGCCCACCACACTCTGGCTGAAGAAATGTCGTCTCATTTCCGTTTTAAATTTACCCCCTCTAATTTTAAGGCTGTGCCCACAGGTCCTAGTCTCCCCAACTAACGGAAACAACTTCTTAGCGTCCACCCCTTCTAAACCATACATTATCTTGTAAGTTTCTATTAGATATTCCCTCAACCTTCTAAACTCTAATGAATACAATCCCAGGTCCTTAGCCATTCATCATATGCTAAACCTACCATTCCAGGGATCATCCGTGTGAATCTCCTCTGGACACGCTCCAGGGCTAATATGTCCTTCCTGAGGCGTGGGGCCCAAAATTGGACACAGTATTCTAAATGGGGCCTAACTAGAGCCTTATAAAGTCTTAGAAGCACATCGCTGCTTTTATATTCCAATCCTCTTGAGATAAGATAGACTTTTACTATAAAGCACTCACTATTATATCTTTGCAATCAAAGGACTGCTAAAATCTAGAAAGATTGATCACCACCTATTCTTTACAATGCCCACAGATAATAACAATGGTAGGAATGCAATAATAATGTAGATTTATAGAGCAACTTGACTGGTATTCTATCTGTCCACTGTTAAATATACATTACACATTCACGTCCTCCACCAATGATGCATGGTGTACCATCTACAAGACTTACCAAGGCACCTTCCGAACCCATGATCGCTACCACCAAGAAGTTGAAAGGTAAAGGCGCCATACAAGTGATCTCTTGAGAGAGAGATGTCTGGTGGTGTTTTAACCTGAGGATCACTGTACCTCAGGCGAGGGGAAAGGATGAGAAGGAGAGTCCTTCACATTAACCTCTGCCAGTGTGGGAACTGAACCCATGCAGTTGGCATTGCTGTACCAGGCATCCAACTAACTGAGCTACCCATGTCAAGAGCAGCAAATACCACCATGTGTACGTTTCCCTCCAAGCTACGCACATCCTGACCTCAAATATATCACTGTACCTTCAGTGTCACTGCATCAAATGCTGGAACTCCCTCTCTAACCGCAACGTACTCAGGCAAATTTCGAGCTGGACAATAAATATTGGCCTTGACAGTGACACTCACATCCAAAGAAAGAATAGGAAGAGTACAAATTTCCAGGATGTTTCACATGAGTGCATTAGATAAAAGTAGTCACTGAACCAAAGAAGGAAGCATTAGGATTAGTAGCCAAGATCTGCTCAAAAACCTTCAGGTATATTGTGAAAGTAGTCAAGAGATGTTATGGAAAAAATTCCAGAGTTTAGGCCCCCAATGGCTAAAGGCACAGCCATCAGTTTGAGATCAACAAGTCTAGAAGACGCAGAAGAGGCCAGAGTTAGAGGAAAGCTGAGTTTGCAGAACAAGAGATTGCAGGTAATTGGAAGGAATGAGGCCATGGAGTTATTGGAATATATGGACGAGAGCATGAATGTCAGGTATTAGTGGTCTAGAAACCAATGTACGTCCATCCATGGGTGAAAGAATGTGTTACAGAACATTACTCACAATATAGTTGTCTGAACTTGCATGGGTATATTTTAAATGAAAATAAAACAATTACAATGACACAAACAGGCAAGAAAGCAAGAATCCTAAGGACATTGGTTAGGCCATTTTTGGAATATTGCATTCAATTCTGTTTTCCCTGCTACAGGAAAGATGTGGTGAAATTTGAAAGCATCCAAAAACTAAGGATGTTGTAACGTTTGAGCCAAAGGGACAGGCTGAATAGGCTGCTGCTTTTTTCTCTGGAGTGTCAGAGTCTGAGGGGTGACCTTCTAGACTTTTATAAAATCATGACATGTAAGATCTTTTCTGTGGGGAGGGGAGTCCAAAACTAGAGGGCATAGGTTTTAAGTGGGAGGGGAAAGATATAAAAGGGACCTAAAGGGCAACTTTTTCACACAGAGGGTAGTGCGTGTATGGAATGAGCTGCCAGAGGAAGTGGTGGAGACTGGTACAATTACAACATTTAAAAGGAATACTGATGGGTACATGAATAGGAAGGGGTTAGAGGGATATGGGTCAAATGCTGGCAAATGGGGCTAGATTTAGCTGGGATATTCGTTTGGCATGGACGAGTTGGGCCGAAGGGTCTGTTTCGTGCTGTACATCTCCATGACTCTATGACAATGTCATGTATTGCTCTCGGACCTACCATGACATTTTTTTGTGAATTTATTGAGATTTAATGAAGGCAACACAGTTTTTCTGCCCAGGGCAATCAACAATTAGTACAGCAAAGCAACTCTTTCAATTGCCCTGAAGTGCTTGGCAGACAATGGTGGAAGAACTGTCGGAGTTAACTGTGCACAAAGAATTCTAACAATCTGCTCAAATGGAAAATTCCCAAGCTGGGCTGGGAAAACATAACTGGGCTTAGTATCATGTCTTTGACTACAATTTAAGTACATTCTATACTGTTTATTCTTCCACCCCCCCCTACATTTGTAGGTGGATTTGACATTCCGCCCCCAGTGTATATGAAGGTGGTTGGAGATTTTTTTTAAACTGACATGATGTGCATGACCAGCCCATTAACTATCCACTGCACCTTCAACTTGATTTAGCTTCATTCTGACACATTTCTGGAGCAGGTGAGACTTGAACTTAGACCTCCTGGCCCAGAAAACAGGACACTGCCATTTTTCATCCCGAAACATTGACTTTCCTGCTCCTCGGATGCTGTCTGACCGACTGTGCTTTTCCAGCTCCACATTTATTGTCACTAGCTATCCACCTGTTCTTGACCTTCTTCCCACTTTAGGATGAGATATGGGAAGCTTGCTATCCTTGGCATCCTGCCCATACTGTTATTTCCCCGCAATGCATAAGGATTTCCATATGGTGTTGGGAAACTAGCTGGGTGAGGCGAACTGCTTTGGGACTCTCCTGTGCACACTGGAGGAACTTCCTGCTCTGCAGCTTCCACCTCACCCCAGACCCTGCCCCACCCCCCCAACAATCAACTCATCAGGAGGCAATACAGGACATTCCCACCCCACCCCTGCCCAAAATCTCCTGCCTTATCCCTGTCCCAGATATTGCGCTTTCCAAGCTCCAGATGTCACCACCTCATATTTCCAACTCCTAGCATCTTCATTCTGTCATGATAAATTTCGCCATCACACCTAATCCTCCACATCACTGTACCCTCCCTGTGAGAAAATCAAGTACCTTGCTTTACCCATTGTAACACTTGCCCAGATGATTGCCGTGTTGAAATTAAAACTCTGTATATTTCCCCTCATTCACAGCAATGGAAATCTTTGGCTGCCTGATGCTTCCCTTCTTCCTATGATCTTCATGCTTTCAAGCCACCAGCATTTTGTCAGCTAATCAATACTTCTTGATGTAGCTCATCTTCTCTCCCACTCTTTTCAACCTTTGTGAAATGCTATACTACAGACCTTGGCCTCGCAACTGGATTTCTCAATTTTTGAAGGTTAAGATCCCTCTCCTGTCAAAGGATGAAGTGCTGGAGAATGAAGCGATCATCAGGCTTTAATTATGCTGTTCTGATTGTGTCATGAACAAGCACATAACATTAGCGGAACAGTTCAATTGAATCAATATTTTGAACTTAATATCAGGTGTTTGTTGCTCTAATCAGTAGCAAATTTGAAAATTTAATTTTAAATAATTTTCTTCCATAGCAAATGCAATTATCCCAATGATCTAAGAAAAAATCAAATAAATAGATTATAAATTATGATTTATATACATATATTTATACACGTGTTTAAATCCTTCCTACCTCTATCATTTCTGACAATTTTCTGACAATTTTAGTATTTTTTGCATCCCCCTCAATTCACTCCACCACTGATACAGTCTCCTGGAAACAGTTCTTGTGACACAATGTTCGTGTTCCTATCTCTGAACCAGGAAGCCTGGGTTGAAGTTGATAAAATGTGAGGCTGGATGAACACAGCAGGCCAAGCAGCATCTCAGGAGCACAAAAGCTGACGTTTCGGGCCTAGACCCTTCATCCGAGAGGGGGATGGGGGGAGGGAACTGGAATAAATAGGGAGAGAGGGGGAGGCGGACCGAAGATGGAGAGCAAAGAAGATAGGTGGAGAGGGTGTAGGTGGGGAGGTAGGGAGGGGATAGGTCAGTCCAGGGAAGACGGACAGGTCAAGGAGGTGGGATGAGGTTAGTAGGTAGCTGGGGGTGCGGCTGGGGGTGGGAGGAAGGGATGGGTGAGAGGAAGAACCGGTTAGGGAGGCAGAGACAGGTTGGACTGGTTTTGGGATGCAGTGGGTGGGGGGGAAGAGCTGGGCTGGTTGTGTGGTGCAGTGGGGGGAGGGGATGAACTGGGCTGGTTTAGGGATGCAGTCGGGGAAGGGGAGATTTTGAAACTGGTGAAGTCCACATTGATACCATATGGCTGCAGGGTTCCCAGGCGGAATATGAGTTGCTGTTCCTGCAACCTTCGGGTGGCATCATTGTGGCAGTGCAGGAGGCCCATGATGGACATGTCATCAAGAGAATGGGAGGGGGAGTGGAAATGGTTTGCGACTGGGAGGTGCAGTTGTATGTTGCGAACTGAGCGGAGGTGTTCTGCAAAGCGGTCCCCAAGCCTCCGCTTGGTTTCCCCAATGTAGAGAAAGCCGCACCGGGTACAGTGGATGCAGTATACCACATTGGCAGATGTGCAGGTGAACCTCTGCTTAATGTGGAATGTCATCTTGGGGCCTGGGATGGGGGTGAGGGAGGAGGTGTGGGGACAAGTGTAGCATTTCCTGCGGTTGCAGGGGAAGGTGCCGGGTGTGGTGGGGTTGGAGGGCAGTGTGGAGCGAACAAGGGAGTCACGGAGAGAGTGGTCTCTCCGGAAAGCAGACAGGGGTGGGGATGGAAAAATGTCTTGGGTGGTGGGGTCGGATTGTAAATGGCGGAAGTGTCGGAGGATAATGCGTTGTATCCGGAGGTTGGTAGGGTGGTGTGTGAGAACGAGGGGGATCCTCTTGGGGCGGTTGTGGCGGGGGCGGGGTGTGAGGGATGTGTCGCGGGATATGCGGGAGACGCGGTCAAGGGCGTTCTCAATATCCCGCGACACATCCCTCACACCCCGCCCCCGCCACAACCGCCCCAATAGGATCCCCCTCGTTCTCACACACCACCCTACCAACCTCCGGATACAACGCATTATCCTCCGATACTTCCGCCATTTACAATCCGACCCCACCACCCAAGACATTTTTCCATCCCCACCCCTGTCTGCTTTCCGGAGAGACCACTCTCTCCGTGACTCCCTTGTTCGCTCCACACTGCCCTCCAACCCCACCACACCCGGCACCTTCCCCTGCAACCGCAGGAAATGCTACACTTGTCCCCACACCTCCTCCCTCACCCCCATCCCAGGCCCCAAGATGACATTCCACATTAAGCAGAGGTTCACCTGCACATCTGCCAATGTGGTATACTGCATCCACTGTACCCGGTGCGGCTTTCTCTACATTGGGGAAACCAAGCGGAGGCTTGGGGACCGCTTTGCAGAACACCTCCGCTCAGTTCGCAACATACAACTGCACCTCCCAGTCGCAAACCATTTCCACTCCCCCTCCCATTCTCTTGATGACATGTCCATCATGGGCCTCCTGCACTGCCACAATGATGCCACCCGAAGGTTGCAGGAACAGCAACTCATATTCCGCCTGGGAACCCTGCAGCCATATGGTATCAATGTGGACTTCACCAGTTTCAAAATCTCCCCTTCCCCGACTGCATCCCTAAACCAGCCCAGTTCATCCCCTCCCCCCACTGCACCACACAACCAGCCCAGCTCTTCCCCCCCACCCACTGCATCCCAAAACCAGTCCAACCTGTCTCTGCCTCCCTAACCGGTTCTTCCTCTCACCCATCCCTTCCTCCCACCCCCAGCCGCACCCCCAGCTACCTACTAACCTCATCCCACCTCCTTGACCTGTCCGTCTTCCCTGGACTGACCTATCCCCTCCCTACCTCCCCACCTACACCCTCTCCACCTATCTTCTTTGCTCTCCATCTTCGGTCCGCCTCCCCCTCTCTCCCTATTTATTCCAGTTCCCTCCCCCCATCCCCCTCTCTGATGAAGGGTCTAGGCCCGAAACGTCAGCTTTTGTGCTCCTGAGATGCTGCTTGGCCTGCTGTGTTCATCCAGCCTCACATTTTATCATCTTGGAATCTCCAGCATCTGCAGTTCCCATTATCTCTGATACTATTTTAGCCTGGGTTGAAGTCCTACCTTTTCTAAAGGTGTGCAATAACGTGATAAAATAAGTACAACCATTGTGGGCAAAAACTCCGGAGTGCCTCCCCCGCCCAAGCCTCTTTACTTTTTTGCTGCTCTTCTCCTTTCAGACTCAACTTAAAAAGTTATTTTGAACCGTCGACGACCTGTCCTGATAGCTTCTTCTCAATTCTTGTTTGAATATGCTCCTCTGAAGTACCTCGAGACCCTTAACTCTGTAAACACCACTATAGAAATGCTAACTGTTGTTGTTGCATTGTTTCCTAATAATAGTCGAGATTAATAACTATTTTTAAAAAAGAGAATTCCGAAACCCCAATTATTTTATTAAAGAATGAGATTCCGTGACAGAAAATAAAAGAACATTTTACACAAGAGTCAGAGATAACATGGCATACTATTTTGTAATAGTACCCATAAGCCTAAAACCTGGAATCAATGTAAATTGAATGTGAATTAACGGGGAAATTGCAATAGATTATAAGCCATAAATGACAGAGACAGCTAAGACAGATCTTATGAATTGGCTGAGCAACCCTCTTTCTCTTCACAGAAGCTGTGTGACTTGCTGAGTGCTTCTACCATTTTTGGATGGGAGGAGAAAGGGGAGGAACAGTTCCATCACAAAGTCCTTTTGCTGCTCTTCTGGGATACAGTCAGATCTCCACCCAATAGCAGCACACTACCAGTGATCAATGGAATGGTGTTGATAGAAATGAAAGGGTAAGAAAGATGGAAATGATACAAGTACTCATGTTTATTTTATGGAATGAAATATAAATCTCCAACTCTTTAATTCAGAATTTTAAAACTTACTCAGGAGGGAATGGAGGAGGCATCTCCCAGACTGGAGGTCAGCACGGAGAGGTGAGTCCTGGGCCAGGGGCCAGGCCGGGGAGGTGAATTCCGGACCGGGGGCAGGCGCGGGGAGGTGAGTCCCGGACCGAAGGCCAGCGCAGGGAAGCCAGTCACGGACGGGGGGCCAGTGTGGGGATGTGAGGCCTCGAGTTTTGAAGTCTCATTCGTGCTGGAGGCGAGGTCTGGTGTGGTCTGGCGGCGAGGTCTGGTGCGGTCTGGCGGCGAGGCCTGGTGCGGTCTGGCCGTGAGGTCCGGTGCGGTCTGGCCGCAAGGCCCGGTGCAGTCTGGCCGCGAGGCCCAACATGGGCTGCTTGAAGGACAGTAATGCTGAAATTTTTATTTATTTCTTTTTCTGGACCAGTTATGTGAATACTGTGGCTTGGACAGCAGATTGCAGGCGAGGAATTCTGCAGTAAGTAATTCTCTAAAACCTGTCCACCATCTACAAGGCACAAGTCTGATAGAATACTCCTACCTGCCGAGATGGGGGCAGCTCCAATAGCACTGTAGAAGCTTGACACCATCCAGGACAAAGCAACCCACGTGATCAGTACCACATCCAGAAGCATTCACTCTTTCCAACACTGATGCTCAGTAGCAGCAGTGTGTATTATCCATAAAATGCAGTGTAATAATTCACCAAAACCCCTTAGCAGCACCTTCCAAACTCATAACCACTTCCATCTAAAAGGGCAGCTAATACGTGGAAGACCATCACTTGCAAGTTCCTCTCAATGCTGCGCAACATCCTGACATGGGTAACACAGTGTGGAGCTGGAGGAACATAGCGGGCCAGGCAGCATCAGAGGACCAGGAAAGCTGACGTTTCGGGTCAGGGGTCCCTCTGACGCTGCCTGGCCCACTGTGTTATCTTTGACTTCAGCTTCGGCAGTCTCATCCTGACATGGAAGTGCGTCAACATTCCTTCAGTTCCACTGGGTCAAGACCCTGGAATCCTCTCTCTAATGCCAATATACATAGAACTACAGCTAAATGCATTGCACTGGTTCATGAAGGCAGCCCACCACGACCTTCACAAGGACAATTGGAGACTGGCAATAAATACTTATCTAGGCAGTGAACCCTACATCCCAGGAGGGGATCTATATAAATAGTTACAAAGAGCCTGAAGTTAAGGGATATTGAACTGAAATTTCTTGATGTGGACAAGGGCTGCATTTCACTCCCTGGATTCAATATCCCATTTCAAATTCTGCACATTGACCATCATTTTATATTCAATGTGCTAAACTGCACACAGAAGAAATCATTTCAGTCCATCTTTTAACTGTCCAATGTTCCTCCCCTTATTTTCCTCCCCTTTCTCCTCCCTTCCAAAAACGGCAGAAGTACTCAGCAGGTCAGGCAGCTTCTGTGAAGAGAAACAGGGTCAGTATTTTAGGCCAATAACTGTTTGTCAGAACTAAATGGAAACACACATCCATGTTGGTCGATGAAGGACCATCAATCGGCGAATTTAAATCTGTTTGCCTGCACAGATTCTGTCAGAATATAGTACCTTCACCAGGGCATTCATCCACACGAGCAGAGGTAGTCAGTTTAAGCTGCTGGAGGAAGCTGGCTGGCCCCTGAGCTTCTCAGCACGATCTTCTCTTTCCAACGTCACATCATGGATAGGGTCAGTTGTGTGAAGGATTGGCTTTGACCATCAGCATCAGGAAGACAATATCACCGCCCAGGATATTACCATATTGCATCCAATCAGCATTGACAACATGATACTGGAGGCTATCGCCAGCTAATCATTAATCACTCCTAATCTTGAGTGTAAAACACACCCATTGCAAAAGATGTGGCTGTTACACCTGAGTGGAGTAAGTGAAGAGCAACACAAGGGGAGGTGACAGCTCACAGATATTATCAATGGATTGTTATTCCAGAGACCCAGGTAATGTTCTGGGGACCCAGGTTTGAATCCCACCATGGCAGATGGTGGAATTTGAAATCAATACAATCTGGAATTAAGAGACTAAAGTTGACCACGAATCCATTGCCAGTTGTCAGAAAATGTCCTTGAGGGAAGGAAACTACCATCCCTACCTGTCTGGCCGACATGGTGCCTCTGCCAGGGATGTTGGTCAATTCTGTGATATCTGCTCAAAGGCAAGTTGAGCCAGAAACGTGGGTAAGATGGGGCAGAAATCGGTTGTGATTCTTGCCAAATGATCAGGAATGGCAAATGATGAGGCCAGTCTGGTAAAGTACGGTAACCAAACTTGCTCAGCCTCACAGCAAGAGTCACCCCACCAAATGCAGTGCATCTTTCACTTAGCCAAAAACTAACTGCAAGATTCAGCCCAAGGTGCCCACTTGATGATAGTATCATTGAAGGGCAATTGCACAAATATGCACTGATCCAGCTAGGAGACAGACAGAAAATGGAGAAATTAAACATTTTTGAGACTTTTTTTCTCCAGCTTCGAGAATTTCAGTCACGTACAAGAATAAACAATAAACTTTTATTCAAGATGCATTCTGCAATTGTAAATATAACAACCAGCAGCTGAAAGACAATGCACAATCCCTCTGGAATTTACATGGCGTCAGTGGCATGGTACAAATGTAGGATGTGATTGGACCAGTTCCTGTAGGGAGATGACTATTTAAAGCACTTATAGAGTTTTATGTATTTCATGAATCTTTATTCTGCTTTTGATGTCTGCATTTTCTTTTACAAATCACTTAGAATACAAAGATACCACTTAGTGCTCAAAGTGGTAGTGCATGCGGTAAACTTTTCACTTCAACATTAAGCAACATAGACTTATCAAGAGTTTGGATATACTACCTGTAGGGTGTCAGCACTGAATGACTAATCCCTACTGATGAGTTTAGATAGTGATGTCTCACCACAGATTAGAAGATACTCTCATAAAGGAGGGCTATCCTAAGCTACACCATATCACAAGAGGCGTTTCAGCTTAATGTATCTGTTGCCAGATTTGAGGGAATTATTGGACTACTCTGTTATAAAGTAGAGGTTGAATCTGTAAAAGGAATCTGAAAAGTGGTATAACCAGCCTTTTGGCAACTTCTAGTGGTTAAATAAAATAACTGTCAGACCCTCACTGTAAAATTAATGAGCAACAATTTATTTATCAAACTACCACAGTGAACAAATTAACTAAAATATTAAACTGAACAAATCCCTTCTAACTACTAACCATTCCCAAATAAAGCAAGATTCTAATGGTGTGCTGTTCCAATAAATATAAGTCCCACTTATATCTAAAAAAAGTAGTCTCTTGAATTACAAGCGGAGACTTGGGGACCGCTTTGCAGAACACCTTCGCTCAGTTCGCAGTAAACAACTGCACCTCCCAGTCGCGAACCATTTCCACTCCCCCTCCCATTCCTTAGATGACATGTCCATCATGGGCCTCCTGCAGTGCCACAACGATGCCACCCGAAGGTTGCAGGAACAGCAACTCATATTCCGCTTGGGAACCCTGCAGCCCAATGGTATTAATGTGGAGTTCACAAGCTTCAAAATCTCCCCTTCCCCCACTGCATCCCAAAACCAGCCCAGCTCGTCCCCACCTGCCTAACCTGTTCTTCCTCTCACCTATCCCCTCCTCCCACCTCAAGCCGCACCTCCATTTTCCACCAACTAACCTCATCCCACCTCCTTGACCTGTCCGTCTTCCCTGGACTGACCTATCCCCTCCTTACCTCCCCACCTATATTCTCCTCTCCACCTATCTTCTCCTCTATCCATCTTCGGTCTGCCTCCCCCTCTCTCCCCATCCCCCTCTCTGATGAAGGGTCTAGGCCTGAAACGTCAGCTTTTGTGCTCCTGAGATGCTGCTTGGCCTGCTGGGTTCATCCAGCTTCACACTTTGTTCTCTTGAATTACAGCCAGGTTACATGTCTTCCAGAATGTTCTGTACCTTCTCCGTCAATTCTCCTGTCAGGAATATTAACTAGTTGTGCTGCTGGTGCCATTGATATTTAGATGATGCTTTCTCTAAGAGTTAGAGGAAGCTGTGACAGCCAGTGGCTCTCTCTTGAGAGCTGAGGGCCATTAGCTCTGGTGGATGGCAGCTAGCTCTGGGGCTTTGACCAACTTCCCCCTTCTTTTAATACCCTTGGTGACATATCAATATTTCTTATGATAGGATTGGTCCTATGTTGTCAAAACTATCAGATTTAAATTTGATAGGTTTTTGGTATCTAAGTGCCTGGTTCAAATTGACTGGCTAAAGTCAAAAACTTGTTGTCTTGGTAAAACCCGCTGCTTGGTCTGTTAACTGTGCAGTCTGTCAATACAAATGTTTCAATTTGAGTGCTCAGTGTACTTGCAACCTTTCAAGCTGCTGCTCACAGACATCCATTTTAAATCTCGAAGCATAGAAAAAGCACATGATCTTTTGAAGGGACCATGCAATGCTTTCCTCCCCTAGAATTTTACAACCACCAAATTGTAACTTCCTGCACCCCAATCCACAAGTATGCTACCCAAATTCGCAACACCACGCTCCTACTCTTCCCTTGTAGCCATGCAAATGTTTCTCCTTTCAAACATGAATCCAAATTCCCTTGAAAGGTATTGTTAAATCTGCTTTCATACGTTTGCTTTCAGGTAGTACAGTCCTGACCATAATAATTTGCTCCGCAAAAGGATTCTATCAGCCAGTGACCATAAATCTGTAAAATGATAAAGACTTGCTTTTTGACAAGTGTTCAAGGAGGTATCGTCTAGTTTCAGTTCATGGTACACTTTTCTCTGAATCACTAACAGGATCTTGAAGTGCCATGATAAGACATAAGTACATGGTCCAGGCTGACCCTCCAGTTCTTCTACTTCAGAGGGTCGGTGTGGACTCACTGGGCTGAATGGCTTGCTTCCATACTGTAGGGATTCTATGATTCTCAAGGGCCATCTCTTTGTTCATAGGCTATGCCCTCGGGTCTTAATCTCTCCTACTCGTGGAAACATTTTCCCAATGTCCACTCTGTGCACACCTCTCAGTATCCTGTAAGTTTCAATCACGTCCCCCCCTCATCCTTTTAAACTCCATTGAGTACAGACCCAGAACCCTCAAACATTCCTTATACAAGCTCTTAATTCCCAGGATCATTCTTGTAAATCTCCTTTGGACCAGCACATCCCTTCTTTAGAGAAGGGTTCCAAATCTGCTCACAATATTCCAAATGTGGTCTGACCAGAGCCTTATACACCTGAGCAGCAGATTTCAACTCTTGTATTTTGACTGTCTTGAAATGAATGCTAACATTTCATTTGCCTTCCCAACTGCCAACTGAACCCACATATTAACCTTAAGAGAATTCTGAACTAGGACCCCCCGGTCTTTTTGTACTTAAATTTGCAAAGTATTTCCCCATTTAGAAGACAGTTTATATCTCTATTCGTCATATCAATGTATGTAACCTCACACCTTCCCACGATGTCTTCCATCTGCCACTTCTTTGCCCACTCTACTAGCCAGTCCAAGTCCTTCTGCGGACTCCCTGCTTCTTTAACACTACCTGCCCATCCGTCCTTCATCATGTTACCTGCAAACTTAGCAACAACACCCTCAGTTCCTTTGTCCAGACTGTTAACGTACAATGTGTATATGTATGGTCCCAATACTGACCCCTGCTGGACTCCACTAGTCACTGGTTGCCATCCCAAAAAAACGCCCTTTTATCCCCATTCTCTGCCTTCTGCCAGTCAGTCAATCTTTGGTTGCTGCTACATACCTTGCTCCTAACACCATGAGCTCTTTTTTTTAGCGAACTCTTGTACGGCACTTTATCAAAGGCCTTCTGGAAATCCAAAAATAATATGCGCATTGGTCTCTTTTGTCTAAGTGGCTTGTGACCTCAAAGGATTCTAACAGATTAGTGAGGCATGAACTACCCTTGATGAAGCTGTGCTGTGTCAGTCCTATTTTACCATGTACTTCTAAGCAGTCTGCAATCTTGTCCCTAATAATGGACTCTAAAATCTTATCAATGTCTGAGGCCAGGCTGGCAAGCCCATGGTTTCCCATCTTCTGTTTCCTGTTTCCCTCATTTAACAGGGGCGTTGCAACAGCCCTTTGTGAGAGTGTGTTTTAGTGAACATTTTAGCTAACTTGAGGAGCAAAATTGCGATGAAAAAGTGAACAAACTGAAAGATTAAAACAGAAACCCAACTGGAGAGGTGAGCATAGCTGTAACGGAAGAAAAGTTCTGAAGAACAGTCTTACTGAATTTGAAACATTAACTCTGCTTCTCTCACCACAGCTGCTGCCTGGCCTGCTGAGTTTCTTGAGCATTCTCCGTTTTTGTTTCAGATTTCCAGCATCTGCAGTACTTTGCCATTATTTAGACAATGATTGCTTCCTTTCTCCAGCACAGAGGGTCACTGCAACAGGACCTGTTAATCTGTGTAAAACAGTTCATGCCTCGTCTTCCTCTTGGTATTAAGCACTGTATTTTGTATTGGAGGCAGAATTTTTGCCTCTCTCATCGCACCACAAAAGTTGAGCCAAGCTATGCTTCCAGTTGTTCAGCTTGCGCTGCATTCACTTAACAACCATTAAATGGCCCGAGGTGACTTTTATAGCTGCCTCTGGAGGGTGACAGACTATCAAATGTCCAATATCTCTCTGGTCGCCAGGAAGACCATTTCTGGCAGAAAGGGACTTACAACAATAAGGGATTTACAACAATGGCGACAGATTTAAAGGAAAGATTTCTTGTCCCTTCTTCAGAACTTGGCAGTGTGGAGGATTGCCTGAGTGTGTCCTGCACACAAAAAGAAAGACACTTGCTTTTCAAGGACACTTGAAATGGCAAACAGTCAAGGCTATGGGGTAAGCGCTTGATTCAAGTAAACAATAGTTCAGTACAGGCTCAACAGGCTTCCGTGTTGAATGGCTGTATGTCTCTATAACTCATGTTTAGCATGAGGCAGATGTTAAAAGTTTCTTGATATTCCTCAAAAAATGGCCAGAAATGTTTGCAATGTCCCGTTAGCAATATAACTTTGGACACTGGACTTGCATCTCTGTTGTCTGCAAAAGAATGCATTTCAGTTCATAAGGAAGGCAAAAAGAAGGAACTATAAATGTAACATTGTCACCAATAAATCTCAAATGGAAGTCTGAAGAAATATTTGTACCCGAAGACAGGCAAGACTGGGGAATTCTCTCAGATCGAGGTGAACAATAGATGCACTTAAGGGGAAACTAGGAAAGTAATAGGAGGTTATATCAGTAGGATGAGAAGTAGAGAGCTTTTGAGGAGGATTATATGGAGCATAAATAGCAGCATGACCGATATGGACCAAGCATGATCCATTTTGATGCTGTAGGTTCCATGCAATTTAAAATAATCTCTCAATATTTTAAAATGTTGCCAAGAGATTTGATATAAACAATTGCAACCATTTTCTGAGAAGACAGGATAAAATACCGTCCTACTAGTAAAAGACAAGAGAGATGTGCAGGTAAAGTGTTAAATCCTGAAACATACAGACTTCATTTGTTTACCCATGATTCTCTCTGGCAGCCACATTATTAATTCATAGATTTATTGATTTTCTTTTCTCTCCTGTATTCAGTCCTGCTGACCTGGTTAATTTGACAGCTCTGAGTAGCAGAGATTCACTACACTTGCCACAGAAAAATAAAACACTGGCCATGGCCTCTCTTGCATGCATTTACTGCAGGAGCTCTCCTCACTGTAACAGTAAGGCAGGCAAAAAATAACCGCGATGTCAGTCGGAGACTTCCAGAGTATGCTCCTTCCTCTTTCTCCCCACACCCAAGACCTGCCTTCCACATGACCACTTTGACTATTGGCCAGATACCTGCTGCTTGAGAAAAATGCCCAGAAAAAAGTAACCTCCCCAGTAGCTGTGAAACATTAGCCAAAGAGTTGCCAAGTCATCTAGGTAAATATGATCTCCATCTGGATGCTGACCTGTTTAGAAGGCTTTGCTGATCTCAACCACAGCGGAAATCAGGAACAGAAATATCAGTTTCCATGTTTAAGAGAGAAGGAAGAAAAACCGGCCCTGGTACCTTGTTACTAAGTAGCAGCAAAGGTAGGAATGTACAAAATGTTGGATTGGATCCAGCTGCCATGATACCTCAGTCAGATCGCTTCACACTGAAAAAGATGCTTCTTAATGTGGGATGGCAGGATACTCAGTCTTCACGGAAATCTACCCCAACCAGGAACCAAAGAAGAAAGGAAGTAGAAAACTAATGGTCTACTTCATATACACACTGATTTTCTTTTTTTTAAAGTGTATTCATTCACAGGTTGGGGGTCTTACTGGCTAAACCATCATTATTGCCCATCCCCTACTGCCTTTGAGGTGATGATTTGAACCTCTGTGGTCCAAGTTGCAATATTTACATGTAAATGCAATAAAAAAGGAAAAGATCAATGGATGGAGAGGAACTTAATCAACTGATGTTATATAAATATTGATATAAATCTGCAATGCGGTTCCTCTTTACAAGCAGCCTGAGCAGATTGCTTTCAGTGTTATGTCTGGGCGCTCTATATATGTACAGTCCTTTATTGTGTATAATATGGGGAGGCGTCAGCCTGGTGGTATTGTTGCTGGACTGTTAATCTGGAGATCCAGCTAACATTCTGAGGATCCTGATTCAAATCCTGTCATAGCAGATGGTGCAATTTGAGTTCAATAAAACATCTTGAATTTAGCATCGAATGATGACCATGAATCTATTGCTGATTGTCAGAAAAATCCATTTGGTTCACTAACGTCCTTTAGGGAAGGAAAGAGCCATCCTTACCCGATCTGGCCTACATGTGACTCTAGACCCACAGCAACGTGGTTGACTCTGAACTGCCCTCTGGGCAATTAGGGATGGGCAATAAATGCTGCCTGGCCAGCAATGCCCTCATCCCCTTAATGAATAAAAAAATAGTATTCTTGACAAAACCGTTGCCTCTCGGTAAAATGTTTTCAGGTGATATATGGCTTAATCATTTAGGGTTAAACACACAATGCAGAGTGATTTTCCTCTCTTACGATGGGGAAAACACCACACTCAGTGGTGTTTGAAAAAAATTTAACAGATTACAGGCCAATTTGCAAGGTCAAAGCTTAAATGCAAGCTTCAGCGAGTACTGTGGCCTATCACAGGCCTTGATAGATGCCAAGAGCTACTCCTCAGGTGAGCCGATGGTGAGAAGGTAGGTCTCGTTCTTTAGATTCTCACTGGGTAAGGGCTCACAGGGACAGAGTCAGGGGTGAGGGACAGAGAGCGGGGGATTTGCTTTCAAAGATCGCCTTGTCTCCATCTCCCATTAATGTCTCTCCAACAGCCTCCTTTTGGGAAAAAATGGAGGCTCCCTCCAACCTGGCAAACATTCTCCTGGTCAACCATTTTGAAAGTAGCCAGCTTTGCTCACCCGTCAGGCAGACAGCTAATTGAGGAGGTGGTGAGTTTTGGCCTTCATGTAGCTGCTGCTTGATTGCGGAAGGGCCTTAATTGGTGGTGGGTCAAGAACATCCTGAATAGGGTCCTCTTGTAGCACAGTGGTGGTATCCCTACCTGTGGTCTCGGAGGCCTGGGTTAAATACCCACCTGGTCCAGAGGTACATAATAACGTCTCTGAACAGATTGATTAGAAAAATAGATTAAATTTAAATAAAAATCCCAATGGAATTTCACACCCAAACTGGCTAAGTGGTGAGGGAAAGGTAAGTATCTGTCTTGGGGCCAACAAGCATAACTATTTCACTTTCTTGTCACCTTTGTTGAAGGGGGCAAGAAGGTAGAAGGTTGAGGGGTGATCTTATAGAAACTTACAAGATAATGCATGGCTTAGAAAGGGCGGACGCTGGGAAGTTGTTTCCATTAGGCGGGGAGACTATGCCCCATGGGCACAGCCTTAGAATTAGTGGGGGTAAATTTAAAATGGAAATGAGGAGACATTTCTTCAGCCAGAGAGTGGTGGGCCTGTGGAATTCATTGCCATGCAGCACAGTGGAGGCTGGGACGTTTAATGTCTTCAAGGCAGAGGTTGATAAATTCTTGATCTCGCAAGGAATTAAGGGCTACGTGAAGGGTGCAGGGAAGTGGAGTTGAAATGCTCATCATCCATGATTACTTGGCAGAGTGGACTTGATGGGTCAAATGGCCTTACTTCCATTCCTATGTCTTATGGTCTTATGGTCTTAATTCCACCAAATGCCTCCTGTAATTATAATATTTAAGAACAAGCCCTGCTAGGTAGTACTATGGAGCAACAGTGTATAAATGCTTTACATGAAATTTCTCCCTCTTATGTCTATATTGGTATTTACCTGATTGGTTAAATAAGGTGTTTGATGTCCCACAGTTGCTTGAACCCACATGGCCACAAGGCGAAGGAGCCACATATTGAAAGAGGTTCAGAGATCAGCCTCAATCCACTTGACAAATCTGAGAGCTGGTCTCCCTGTTGTCTTTTTTTTCATGGTGGCTTCACTGTTGTTCCAAAGCCACCTACCTAACCACATCAGTCCCAATCAAGTATACATTAGCAGCAAATGAATTCCAATACAATTCTCACTTTCCTCACACCTGGCCAATCGTGCCAAAATTCAACAATGAAGGCAGAATCAATGATCAGCTTGTGACCACTGCGAGCCTTAAGAACTACTCCCATTGGCAACCTGCTGGGGCCAACCACTTTTGAAATCCAATATGAAATCAGTCTCACGAAGTGCCTGCTTTAACACTGTATTGATTGTGGTATCTTTCTGCATTTCAGATGCTATGGACCTGGAACTCAATGCAGAATATAACAATAATGCTTTTAGTCAGATTGAAATGCTGATCACTGGCATCAGAACGTGGATACAGAGCTGAAGAAACATTGTGGATTATTTGTCTGAACTCACTAAAAGAAAAAAGAAAAGCAAATTGCAAAAGCTTTCTGTCTGTTATTTGTTGTTATTTACCTATGAGTGGCTGAGTATGTATTGAGCTGACAGCTGCCTGCTTTTAGACAATGCATGCATCTGAAGAATACAGAGTGATTTGGTAAGGATGCGGGCAGGGCAATTTGACAGAGAGATACATGTATAGAATAACTCAAGTCACACTTGGAAAAATGAGCCACAAGTCCAGATCACCAGCTGAATCAATCCTGCACAGAACCTTGCCCCCCACCTTTCTCCTCCCAACACCAAAAAGCAGCTCAAGTTTGATAAAAGCTAAATCAAAGCCTGCAGAGTCTAACATTTTGAACAGTTGAGGTTTTAGAGTAGATTTGAAACTCGGGCTGTGGATGTTATGGTTGATTGGCTCACCGAGCTGGTTCATTGTTTTTCCACCGACATTTCCCCGGGTACTCCATGAAGAAAGCCATCAACAAACACATAGAGCTCGACTCCCTGTACACTCCACCAAAAAGGAAAACCGGAAGTGAGGCAATCCAGCTCAATGGACTCCAGAGTTTAAATAACAGGTGGGAAAACATAACTCTGATAACTCTGAAAACATAACCCTCTCTGATGAAGGGTCTAGGCCTGAAACGTCAGCTTTTGTGCTCCTGAGATGCTGCTTGGCCTGCTGTGTTCATCCAGCTTCACACTTTGTTATCTGGGAAAACATAACGGCGCTTCATCGGAGGCTGCACAGATGATGTTACCCAGCAGGGTAATGAAATATCTGCGGAACAATGAACCAGCTCAGCAAACCAACCAACCAACCACAACAGTTGAGGTAACAAAGCTGGCCTTACTGTCATCTTTTGTGCTTTTCTACTCAAGTTAGAACAGTGTTATAATCTATAATACATGTACAAATTATTTCTAACTGCTAGAATTAAGGTAAAAACATGGGTAACAGCCAATTACATCAATACAGATGCCACAGATTTCTCAGCAACAACTTCCAATATTAACATCATGACAGGGCAAGAAACTTCAGTAAGATTCACAAAGGATTTGCAGATATGGCCTTGAAATCCCCTTTCAAAAGTCACTCTATTATGGACGGCCGCAGATTGCTCCTTTTCTGGTTGATCACCCTCCTCTCCTGGGTTCATGTTCACTGGGATCCCAAAGGTGTACTCCAGTATATATTTACCAGAACAACACCAGCATTTTGCTGAAAGCTAGCTTCTCCAAGCTAGAACTACCCCTGGGTTTTCCAGAATCTTGGTCAGTGGTAGAAAGGGAATGCTGCTTGTGGTTTTTCAACATTTGCACCCTCTTCTGCACTGAAGAATTAATGCTTCTGACCTCCTCATGGCCTCTGCAAACTCAGGGCCAGTGATTTTCCCACTCTGATGGGGGATTGGTCGCCTGGAAATGTTAACTTTGCTTTCACTCTACAGATGATGTGAGCCTGCTGAGTTTCTACAGCAATTTTTGTTGTTGTTTCGGACTTTTCCACATCCTCAGCTCCCTACAATTTCTGAGTCCTGACTGTACAGAAGCAATCAACTGCTCTTGACCTCTCCTCTGGTAATTAATTTCTCTGTAAGTGTTCCATCCTCATTCAGAGTTGTAAATGGATTGGATTGCACTTTTGTTCCATGGTCAAAAAGTGTAACATTCAAACATTAACTGACTAATTGGTGTGGCTGTCAGGGCACTTGCACCTCAGTAGATGTCACCAAGCTGTCAATGTACTTCTGCACAGTAGCTTTTATCCACGCAATCCCTACAGTGTGGAAACAGGCCCTTTGGCCCAACAAGTCCACACCAACCCTCAGAGCATTCCACCCAGACTCATCTCTCTATAACCCACTTAATCTACACATCCCTGAATACTATAGCAATTTAGCGTGGCCAATCCACCTAGCCTGCACATCTTCGGACTGTGGAAGGAAACCCACGCACACACGAGGAAAATGTGCAGGCTCTACCCAGACAGTTGCCTAAGGGTGGAATCGAACCCAGGCCCCTGGGGCTGTGAGGCAGCAGTGCTAACCACTGCGTTGCCCCTAAAGTTTTATAATTTAATCTTTCAGCCTACTACAAAAAAAATGCTGCTGAGGCAGATTTTCCATAAAATCCTCATTTTGAGGGAGACACCCTCACCTTGAAATATTCCTGATATGCATGCTCAAGCCACCCTTGTCCCAGGTTACATTCATTGTTTGGGACGGTGTCCAGTTGCCGTTGTCAGGGTGAAAGCCCTTTCCTCCTGGAAAGCCTTCAGGAGAACCTCTAGGAAGGCAGTCACTAAAGCACTGTGCTACTTTTTGCCTGGTTTCTGATGTCTCTAAGGTTGGGCAGGAGATGATGGGCAGAGATTGAGTGATGTTCCTGGGTTGTAGAAAGTGGAGTGCTGTCTGGAGACCGGAAATTAGAGCCCTAAAGTCTGAAGGTGGCATACAGAGAGGAGAACATGCTGTCCACCTAATCGTCAGATTGTCCAAATGTACACATGTAATGAGCTTGATTGTGTGAGATAATCTAACATGCCGAAAGGATTTCCTCCCACTTTTCATCTTACACTTAACCTCAGAGAAAACACAGGATTCCGCCTTGTGCATCAGTTAATGCACTCATAATAAATAGAGTAAGGGAACAGTATGTGACAACTCAAGGGTAGGAAAGGGAAAGGAGATTATTTGTCAGTAATAGAATCTCTCAACCTCAGGCATTTTGGCAAAAATTCATATGTTCAATGCTTGGTTTTCCTCTAGTTAAACATTCTGCTGGGGCTATATTTTTATCATTAGGAAAGAAAAGCGAAGAAAATCTTTGAGCATTTTTGTGATATCCATTGGCATAAGTGCATTCGAAGGGGTTCCTTATAGTTGAACATTTCCAAATCTATAATCTGCATTTATTAAGAAAATTATTCTGATCTTCATCCTGCTCCCATAACCAACTTAATAAATGCATCAAAAAAACATAAAACTGTTCAAGCAATTTATCAACTATCCTTACCTGTTGCTGACCTTTCACAGCAAATATCATCAGCTTCCCTGACCCTTGACATTTGAAGACCTTAGGGCTTGCCTTGACATGTGCCTGTTTGAAAGTATCTCCTCAGTCTAATTAAATGCAGGTCATATTTATAGACCTTAACATTGCAGGCAAGAGACTGTGACCCCAGTGAAATCAAACTCAGTTTGTTTGCTGGCATCTTTACCACAGCATTCAAGAACAATAAATATCTGTAGTGGATCAATTAAGGGATCACACCGAATCAATTATATGAGACAGCACTTAATAATATTTTTTCAAGGTAAAAGTCTGGGTTCTTCCACCATCAAAGAAATGTTGGAAAGCCCAAGCCCTTTAATTCTTCTCATTGATCAGATTCCATTTACATATTGCTTGGTGTGCATTTTTTGGTCAATTTTAAAACAAATCCAGATTTAAAAATACCCAAACCATGAGGAGCCAGAGGGCAGAGTCTCCTGATTGTAGAGTGCTCTGCATTTTTTTTCCTGTTTCCCATTGCCATGGTTTCAAGCAAAGGTTAATAAGCTGCATGACCTTTGCTGGATTTCATGATGGTCTCCTGGGCTTCATGCACTGATCCCACTCTTCGATAACTGTTCACGACGCTGTCACATGCTCAGACTCTCTACTCCCTTGATAATTTCTCAGTGAAAATGAGGAATGTTCAATCAAAGTTCACATGAAGGCAACCCAAATTACATAATTTCTCTTTCAGGATAGATTTTCCTGAACTGCTGATACGTGAACAATGAGAAACAAGCTATAGCCTTTACAGTTAAACAAATCTAGACGTTATTTTCCTCTTCAGATCCACAGCCATAAAATAGCCATCTCCCAGTTAAGAAAGGACGTTGAGATACCATAGAGCACAAATCGCAACATGGTTCTAAAAAGCAGAGCAGCCCAGAATTAGATGGAATTTATCAGTTTCTGGAGTCATGATAGAGTCCTAAGTTCGGGAATTGTTTTATTTGAAGCTCAGGCCTACATCATGATTCAAATGATAACAGTGTAGACGGATCTCACTGTCAGACGTAAAAATCAAAAGCCTTCTGCATTTCTGTTGAAAGGGAGGACTGGGGAAGTGAAGGAATATTGAACAACACGTTTCTTGTATTTTGAAAGGCATTCTAGAGTATTGACGGCCTTCAGAACCAACTTGATATCGCAGACAGGAATCTATTGATCAGGCAACTTACAGTTGTCCACTGGGAAGTAAATGTTCAGTCACTTAGCATCAGAGGACCCTGCTGGGCAGGGACAGGATCAAACTTGGCTGCTGTATATCATTATTGGCTAACAAATTCTCAGGCACCTGTGTAAATGTTGGATCACTGAATTGTCCAAATCTGCACAGGTTTGTAGCATTTGCTAGACATCACTGACCCATCAATTTCCCACAGTCAGCGCAGACAATTCAAAGAATTATAGAGCATCAAAATGTAAATAGTAAATGTTTAAAAAGTAAGCAGAATGTAAATGCATGTTAAATCAACTACCTAAACTATAACTTGCCCTGTAGTTCACACCAGTTATGGAATGTACCCAGTGAACAAGGAGACAATTCATGCCAGGCCATCCAAGTCCTAAATGATGACAAACAACAGGAATAGCTTCCAGTCCCGGTATATGGTTCACAATCCCACATATGCTGAAGTTACAGACGGCTAAGTTCGTTATGCCTCCTACAAGTGGCTTATCTGGTCGGTGAATTGCAGCATTATCAATATGAAGCCATGAAACAAGATATAACATATGCCATGAAGAGTCTTCGTAGCTTTCCATGGCCACATCTCGCCATTGACCAAATGGATATCAGAACAAACCAATACAGGATGAAGGCAAAACTATCTCTACCTTCTGGAGAAAACCTCATTTGTTTCCTCGTCGAAATATTCAGAGATTGAAGGTGATAAGGCAGATGCTCTATAATTCACATGACAAGCACCAATCTTACTCCTACAGACCAACATTAGAAGAACTGCCTCAGATATCTTCCTCTGACAAATAGGGTCACTGGGCAGTAGCAAAACCTTATGATGACACTGAGAGGGCTGTCCAGAATATTCATTACCACAAGCTATGTTTCTGTCAAATTCTTAACATCAAAGCTGGCCATCAACATGAAATATTAGGTTTGATGATGAAAGATTTTTTGAAAAAAAGCCTTCACTTTTAGTTAATGCATCCACTTGATTATCAATCAGTGTGTGAAAAAGTTTAATATTTGCACACAAACAAAGCATTTTTTTGTTGCATTGAATATTTCTGCTTTAAGGGAGGTACAAAAGAAGCAAAATCTGACCTTACCTGAGACAAGTGAGACCGTGTCTTTCTCCCATGACACTACAGTGATATAAGTCTCTACAGAGGACGGGATAATGCACTTGAAGACTGCTACATTCCCCCGCATGGCTTTCTGGTCCTCTACGCGGACTGTATAGGGCTCTCTTAAAACTGAGGACAAAATTTATAATTGGATTAATGTTGTCAAACAGTACCAATTTTTGTTAAACAACAATATCTATTTGCATTTATACAGCACCTTTAGAATACCAAAATGCTCTAAATTGATACCAATTCAAGTAAAGATGTAACAGCAGACAATGCTGGAGACTCTCAGCAGCATCTGTGGAGTGGGATATATTGTTAACATTTGGAGTGCTCAGAACTGAAAGGGATTGGAAAATGGTGTTGAGAGCAAGGGGAGAGGAGTGAGTGGAACAAGTGGTGTGGGTGCACAGAACAAAAGACAAAGAAAATGCTAGTGGTGGTAATGGATATATTGAGATGGAAAACAGGTGTAAATGGAAGGTTTAAATAGGAGAAAATAGGTCAGTAGTGCAAAAGCAAAATCAACAAAGACGGAAATATGAAGCAGTGTGCCATAATCAAAATGGAGAACAGAGTTCAAGCTGTGAAGTCCTGAAGACTATAAAGTGCCTAAATGGAAAATGAGGTTCCTCCACATCACATTGAACTTAGCTAGACCACTACAGGAAACAGCAGTATGAGAGCAAGGTGGCTTATTGATATGATGATCAACTGCAAATTGGGGTCATTCCTACAAACTGGGGAGGCAATGACCTTGTGGTATTATTGCTGGGCTGTTAATTCAGAGATCCAGGTAATGTTCTGAAGATCCAGGTTTAAATCCCACCAGATGGTGTAAAAATCGAGAATCAAGGGTCTAATAATGACCATGAATCCACTGACAATTGTCAGGAAAAACCCATCTGGTTCACTAATGATCTTTAGGGAAGGAAGTTGCTATCCTTCACCTGGTTCTGCCTGGTTCTGCCTTAACAAGTTGAGGATGTCACTGGCTAGGCCAGCATTTATTGCCCATCCCTAATTGCTCAGATGGTAAGAGTCAACCACATTGCTGTGGGTCTGGAGATTCTGTAAACTTCAAGGGCAAAAGCAACACTTGTGAAGAGATAAATTTTCTCCCATCTGAATCTGAGCTAAACTCGAGGCTGATTTTAACTGAAAGGTAAAGTGGGTAGATTTGTGTGAGAGATGCATGGCAGATGGCTGGGATGTAGTCTGTCAAATCTGTCTCTTGACCCAAACCAGCCTCAATGCTAACCATGTTACAGAGATAGTAGGTACTGCCGATGCTGGGAGAGTCTGAGATAACACGGTGTGAAGCTGGATGAACACTGAATTTCTGAAGAAGTGTCCCGACCCGAAACATTAAGCTTTCCTGCTCCTCTGATGCTGCTTGGCCTGCTGTGTTCTTCCAGCTTCGCACCGTGTTATCTAATTTTCAGTTTCCAACGGAGGCTAAAAGGATGGGCGGGGGGGAAACAATCCCATTCATGGTGAGCAGTGAGAATTTCCAGTCAGATGTGGATGCTGGATTCCTGAATGTCAGGAAAGCTTCAAAGGTTTCCTTAATGCAATGATTATTGGATTGAGAAATTCCTTCTCACCTCCTTCCTGTGAAATCTCCATGATCAAATAGCTCATCACTGGACTCCCCAGTGAATTCCCCACTGTGAGCTTCTCACCCTCACCTTGAGTCCTCAGATCCCAATGCCAAGCTCCAACTTCCCACTCACCTCAGCACAAGGTTTTTTTATTCACTCGCAACTTTTAAACTCTGATTCCTTATGCTCTGACTGTCATTCTGCCCCATTACGCCTCTGCTTTCCTCTGTGAAGCCTATATGGTACATATCTTCAGGTCACTCATCTCTTCCTCCTCACAACCTCGACATCTGAACTTTCTCCATCACCTGGTTTGGCAGTGTCCCTCCACATCAACCCCAATCAACACCTTTCCTATGACTCACACCCATGATAGACCACCTCCCCATCACCCATTTCCAGGATTGACCAAGCAACCCAACATCCCCTACCTCCATGAATAGAGCTTCCTCTTCCACCCAATTCCCAACATTTAAAAATTCCACCAGTTGCTTTGGTGCGATTGAAACTGATCCTGAAAAAATTAGCCTGAGCCTCTGTGACATTGCCATTTCCCATAACTGTTTTCAGTTCTGAGTGCCACACCTTAAGAGAGATGTTCAGGACTTGGAAAGTGGGTAGGAAAGATTTACTAGACATGGACCAATGGTGAGGGAAATTCAGTTTGTGTAGATACTACAGAACTGTGAAGTAGACTGGCCTGTGGCTGATAGCCAGAAGACTCAAATCTGAGATCATTGGGATCAAAGGAAGGAAAATGAGAAAAATTCTTCTCATGCAGCTAGCTTTGATGATCTGGGATACACTGCCTGAAAAAAAATAAGTGAAACAGGATTTAATCATAGTTTGGAAAGTGAGTTAATATAAGTGTAAAAATGAAAAAGTAGTTGGGTTATAGGGAAAAAGTGATAGTGTGGGACTCATTGTGTAGCTCTTGCACAGAGCTGGCGCAGACACAATGAACCAAGTGGCCTTTTTCAGTGCTGTTCAACCCTACTATCCTTACTAAGCAAAAATGCAACCCAAGTGAAGTTCAACATTAAAACAGCCCCGATCCTCATCTAGCATGCAGAGGGTTCCGATTGCAAAAGGACCATTATCGGTCTTGCTATCTAATATGTTCATTATGACACTCACCAGCCTTAATGTGAATATCCTGACTTCTAATTTTCCCTGAAGGATTTTCTGCTGTGCAATAGTACGAATTGTCATGGATCAAGTTATTAAAACTCGAAGGAGGGAAAGGGAAGATCTGGAGAGTGCCATTTGGATGGACGTGTCGGATCCCAGGGACATCGTACATCTCTTCCCCAGTTGCTAGGTACCAACGCAGTGTTGTTGGGGGATTCCCTGATGCAGGGCATGGTAACAATGTCCCCATGGTACTGGCGAAGACTACCTCTTGCAGAGATCCATTGACAAAGTACAAGCTGGATTGCAGATCTTCACTGGCAACTGTAACAAAAATAGATAATTTTACTTGTTTTAAAATATAACAAAAAAAGAAATGAACACTTTTTTGACTTAAAAGGAATCAATTACTTGCTTTATGAGTTGTGACTTGAGTTGAAGGTTGTAGGCATTAATCTTGTTGTATTTTTCCTTCCCTTTGTGATATTACCATCAGATTAAAGAACAGCTTCTTCACCGCTATTGTCAGACTTTTACATGGACCTCTCGTGTATCACAGATGATCTTTCTCTGTGCCTTCTCTGTAGCTTTAACACTAAATTCTGCATTTTGTTTTATTACTCTGATGTACTGATGCAAGGTATGATTTGTCTGGCTAGCATGCAACATTATACTTTTCACTGTATCTCAAATTATATGACAATAATAAATCAGGTCCAATCAAATCAAATATAAACATCAAGGCACCAAGCACACATATGAGATTGGTTCACACAAAAATACTTAAATTCATTTACTAAGGATTTGAGAAGTTGGTACCAGTTTAATACAGTTGGGGATCTTGTCGACATGTCTGAGCTGGAAGCTTTCCTCAGGTCAAATCATCATTCCACCTGAATTACATGACACTTTGCATCATTGCCCCTCTTAGTATTTCTGTAGGAAACATCACCACATCCATTTGAAGATGTACTGCAACAAGTCACACTGCAGGTTGTCAGGCTGCTTTACCAGCCGGGGAGTTTCTACTGAGGTTGGTGGGACGAACACAGGCAAAGCTTGGAGGGGGAAGCCAGATTATCAGTGGCTGCCAGCGCAGGTCTATGTTGGCAACCGGTGGAGTAGGACTCAAACGGTTTGGGGGGAAGTGCGGAGGGGTGGGAGATGAGTGGAAGGAAGCGAGTTTGGGAGGCTTGGTCACCTTGAGAGACCTGAAGATGAAGATTGAAGTTAAAGGTTGGAGTGTTGTGGGAAGCTGGTTGAATAAGTAATTTACATTTGAGGTAAACCCAGCTATAATTATATGCCGTTTCCTGGTGGGGAGAGAGACTTGTGGATGTGAGTTTGCTCGCTGAGCTGGAGGGTTCATTTTCAGACGTTTCGTTACCATTCTAGGTAACATCATCAGTGAGCCTCCAACGAAGTGCTGGTGTTATGTCCCACTTTCTATTTATCTGGTTAGGTTTCCTTGGGTTGGTGATGTCATTTCCTGCGTCGGTGATGTCATTTCCTGTTCTTTTTCTCAGGGGATGGTAGATTGGCTCCAAATCAATGTGTTTGTTGATGGAATTCTGGTTGGAATGCCATGCTTCTAGGAATTCTCGTGCGTGTCTCTGTTTGGCTTGTCCTAGGATGGACGTGTTGTCCCAATCAAAGTGGTGTCCTTCCTCATCTGTATGTAAGGATATGAGTGATAGTGGGTCATGTCGTTTTGTGGCTAGTTGATGTTCATGTATCCTGGTGGCTAGCTTTCTGCCAGTTTGTCCAATGTAGTGTTTTGGACAAACTGGCAGAAAGCTAGCCACCAGGATACATGAACATCAACAAAACACTACATTGGACAAACTGGCAGAAAGCTAGCCACCAGGATACATGAACATTAACAAAACTCTTGTGATAAATTTCTAATTAATGAATACCTTCATTAAAGTAAACTGATACTATTATTAAAGGGCTCTAGTATTGCAATGGTAGCATCCCTGCACCTAGGTGAAGAGGCTTCAAGTTCCATCCATTTCAGAGGCATGCAATAAGATCTCAGGACAGGTTGAGTATGAAAACATGTTTAAAGGGATCAGTAACACATGTATGCCTGGTGCTCAGGAAGCCTGGCTAAAAGTCATTACATTTAGAAACTGAATAGAAAAGATGCACATGTCCACATTGGCATATTTAAAATTATAGCCCATCACATTGAATCAGATTGGTCACCCAGCCTCCTTCTGGCCTCAGTTTAAAGCAGAAATGAGCAGGATGGAGACGGGGTTTGTATCACAAAATGGTTCAAGGATTTTAATACCCATCAACTGACCCAAACCCACCTACTAAATCAGTTTACATTGGATCCTGCGTTTATTTATTTGGATGGCAGGGGAGTTAAGGGAAAGGAATTTAGATGAAGATAAAATCTAATTACATCAAGCAATACCATTTTCCAGAAACTAAACCCAATAAGAGTCAACTCGCCAGGTTCCTGCATGACACAAAATAAATAAATAAACTAAAAACAACAAGTGAGCTTGTATTACTGGAAATTGATAAACAGATAATGACTGTAAATTGCTGATTAAAGTTTGGAGACTTATACCTGTACAATACATTAATATGTGGCAAGGTGAGTGGATTTTCCTGCAATTTATCCTTGTGTCCATTTGGTGCCAACTGGTGACAAGTTGTGACCAGTTTTGAGATCACAGCTCAGTCCCAGATGAATTTTTACCCCAAGGCATCCTTCTTGTGGCGCCTGGGTACTACCTCTTGCCTCATTTTACATAATCTGCTAAGGCAGACTGAAATTCTGAAGTTCACAGGATTGAGCAGGGGCCCCTGGACGGACTCAGGCTAACTCATAAGCTACATCAACAATGGGTCTCCACAGGAGGGAGAATGCCTCACAGAAACAAAGATAGCTCTGAGAAAGTAGCTTTGAGAATGCAGGAGTTGCATTCTTCACTGTTTGTTCAATAATGCATGCTGGATAGTACTTTGTACTGCAGGCTCTTCCTTTAGGCATTCCTTCTCTTTTAATTAATATTTCAGCAAATATTTGGAGGACGAACAATGGAATATCATAAAAGGTACACAGAGCTGAAGCACCATAAATAATACAGTGGCGGTTATTTCGAGTGAATTAAGGTCTGCAAATATAGCTAGCCAGCCATCAAATCCAATGTTACTATGACTCTGGTTCACTTTTGATTAAAACATTGCCACTTTCCAAGTTTCATCTCAAGGAAGATGCGAGGCTTTGGTGCCTATTTTAAACAGCGTTTGAGGAGAGCTAGGGAAAGGCAGTGTGGGCGAAATATCATGCCAGGCTCTCATTAATATATTTCAGACACTTTCCTGAACCTGACAAGAGTGATTGTGGGCCAGTGGGTGTGTGCCGGGAGATGGTCGGAATGGACCATTGGGAAGAGGCTGTGGCATTTCTGGTAATTGTATCCAGTGAATAGGAATCCCAAATGCGATGGGGAAAGAAATTGGATTCTGATATGGCCTCCAGGAGCCAGAAAACCAGTCTTACTCCTTTTGACCCACAAAGACATCATCTTAAAAATAAATTGCGGGCCACACAAATCCTTTAATCAGAGCAGAAGTGAGCAGACTAGTCTTTACAGGAGGGACCCATCTTACAGAGGGGTTGTGAATATTTTGGGGGTTGAGGGTAGGGAATAATATGGTGAGGCCATACAAGGAATTTGCTGCAGCCTCCCTCCTCCGGCACCAGCAACCTCATCAGCCAGGGCCTGTAAAACTTTGCTTACAGAGAAATGAAAACGAATAGCATAGACGGCCCTTAAGTGGAAGTTCAATAATCATGGAATCCCTACAGTGTGGAAGCAGGCCATTCGGCCCATTGTGTCCACACCAACCCTCCGAACAGCATCCCAATCAACCTTATCCCTCCGATCCTGCATTTCCCATGGCCAACTACTTATCCAGCACATCTTTGGACTGTGGGAGGAAACTGGAGCACTCAGAGGACACCCACACAGACACGGAGAGAAACTGCAAACTCCACACAGACAGTCATTGATGGGTAGTATCAAGCCTGGGCCCCTGCCTCTGTGAGGCAGCAGTGCTAACCATTGAGCCCTAAATACATGACTATGAAAGCAATAGGGAGACATGCTTAGTGACTGGAATGACACATCATAAGAGGAAGCTTCAATGGAGCATGAGCAGATTTATTAGCCTGAATGGCCTGTTTCTGTACTGTAATCTACACAGAAGGGGCATGATTTGAATTAGCAAGTGTATGTTCCATTTGCAATAAACTAAAAATCAGTGATTATTTTTCTGTCTACCAGATCACTTGCAGTGATTGTAATGTCAAACTTCCAACAGGTAGTTTTGGAACTTTTCTATACACTGTATAGGCTTTATATCACTTAGTCATGCATGGAAACTGTAAACAAAGACTCAAAAATTGTTAAACTAATTTAATCATTATCTGAGCTCTTAGAATCTAGAGCTGGAACAGCTAAAATGCAGTGATAGTCGAAAAACGGAAGATAAATTTCCTTGGAACATGTCCAAACAGTGACTAATAAATATGAGATTATCCACTTTGCTAGCAAAACCAGGAAGGCAGATTATAATCTGAATGGAGATAGATTGGGAATGGAAGAGCTACAATGAGACCTGGGTGTTTTTGTACAGCAGTCTCTGAAAGTAAGAATGAGGTTTTGCAGGGCAGTGAAGAATGAAACAGGACTGTTGGCCTTCATAGTGAGAAAATTTGAATAAAATAGCAGGGATTACAGGCAGCAATTACAGAAAGTTCATAGCATTCCTACAGCATGGAAACAGGCCTTTCAGTCCAACCCTCTGAAGATCATCCCATACAGATCCAAACTCCCTACACTACCATGCATTTCCTAATCCACCCAAGTTTTGAACTGCGGGAAGAAATCACAGCCAACCTGCACAGACACAGGGAGTACATGCAAACTCCAACAGGCAGTCAGCCGAGGCTAGAATCAAACCTGGGACCCCGACTCTGCAAGCCACTGTGCCACCCACAATTGTGCAGGCCTTTGGAAAGACTATACCTGGAATAATGGCATGTAGTTTTGTGCTCCTAGCAGGTTGGTCAGCCTGATTCCTGGGATGGCAGGACTGACATATGATGTGAGACCAGATCAATTATGGCTATCTTCACTGAAGCTTAGAAAAATGAAAAACGGTCTGATAGAACATAGAACATTAGAACATAGAACATTACAGCACAGTACAGGCCCTTCGGCCCTCAATGTTGTCCCGACCTGTCATACCGATCTCAAGCCCATCTAACCTACACTATTCCATGTACGCCCATATGCTTATCCAATGACAACTTAAATGTACCTAAAGTTGGCGAATCTACTACCATTGCAGGCAAAGCATTCCATTCCCTTACTACTCTCTGAGTAAAGAAACCACCTCTGACATCTGTCCTATATCTTTCACCTCTTAATTTAAAGGTATGCCCCCTTGTGCTTGCCGTCACCATCCTGGGAAAAAGGCTCTCCCTATCCCCCCTATCTAACCCTCTGATTATTTTATATGTTTCAAGTCACCTCTCAACCTTCTTCTCTCTAACGAAAACAGCCTCAAGTCCCTCAGCCTTTCCTCGTAAGACCTTCCATCCATACCAGGCAACATCCTAGTAAATCTCCTCTGCACCCTTTCCAAAGCTTCCACATCCTTCTTATAATGCAGTGACCAGAGCTGTACGCAATACTCCAAGTGCGGCCACACCAGAGTTTTGTACAGCTGCATGCAGCATAAGCTCTTGGTTCCGGAACTCGATCCCTCTATTAATAAAAGCTAAAACACTGTGTGCCTTCTTACCAGCTCTGTCAACCTGGGTGGCAACTTTCAAGGATCTGTGTACATGGACACTGAGATCCTCTGCTCAGCTACACTACCAAGAATCTTACCATTAACTTTGCCTTCCGGTTACACCTACCAAAGTGCATCACCTCATATTTGTCTGCATTAAACTCCATTTGCCACCTCTCAGCTCAGCTCTGCAGCTTATCTATGTCTCTCTGCAACCTACAGCATCCTTCGTCACTATCCACAACTCCACCGACCTTAGTGTCGTCTGCAAATTTACTAACCCATCCTTCTACACCCTCATCCAGGTCATTTATAAAAATGACAAACAGCAGTGGACCCAAAACCGACCCTTGCGATACACCACTAGTAACTGGTCTCCAGGATGAACATTTCCCATCAACTACAACCCTCTGTCTTCTTTCAGCAAGCCAATTTCCGATCCAAACTGCTATATCTCCCACAATCCCATTCCACCGCATTTTGTACAACAGCCTATTGTGGGGAACCTTATCAATGGGGATATATAAAATTCTAACAGGACTAGGCAGGGGAAAACAGAGGTGGAAGGAAGTTTCTGATTATCAGTGGGACCGTCAGAACCAGAGTTTAATGAAATAGGCCATTTAAGACTGAATTGAGGAGAGATTTCTCCACACACAGAATTTTGAGCCTGAGAAATTCTCTGCCACAGAAAATGGTTGAGGCCAAAATATCTAACACTTTCAAGAAGAAGTTAGATACAGTTCTGAGGGCTAAAGGGATCAAAGGGTAGGCAGAGACAGTGGAACAGGATATTGATCATATTGAATGATGGAGCAGGCTCGTAGGGCTGAAGAGCATACTCTTGATCCTATTTTCTCTATCCTTGAACTTCAATAGATAGCTAGCTGATGAAAAATCATATCTGAATCTTTTTTTTATCTACTCTCTTTCAAATGTTGATTCACCTGAAGTTATTCCTATTATTTTTTACCCGACACATAAAGTTTCTCAATGAATCAGTTAGTAACATAAATAATTATGCAATAGACCTAAACAAAACAGTCAAAATTTAATGGTTACTTGCAACCTCTATAGTCTTGCCCATAATGTGTTCAGCAACATTTTTCCATCATGAATGGTCACTTGCTCGTATAGAATTTAGATGTTGCTGAAAAAGACACATCTTCATAGAATCCCTGCAGTGTGGAAGCAGGCCATTTGGCTCAGCAAGTCCACATCGAACCTGCAAAGACCATCCCATCCAGACCCATCCTATCCCTGTAAACCTGCATTTCCCATGAGCAATCCAACTAACCTGCACATCCCTGGGCGCTATGAGCAACTTGGCACAGCCAATCCACCTAACCTGCACATATTTGGACTACAGGAGGAACCCAGAGCACCCAGAGGAAACCCACACAGACCTGGGGAGAATGCGCAAACTCCACAGAGACAGACATCCAAGAATCATACCCAGGTCCTTGGTGCTATGAGGCAGCAGTGCTAACCACTGAGTCACCACGCCACCCCTATTTTGTTGATGATTTTAATCTTGGACTCATCATGACACTTCACAAGAATATCAATTCAAGGGGGAAACAAACATTTATATTGCCTGAGTGGAGAATACCTCGGGCGACTGTCTGTGTGGAGTTTGCACATTCTCCCTGTGTCTGTGTGGGTGCTCCAGTTTCCTCCCACAGTCCAAAGATGTGCAGGCTAGATGGATTGGCCATGCTAAATTGCCCATAATGTTCAGAGGTGTGTGGGTTATAGGGGGATGGGTCTGGGTGGGATGCTTCAAGGGGCGGTGTGGACTTGTTGGGCCGAAGGTCCTGTTTCTACACTGTAGGGAATCTAATCTAATCTAATCTAATTAGTTGGTAATTGTTCGAGGCATTACCTTAGAGAATGCTCCCAATACCGATGAGTGACAATTAACTGCCAAATTTTGTTTAAATTTTAAACCAGACAGGCCAATTCTGATTTAGTCAGGAATTGCCTTCAGGAATGAACCAGCAAATGGCTATCGCATGTTTTGCTGAGCTGAAAAAGGAACAGTGTGTGTACCTGTCCTTGCTATCTGCAAAGAACAGGGCCTTATGTACGAATATATGTGCCTTCCAGTACACACAAATACACACTATGAGTGCACCTGACAATCCTAAATTGTCACTTTAATTCATCATAGACTCAGGATTATTCAGCAAATGCTTCCCAATTGCAGAAGTGATTCTTATGCTGAATTGGTCAAAGGTTCAGGTGAATTGTTATGCTTTTTACATTTGTGAAGAACGTACAGGATTTGCATATTGTTTGCATTGCAGTGTCCATGTGTACACTTGGTATTTCTAGCCCATTCATCAATGTACCACTTAAGGAAATCATAAATACTTGCTCTGCAGCACTGTACCATGGCAACCTTAACTTGTTACTGCGTATTCATTGAACGTATGAACTCAGAAACTCATGCAGTTGAGTTCAGTTTTCATGACACTGTGTATACCCAAATAGGTGGCATTGTCCATGAAATAACCTCTAGACCCAGCTTGCTCCATAAGAAAGTTGTTTTTGATGGAATGATACATAATCGCCTATCCCTTGCCAGTATTTAGATGATATATTTGCAACTGCACGTAAATATTTTGTTACTTATCTTACCAGGCTCTATCCTACGCTTGAATTCACACTGGAGATGGAACAGTCAAATGAACTCCCTCTCCTTGTGGTAGTAGTTGAGAAATTAGCCGCAAGGTTCTCCATTGTCATTAAGCTACCTTCACTGGTCAGTATATACACTGAGATTCCTAGCTTCACACGCGATAAGATGGGCCTTAGCAGCAACCTTAAAATAGGCTTAAAGCCTCATGCAAGCTTCATGCTTAAATAGAGCGTATACTGGCTACCCTGATCAAATCATTTCTCAAAATATGTTGCGTAAGCTCACATAAGGCCCTAAGACTAGTCGTCCTGAAAAGTTCACAGGCTATTTCAGATTCCTTCGTCAAAGTAGGGGATCTCTAAAATTTGAAAAATAGATGAAGTTGCTAGACACATTTAAGTGACTCTTGGGTAGGCATATGGATGATAGTATAATGTAGGGTAGTTTGATCTTAGTAGGATAATAGGTCGGCACAACATCATGGGCCAAAGGGCCTGTACTGTGCTGTACAGTTCCAAATTCTGTGTTCTATTGAGTAGTGAGAAAGGTAATATTCACCACAGGATGCTGCTGTCCTGCCTAACACACATATGAGTAGTGTGGTATGTGAATTTCAGTGCTGTTGTGATGCTAGGTATCAAGGCCTTATATCCAAAAGATTGGTAATAGTACCAAACAGCATTTGCTGGTTGCAACAAACAAGGTAATGATGCACCCAAATTGTTGAGACTTACAAAATACAGAACACAATGTCCAAGTTAAATGTGATTCAGTAATTAGACAGCATTTGCTGGGCAATCCCGAATGACAAAGAATTCCACTATTGACTAATTTAGGATTGACAGGGGAAGTGATGGCCTGGTGGTATTGTTGCTGGACTGTTAAACCAGAGACCCAGATAATGTTCTGGGGATCCGGGTTTGAATCCCACCACAGCGGATGGTGGAATTTGAATTCAATAAAAATATCTGAAATTAAGAATGTAATGATTACTGTGAATCCATTGTTGATTGTTGGAAAAACCCATCTGGCTCACTAATATTCTTTAGGGAAGGAAACTGCCATCTTTACCTGGTCTGGTCTACATATAACTCCAAGCCCACAGCAATGTGGCTGACTATTAACTGGCCTCTGGACAATTAGAGATGGGCAATAAATGCTGCCTAGCTAGCGATGCCCTCATCCCCTAAATGAATAAATAATAAAGACATGTGCTAGAGTTATACTAATACACAAGGCCAGTTTTTTTTACAGTGACAGATGGAAATGTATACACACTGTACTTGCTTCAACTCAACGAAACAAGTAGCCATTCAGTGGCTCGCTTCTCAATGTGGTCCCCTGTCCAATCAGATTTAAACTGTCCGATTTAAAAGTAAATCAAAACCCGGCAGTTAACTGTCAATCATGATTAATGAATATATTCTCCGTCGTAAAACCACTTTCCATCTGGGTCCACTTGCCAACTAATCAGCAATCTTCTTTCATGTAGTATAAGTGTTAGTTTTCCCCCTCAAGTTAACAATTTTTGCAAGTTGCCCTGATGAGTCCAAGAAAAGCTTCAACAAAATATGTCTTTTTTTAAACGCTACTCCTCAATTGCTAGTCATAAGATCCAAACGAGAAGATTGAGTTCACAACGGCCATGTTTGCTGTCATTTTGTTTGTTATTTTCCCTAAAGATTCAACATCCACATAGGAATTAAAAGGGAATAAAAGTATGAAAAGATTGCTGGTTGAAAAAATGATAACATTTTCTTTGCCAGCATCCAACTTGTTTTTTCAATACCATCATGAATGCTTTTGTTTCAAGACACCAGGCTATTTCAAAATCCTGGGCATTGTTTAGATTTTACTTCACCGAGCCGTTCAAGAGAACCAGCAGGAACATGCACAATTTGCAAAATTTCTCAATGGTGAGACTTTTTTTTAGTAAAAGGCCGGTGAAGATTTATTATCTTTCCCCTACTGTTCCGAAAAGAATTTGAAATAAAACAGGGATTTAATTCTTAATGCTTTATCTAGTCTGCACAAGCAGCACTTCGACAGTACCTGTAATTTATAGCAGCTATGGCCTTTGTTGAAATTTAGAAATGTTAGCTTGCTTCACTAACAGAGTCAGAAAGCTATGGGTTCAAGTCCTGCGACAGAATGTAAGCATACAATCCAGACTGACACTTCAGTGCAGTAATACAGGAGTGCAGCATTGTACAGATCTGGCTACTGCATTGGGCTGACAAACACCCATATGCTGTACACTTCAAATCAGCCTGAACTTTCTGTTTTCTTACAAATCTGTCAAAATAAAATGATCAGCAAACTTGAAATGTAAGTTGATATTCTTTGTCATAAAAAAAACTGTTCGGCCAAACCAATCACCAAGGTGCCATCTGCCCCCTCAAGAGGACATTAAAATACCCATGGTGCTATTTGTTGAAGACCAGAGGAAAATTTTGTTCTGATCTAGCACTTATTAAGCTATTAAGTGACTGAAAACGTCCAACTGCATTCAGCATAACCCATTTATTTCAGATTTAGCCTAGTCACCCGATCAGTGGTTATCCCCAAACCCACTAATCTTACAGATTGCATTTTGAGGTTTAAGTAGTGAAGACAAACTACATAGTGTATTGTGCAGAAGGGCTCTTGTGGCTCAATGGTAGCGTCCCTGCTCCAGAGGTTACATATTAGTTTCCCCTCAAATGGACTTATGCTATTCCACATGCTGGTGCGTTCCATATTCTTGTGCCTCTCTGGGCAAATAGATTACCTTTCAGCTGTCAAGCTATACAAGAGAAAACATCAAATTTCTCTCAGTTTTATCGAATGAAGATCTCTATGATGGTCTCTATTCACCATTCCTGAGCCAGGACTGGCGCTGTGAAGACACTTGAATGAGTAACTATGCCAGGACACCACTGGTAAATTGGAGGTGGGCTACAGGTGGCCCAGGGGTGATACTTTATTGCTACCTGCATATTTAATGAGTTCAATGAATCCATTATTCAAGAAACACAATGGCACTGAGTAAATTAGGAGGATTCTGCTCTCTGAGTACAAGATGCCAAGTCATGTAACGCTCCAGTTAATTGGCATGTGCAGCAGTGACTGGGAGCAATGTGCGGTACCACTGTTCGATTAGCTGTAAAAATATCATGGCAGAAGCCGTAAAGTTAACCTTAAAAACATGCATAACTCATTTTCACTTCATTCAGACTGCAAGAGAATCAATACATCACCAGCACACATAAGAGATCTATCCTGTATCTAGCTCTTTTCCCATAATGGGAAATAAAATGAAACATGGTGGATCTGATGGAGCAGAAGCCAAGGATGTAAGTCCCTACAGTGTAAGTGAGTGAGGAAAATTATATTGCGATGGGTGAGTTACAATCATTGTTTCCTCACACCTTGTGATTACGAATCAGAAGAACATTCCAAATTCTACATACTTTTAATTAAATTTTCATGACAGACCTCTGCAGCAGGTGGAATTTGAATCTGGTCCTTCTTTCTCAGAGGTAGGGACACTATCACTGCACCTGAAATGCCCATTCCAAATTCTAATCTGAAAACAACGTCACACTGATTTAAGTAAGGATGTAGAGTTCTTCTGTTTTGTTCAGAAAATATCTCGAGTGAACTCATTTCCTCAATGCATAAATTTGATGACAGAACTTTTAAAAACACAAACCCCCAATCTGCACACTTCGCTGCCTCAACAGTAGGCATGAGTCTTTCCAAATGATATCCTTATTCTAAAACAGCACTCATCAAACAATCAGGCAGCTGGAAGCATCCAACTGCATTAAACAGAACCCATTTATTTCACATTTACTTTGCTTCTTGCTCATGTCATTTATTGTAACCTTGTGAAATTATGCTTACAGAAAAGCAAATAAAACAGGAGCCAGGAGGCCTCTGTTACTACCCAGTTCTTCACAAGATTGGATGGAGGATCAAAGTAAGGAAGACTTGCCACAATTAAACAGGACTGTGGTGAGACTGCATCTGAAGTGCTGTGTACAGTTTCCCTTCCTTTATTTAAGGAAGGACATAATTGCATTAGAAGTAATTCAGATCAGGTTTACTTGGCTGATTCCTGAGTTGAAAGGGTTGTCTTCTGGGCCTAAACCCATTGGAATTTAGAAGAACGACAGGTGGACTTTTGAAATATATAAGATAGGGATGCGAATGCATCAAACAGCGCTGAAGCAGTTTACTGGAACAGTTGCAGGTTTGAGTTACTTCAGCTATGAGGATACATGTTGGGGCTGTTCTCCTCGGAGAGAAGGCTAAAATGAGACCTGGCCAAAATCATGAATGGGCTAGACAGGGTAGAGATGGGGTAACTGATCCCCCTAGTAAACACAACAAAAATGACTGCACAGTAGCTCAGTGATTAGCGCTGCTAACTCACAGCACCAGGGACCCAGGTTCAACTTCACCCTCAGGTGACTGTGTGGAACAAAAACAGGAGTTGCTGGAGAAGCTCAGCAGATCTGGCAGCATCTGTGAAGGAAAAAAACAGAGTTAACTTTTCGGGTCCGGTGACCTTTCCTCAGGACTGTGTGGAAGTTGCACATTCTCTCCGTGTCTGTGTGCGTCTCCTCCAGGGGCTCTAGTTGCCTCCCACAGTTCAAAGATGCACAGATTAGCAGGATTGGCCATGCTGAATTGCCATTAGTGTCTGGGGATGTGCAGGTCTGGTGGATTAGCAATGGGAAATATAGGGATAGGGTAGGGGAATAGGTCTGTATGGGATGCTTTTTGGCGGGTCAGTTTGGACTTAACGGGCTGAATGGTCTGATTCCACGCCAAAGGGATTCTATGATTAAAACAAGAAAGCATAGAGTTATAGTGAGCAACAAAACAATGTGAAGTGAGGGTATAATTTCTCAGTCAGTGAGTAGATAGGGTATGGAAAGCATTGCCTCGAAATGTAGTGGAGACAGTTTCGATGGAGAAACATTCAACAAGGCATTGGATGACTATTTTGATAAAGATAATGAGCAAGAATATGGGGACAAAGCAAGTGAATAGCACTAGGTAATGCTTACTTAACGAGACAGTAAAGGCACGATGGGCAGAAGGGCCTCATTTTTTTTCATTGTTACTCTTCTGTGATTCTGTGACCTTGAGGTGATTAGATGGGCTATATGCCGAAAGAATGTTTCCCCTTGTGGATCAGTGGAGAACTGCGAGGTACAGTTGATAAATTAGTGGTCTCCCATTAAGACTGAGATGAGGAGAAATGTTTTCTGTCAGAGGGTTGTTGGTCTTCGGAATTTGTTCCAGAGATGATGGAAGCTTGAATATATCTGATGTTCTTTTATCAACAAGGCAGTGAAGGCTTGTAGGAAGTTGCAGGGGGCAACGAGAAAAATGCAATTAACGCTACAATATTATCATATTATCATATTATCCAGAAGCTTATCAAATGGTGGAGCAGGCTGCAAGGGTTTATTCCAGCTCCTAACTCTTGTGTGCTGCAAATGGCCTAAAATCTTGAGTTGGCAACTGATAGGAAACTGCATTTTCCTTTGCCAACCTTTCAGTCATGTTGCCTCCTGAACAAGATATGACCCTCATATGGGCAATCATCCATGGACAGGAAGGTAAGTATAGTGGGCTCCACAGTTCTAATACACAACAATGACTCATTCCAGGCTCAGTTCCAACTCTTAACATTAGGTTTCAATGACATAATAAGTCAGTGGTGCAAAGTAAAACCATAAAAACCAAAAGAACTGTGGATGCTATAAATCAGGAAAAAAACAAAGATGCTGGAAAAGCTCAGCAGGCCTGGCAGCAGCTGTGAAGGAGAAAACAGAGTTAACATTATGCGTCCGGTGGCTGTTCCTCAGAACTTCCAAAACGTTAACTCTGTTTTCTCCTTCAAAATAAAATCATATTCAGACCATTTTGCTGCAAATATAACCCGAAGCAACCTGTACCAAAGCTGCACTGGGCAAGATTGGAATTATATCCCCAACCAATTAAGTACTCTTTTTATGGTTTCAGGCAACTAATGTTGAACTAATGAGGTTGCTTAGGCTGTGGATTGGAAATTTCCTTGCAGGCTCCCGCTTGTAAAATCAAACAACAGATTAAGAATAGCTCTGTTAAGTGTACTGCAACGTTCACTTCATTCTGTAAACAGTACACCTCCATCTCAATTATAGAAAAGCTCTCTTCTCATGTGACAATTTGCCACTTTCAGCAATTAGTGACAGGTTAGGGATGCTTTAAAAAAAAGGGTCATTTCATCAAAGAAAAAGGTTAAGTTTGTGCAAACTACTGCCATCATTTTTATCAACTCAGTCTGGGTTAGACTTGAATCAATACCTCACAAGTAGAAAACTAGTTTCTGACCCATAGAGGTTGACGTGCTCAGGTACACTCTTATTGGTGCAATGACATTATAGCAATTTTTGGGGTAAAGTTTCAAACCCATGCTGATTAAGACCAGTGGTATGACATTAATGTATTACATACTGCCTGGGGTGAATGATGCATGTTGTGTCATGCAACATTTTATACATAATCCTGGAACTAAGATACTCAGTAATGGGTTGGCTGCAATAATCACATTTCAGTATCCGAACAAGATGAGGCGTTGTTATTATTGATCTGTGGTTCCACACCATGTATCCACTTTTGCTGTATTTCCTTAATATATAAATTGGGCTGTATCTTGCCAAAGCATGAGCACGTAATGTTACAGATTTGGCTTTATCAATCAAACAGACATTTATTAAGCAAAATAAATTAACATAAAATACAGTAAATCAGACTATTAACTTATAACACCAACTGAAAGGTTTTTACACACATGGCAAAAAACAATACAATTAATTAAAGTAAAACTTCCTTTATTGACCACAAAAGCACCGTTTGCACAGGTAGAGTGTCATAGAGCTGTACGGCGAGGAAACAGACCCTTTGGCCCAACTTATCCATGCCAACCAGATATCCAAAACTGAACTAGTCCCATTTGCCAACATTTGGCCCATATTCCCCCTAAACCCTTCCTATTCATGCACCTGTCGAAATGCCTTTTAAATGTTGTTATTCCTCTACCATTTCCTCTAGCAGCTAATTTCATACATGCACCACCCTCTGTGTGAAAAATTGTGCTTTAGGACCCTTTTAAATCTTTCGCCTCTCACCCTTAAACCGACGTTCTCTCATTTTAGAGTCCCCTACCTTGGGAAAAAGGCCCTGGCAGCTCACCTTATCCATACCCCTCATGACTTTATAAACATCTATAAGGTCACTCCTCAGCCTCTGACATTGCAGGGTAAAAAGTCCCAGCCTATCCAACCTCTCCTTACAGCCCAAACCCTCCAGACCAGCAACATTCTTTTTAATTGTTTCTGTTCCCTTTTTGTTTAACAACATCTTTACTATGGCAGGGCGACTAGAATTGTACATAGTATTTCAAAAGTGGCCTCATCAATATCTTGTGCAGTCACAATATGATATCCTACCTTCTACACTCAATGCTCTGTCCAATAAAGGCAAGCATACCAACCACCTCCTTTGTCATCCTGTCTACCTGTAATGCCACTTCCGAGGAACTACGTACCTGTACCCCTAGGTCCATCCATTGAGCCACCTGGGGCCACAGATTAACTGTGTAAGGTTGCCTTACCAAAATGCAACACATTGCATTTATCTAAACTAAACGTCTTGCCCCATTGGCCCATCTGATCAAGATTTGTCTCACACCCAAAAGAAAATCTCTTTTCCTACCACCTCAGTCTGGAAAATCAGATGGCTTCTTCATGGAGTTTTCACACATCTTAGTTTAAATGTTCTCAATTTCAAATGATCTCTTCAGAGTTTTATTTAGATACTTCTGGTCTAGAACAATTACTAAATTCCTTATTATCTTTTTTAGTGCAGGGGCTCTGCTTTATATTTCTACCTGAGTCCAAAGATTTCTGCGCTGAAAAAGGTTCTGAAGCCTTGATCCAAGCTATGGGTGCTTCCCTTGATCTTAGATAAAATGCCTGAAGTTTCTAACATAAACCTTAATGCATAATTGCTTACCTTCCTCAGTTGTATGCTCTCTTAATACAGGCAAAAAAAAATCAGTTCTGAAAGCTAACTCCCTAAAACTGTTTTAAAACAAATAGCTGTGGTAACACAAATGCCTACAAATTAATCTTTACATTGTTCAGGCACACAGAAAAAAACATCACAAATTTAAAATTCAAAAATCCAACTTAAAGTAAATGATTCTCGATATTTTGTTATATACAACAATCACACAGTGTACATCACAATAGAACACAATAGAATAGGTTTTTGATCAATAAAATTCTCAAACTTTTTATTCTGATGAATTCTTTAGTCCTGATGTCCTTTTATTGACCCACATTGTTCATTTTTAACTCAGCCGTAGTGGGGCCTCTGGCTTTATCTTGTTTCTTTGCCGGCTATTTTCAATCTTTCCTAATCCATGTCTCTGATTTTCCTTCTTCTTCATTTGTTTTTACCCTTAACTTCTTGGTCAATTGTTGCAGGGGCAAGGCTGTTGGGTCATCATTTGCAATGTCTGTTCTTTCTCTAACTGCACTCAGCACACCCTTTTAATCCCTGAACTTCTACTCAGGATTTCAGCTCATCATTTGTGCTTCCTTCTATCCAACTGAATCTTCACATTCTTCCCCTCCCTGTATTTCAAATAGTGCTATTCCCCTTTCATTCCCTTACTTCAGAGTTCAGCTCACACCTATAGATTGCAACATTCCAGACTAGTGACTGTACTACATGTTTTCTCAGCTTCATACTGAAGTTTTTGAACTTTTAGTCACTGTTTAAATCACCGGTCATATTTAATATAAGCTACATTTCATTATTAAATGTAATTTTGGCTTTTATTTTTCAGCAAAGGTTATCATGAATCATTTGAAATTCTCCACTGACTCTATCTTGCTGCTTCCAAACTTTACTTTTCTAAGTTTGTTAAGAATCATAATGTTGGGCCTTGTCTCACTAGTGTTTAGTTCCGTTTAGTGATGGGTTTGGATTTTCATTCCCAAAACAAGAACACTTCTCAGCTCCACCAACTTGACTGAGGATCAAAAAAAGTGAAAAGTTTCATATTTTCATTCCAGGATTGGCAGGGACCCCGTGAAATCAACCTTGAAATAAACTTGCAGGCAGCTCGATGTGGATGTGCTTTGGCTAAAAGGACATGACTCTTTACATCGGCACTGCGTGACAGACTAGTACAAGAAGATTGAAACCAATAGCTTTCTTCCAGTTGTATGTCTTTCACACACTCTTCATGCCTAGTCCTGATGAAAGGTGTAAACTTGAAATGTTGACTTTACTGCTCCTCAGTTTCTGCCTGACCTGCTGCGTTCCTCCAGCTCCACACTATGTCGACTCTGATTCCAGCATCTGCAGTTTTTGCTATCTCTTTGTCACTTCATAAACCCTCAAACACTTTGAGTACAAACTGAATGACCTGACACTTGCCTACATTGATTTACTACAATATTGCCCATTCTTTTAACCCTTGGTAATTCTATGCTTCCAAACTTGGATAGATGGATTTTTATTCTAAGTCATAGAGTCATAATCATAGAGGGCTACAGTGCAATTCAAGACTCTTTGGTTCAATGAGTCTGCACCAGTGAAAGCCATTAATAGTCTTTAATAAGTACAATTGAGATCAATACAGATGGGTTCCCAAAAGATCCTTACAAGACACGAAAGGTCACACACTGCCAATTACAACACCTATTCATTGTACTCTGTCTCCTTTCTCACAGCCAAATTTCCACCCAATAATTTCCCATCAATTCCAAGAGTTTCAAATTTCACCAGAAGTCTCTAATGTGGGACTTTTATCAAACATCTTCTGGAAGGTCACACAAATTACATCAATAGATACCCTCTGTCCACAACTACCCACCAAACAAATTACACCAAGTTCATTAGGCATGACGTAAGAACATGAGCAACAGGGGCAGGAGTAGGACATTCGACCCCATTGAAACATGGCCCATGCCATCTTTGTAAAACCCTCAGAGTGAGCCTCAGTAAAGTAGAGATAATACACTGCTCACAGTTCCATCAAGGCCAGAGCAGAACAAACCATAGACCCCCTTTCTAATGGTGAAGGTGAAGACGAGGAAGAGGATGCAGATGAGGATGAGTATTAGGACATTGACCAGGGCAGATATCCAAGACAGCACAGAGCAGCAAGATAGCTTCCCAACAAAGTACCAACTGACCCTAAATTAAACTCATTTGCAGGGTGCATGAGCTAGGTTTAGACTTTTGTTAACTGTTTAACATTCTCTTTGTTCCTGGCAAGCAGCCTTTGCTTATTGTAAAAGAAATGTAAATCTTGTTATTGTTGCAGCTCTTCCTGTTGCTGAGTCAAGGTTTCGTTATTCATCTGATTGTACACTTAATATCTTCAAAATGATTCTATTTTCAAGTATCTACACAATGCAGGTCCTACTGACATTAGAGAGAAAGCAACAGTCAGAGAGAGAGAGAGAGAGAGAGAAAGTCAGGGCACAAGGTACTAGGGTGATGGAGCTTTTAATGCTTCAGTCAGCACGTGAAATCTGAGTGATGAGCAATATAATCTCATGAATGGCAGCAGCTCAGCATCTCCATTTGACCTTTCTATCATCAGTAGTCTTCCAAAGTTTCAGAATCTAGATTGGTTGCTAAGTTATCCTGAAATGATTGAGCATTCCGTAGCACAGTACTGAACACGAGTGCCAGCAATTTGTGCACCTTCCTTCGTTCAACCACTGATTCTGTACTCTTGCGCCCAAGGTGGGTGTTTAATGGAGAATGTATGTGCAAAGCCATAGCACAATCTCTATGCATTGCATTTAGTCTCAGTGTTCATCATGATGTAGTGGAATATCTTGGCTACAGTCAACACCATGGTTCGAGGGTTCCTGATATCTGGTGCTATCTGTGGTCAAGGAGTTGCTTGCTTGTGAGATATGAGCAATGCTTGCTCATTACAACGTGTTTCATCCTTGGGATGTCTGAAGCTGCTGATCATCTCTCACAAAGGAGCAGCGACACCAAGTCTGATAGCAAGAAAAGGCAACAAGAGCCGAAAGCAGGTGCACATGTATTTACAAAAGTGCAAGGCTACTGACAAATGTATGTCACTGGTGACACTTGTGTGTCCTTGACAAGTTTTACTTGCTCTTCCTCTGGCTACATTGAAGTGCAGACCTGACTTCTGCAGCTGGGTGAAGGGGGCTTGTTCTGTCTTTGACCCTGTTGACATCAAAGATCAGACTAATGCTCCCTTGGGGGTGTTTGAGCCTTGAGGGCCTAGGCCAGTTGAGAGTGGGCCTTTTCCAGATATAAGCTCATTGTCCTCAGTGTAGACTTCTATAGCATTCAGGATCAGAGGCAGCGGGGAGACTGAGGGGTCAGCACATCTGGACTGCTCCGAGAGGAAATTTCTGGAATCCTTTGCATACATGACGAGCCAGTCTCCTTGAGAGAATGGGCACACAGACTGAGGTCAAGGTCCCTCGTCCTCACCTCTCATTTTACCATGAATGCTGATCACCTCTGGTTCAAGTGGTGGAGTACAATCCACTCCCATATCCAACTGGCACTGAGTGTGATTTTCCTGGCTCTCCATTAACACTCGCTGACCTCTCCACGGAGATGGCCAGGGGGGTCGCATGCCACAGACAGTTAATGGGGATCTTCATCCTTCAATCCAGTTTCATGGCTGTGTCTGTGTTTGTTCACAAAGTCATTCACATGGTCCAGACCACGGGATCGTCTTCTGCCTGGAGATGAGCAGGTACGTGGTTGCAGGCAGTTCTCAGAATGCCATGTATTTAGGCTGTTTCCTCCTCAATGAGCACTAGTTCATGGTCCCAAGTCTAATCTAGAAAGACAATCCACTGCAATGACAGTCACTGAGCTGGTGGAGGGCATGAGTGAAAATCATCTGAAGGTTGAGTTGTTTTCTCCTCACAGCTGGAAGTGAAGCTGAATTGGGAGTAGAGAACATGGGCTACGTGTGGCCTGAGGCCCTAGTTCCAACCCCAACTCCTAGGCCAAGCACAGCAGCTCATGTGAGATAACGCGGGGCCTTGATTATTGGACCCTGATATCCCCACCACTGTCCTCTAGCCAGGCTGCGGGTGTCCATTGTTTTCCCGTTTGGGGTGGAGGGCCACTAGATGTCACTAGTGCCTGTATAATACAAGAGGGGTAATCGGTTATGTGCGAGAAAGAGGTAAAAGATTGTGTTAGGAATGAATTCGAGCTGATGGCAAAGGGAGATCAGCACAGTAAGGCTTACTGGGATAACGAGACCAGCTTATCCACCACATGAGGCATTCTCCTCTTCTCCGGCCTGCTCGAGATATTTTCATGTGGGGAGCTCATGTACATCACCTCTATCCACATCAAGCCTGACCCTCTCATTCCTGTTAACAGGACAATGTTTCCTTAAATGAGGCAAAAAGAAAGTAGTAGATGAGAGAGATGCTAGGATTTCTGAAGAGGCCCGAAACGTCAGTTTTCCTGCTCCACTGATGCTGCTTGGCCTGCTGTGTTCATCCAGCTCTACACCTTGTTACCTGAGTAGATGAGAGAGCTGTTCATGGTGAAGCAGTCACAGGAGGTGATGAGGTGTCCCCAGGGACTGAGCAGGAAGCACAGAGGGCAGGATGTGTTTGGCGAGGCTGAGGTTTGTCAAGGCTATTGAATGCACGCAATGCATCCAGCATAGAGAGAGAGTAATGTATGTGCCTTGGTGAGAGGCATGTGTGGCGGCAGAGTGAGAGTGAGTGGCAGCCCTGTGAGTGTGAGGTGGCACGGAAAAGATGTTGGTACCCTTGCTGACTGCAGGAGGCTAGAAGACTTCTTGCTGAACTGCTGTACATTCCTGTTGACACAGCATTGACCTGGGCTGCTACCTCAGTGCAGTCCAGCTGTGGATGGTGGTCACAGTCTCCTGCAACAGTCAGCAGGCAAAAGGTACTGACTCCTCTGTAAAAGCAGCAACACCTCTGGCTCCCTGTCTGTGAAAAGGTGGGTGAGTTTCCTCTCTGGGCCAGCAGACCAGCAACAGGACTATTCACTGCCTTACACTTTCTTAAGTGGTGAGTTGCTAGGCTTTAAATCTGGTGACAATGTCACTAATACCATCAGGTCCCAGCAGCGACAAGATTACTTCTACCTCTTCCGTTGTACAATTCCAGGGATGGCAGTATCGAGACCATCTGTACAACTGCTGACATGACAGCAGAAGATTGCATGGAAGATGCCACTCCAAGCCATTTTTGGGCTGGCGGCTATGAAACCCAGCCGTCAAAACACCATCTCAAAATGGAGAAAATTCAACTCAACGCACAAATACACAAACTGTTGCAACTTCTCCAGCTGCTTCGCCTCGGTTTTGTGGAAATGAGCTTTTAAATTTTCTACCGCAGTGCATCAGTTAGCACTAGCTGACAGGTAGACAAAGCAACTTGTTCGATTGCCAGAAATAACCACTGCGTGATTAGAAAGACATAGTAGCCAGAAAATTAAAGGCTGCTGCTGCGTTCACATCAATCGGAGTCATTCGATTCACCAACGCTGCTTTTAAAACCAGCAGCAATTAACTTCCAGTTGGAACATCACTGTGATGTGTTAGCAATGAGCAGGGTGGATGGCCACTGTCTTAGCAGGCAGTAGAATGTTCAAACCAATTATAATTTGTGTTTTTTTTGTAAAGCTGCAGCACTTTCTTCACTCTCAGATTCTTTCGAACGGCCTTATTGATTCAGGGATGCAAGGCCCACGCAGTCATGTGATTTCCACTCAAAGGGTCAGACTCCATGCCTTAAATGTTGTCCATAAGAGAGGAGAGGTCGCAGGAAATGACATCACCAATGCAGGAAATGACATCACCAACCCAAGGAAACCTAACCAGATAAATAGAAAGCGGGACATAACGCCAGCACTTCGTCGGAGGCTCACTGACGATGTTACCTAGAATGGTGACGAAATGTCTGAAAACTAACCTTCCAGCTCAGCGAGCAAACTCACATCCAGAACCTTAACCTCAGCTACAAATCTTCTCGAAACTTGCTAGGAGAGGTCGTCTTTGCCATTCTCTCTAGGTTTTAACCAACATTCTCGAATCACTCAAGGTAACAAAAGTAGAAGTGAAAGTGATTTTCAGACTTAGAAAACTTAATTATCTCACTGAATTTTCTGTTTTAGAATGATCCCCTTTCATTTAACTTTGAAGGAGGGCTTTTCAAATCCATTATAACAAAGTGTGGAGTGGGACGAACACAGCAGGCCAAGCAGCATCTCAGGAGCACAAAAGTTGACGTTTCGGGCCAAGACCCTTCATCAGAAAAGGGAGAAGGGGAGAGGGTCCTGAAATAAATAGGGAGAGAGGGGGAGGCAGGCCGAAGATGGATAGAGGAGAAGACAGGTGGAGAGGAGAGTATAGGTGGGGAGGTGGGGAGCGGATAGGTCAGTCCAGGGAGGATGGACAGGTCAAGAAGGCGGGATGAGGTTAGTAGGTGGGAAATGGAGGTGCGGCTTGAGGTGGGAGGAGGGGATAGGTGAGAGGAAGAACAGGTTAGGGAGGCGGGGATGGGCTGAGATGGTTTTGGGATGCAGTGGGGGAGTGGGAGATTTTGAAGCTGGTGAAGTCCACATTGATACCATTGGGCTGCAGGGTTCCCAAGCAGAATATGAGTTGCTGTTCCTGCAACCTTCGGGTGGCATCATTGTGGCACTGCAGGAGGCCCATGATGGACATGTCATCTAAGGAATGGGAGGGGGAGTGGAAATGGTTTGCGACTGGGAGGTGCAGTTGTTTATTGCAAACCGAGTGGAGGTGTTCTGCAAAGCGGTCTCCAAGCCTCAGCTTGGTTTCCCCAATGTAGAGGGAGCCACACTGGGTACAGTGGATACAGTATACCACATTGGCAGATGTGCAGGTGAACATCTGCTTGATGTGGAAAGTCATCTTGGGGCCTGGGATGGGGGTGAGGGAGGAGGTGTGGGGGCAAGTGTAGCATTTCCTGCGGTTGCAGGGGAAGGTGCCGGGTGTGGTAGGGTTGGAGGGGAGTGTGGAGCGGACAAGGGAGTCACGGAGAGAGTTGTCTCTCCGGAAGACAGGCAAGGGTGGGGATGGAAAAATGTCTTGGGTGGTGGGGTTGGATTGTAGATGGCGGAACCCCAGGCCCCAAGATGACTTTCCATACTCAGCAGATGTTCACCTGCACATCTACCAATGTAGTATACTGTATCCACTGTACCCGTTGTGGCTTCCTCTACACTGGGGAAACCAAGCGGAGGCTTGGGGACCGCTTTGCAGAACATCTCTGCTCGGTTCGCAATAAACAATTACACCTCCCAGTCGCGAACCATTTTAACTCCCCCTCCCATTCCTTAGACGACATGTCTATCTTGGGCCTCCTGCAGTGCCATAATGATGCCATCCGAAGGTTGCAGGAACGGCAACTCATATTCTGCTCGGGAGCCCTGCAGCCCAATGGTATCAATGTGGACTTCACAAGCTTCAAAATCCCCCCCCTCCCCCACTGCATCCCAAAACCAGGCCAGCTCGTCCCCACCTCCCTAACCTGTTCTTCCTCTCACCTATCCCCTCCTCCCACCTCAAGCCGCACCTCCATTTCCCACCTACCAACCTCATCCCACCTCCTTGACCTGTCCGTCCTCCCCGGACTGACCTATCCCCTCCCCACCTCTCCACCTATACTCTCCTTTCCACTTATCTTCTCCTCTATCCATCTTCGGTCCTCCTCCCCCTCTCTCTCTATTTATTTCAGAACCCTCTTCTCATCCCTCTCTCTGACGAAGGGTCTCGGCCCGAAATGTCAGTTTTTGTGCTCCTGAGATGCTGCTTGGCCTGCTGTGTTCATCCAGCTTCACACTTTGTTATCTTGGATTCTCCAGCATCTGCAGTTCCCATTACCTCTTTTCAAATCCATTGCCTTGTTTTGTGAAAGTAAATCCATTTTGAGATTTGTATTTCTAAAAGCTCATTAAAATTTTTATTTCTACTATTAGCAACAACAGCTCGCATTTATGTAACAACATCAGCGTAGTAAAGTATCCCACAGAGCACCATCAAACAAAAATCAAATAGTCTATACAATCATAGATCCATCATGCATGACACTTGGTTAGCTAAATATTGCTTTTAGTGGCGAAATGCGATACCTCATCTCTGGTAAGGGGGAAAATTAGAACTATGAAGAATCTTTGCTCAGTGTACAAAGCCACTAAATACATACTAGGATAACACATTACACTGTGACCTGTATGGTAAATAACACATTTGTGCAGAACCCCCATCTTCACTGACGCCAATTAGCAACATACAGTATTAGTGGAAGCATTGTAGGAATTCATAGGCTCCTTTGGTCATGGCTTAGTGCACTGAGAGAACCAAGTACCAATAAATAAGACATGCACAGAATAGACTGACAGTTAGTTCACTTATGCAGTACACTGCACAGACAGGATAGTCAGAGGGCTGTTACCAGTATGTCAGAAAGACATAAGACAATGATAAATGGCTTTCTCTGTCTCTCTTCTAAACCAATCACCACAAGCATCCTTAGCCCCACTATTTCTCTTCTCAGTTTAATGACCTTAAGTATTTTAAAGATACCTTCTAGAAGGTTTCGTTTTCCTGTCCTCTGAAGACTGGGAGCATGTAACATTTGCAAGTGCCACATTTGGAAGCCAGTAACCATTTAAATTAGGACAAAGATGGGTGAGGGAAGAAGGAGGCTTTCTCAGCTGGTGTGCACTGACTACAAGAAAGTTACATTCACGGTCTTTGGAATACCTCGGTGTGCACACAAGGTTGGAGTTTGGGATGAGAAGAGAGACTGCTGACAATAAGCTGACCATTCTATGGTTCTGTTAGATACTGAAGATCCTCATTTGATGACAATAGGAGTTCCCACAGCATCCTGAACAACACTTTAACCTCAGATAACATTACCAAAAGTTTGCTTATACATCTTGCGATAGCCATTGATCCAGAAGCAATATATTGAGGAATATTTTAACATTTATTTAAAAATGTTTCTGGAATCTGTTATGATCTCAGCTCACAGTACTAATTGACAAGTCAGATCCCAGACTGAAAGCTGCCCAATAGATCATCTGTTTTTAATGTGGTGGCTGTTCGCTAATATATAGTCACATTGACCAGAAAGTAAACTGGGCTGGTATATAAGTCCAGTGGCAACAAAAGCAGTTCAGATGCTAGGAATCCTGCAACGAGTAATTCATCCCCTGACTCCCCAAAATGCTGTCCTCCATCTACAAGGCACCAGTCAGTAGTTTGATGGAATACTCCCCATTTGCTTGGATGAGTGTAGCTTTGAAAACACACAAGAAGCTCGCCATCATCCAAGATAAAGCAGCTTGTCTGATTGGCACAACATCCGCAAAAATGTATTCCCACCACCACTGATGCTCAGTCGCAGCAATGTGCACTATCGACAAGATGCAGAAATTCAGCAAGCTTCCTTAGACAGTACCTTCCAAACTCATGACCACTTCCGTTTAGAAGGATCAGGGCAGCAGGTGCATGGGAACACCTCAATCACCTGCAAGTTCCCCTCTAAAGCACTCACCATCCTCTCTCTGGAAACTACATTTGCTGCTCGTTCAGTGTCACTGGGTCAAACCCTGGAATTCCTGCCGAACAGCATTGGGGGTGTCCCTACATCACAAAATCAAAGCAGTTCAATAATGCTGTTCACCACCAACATCTCCAGGAAAATTAGAGTCAGGCAATAAATACTGGCCCAGACAGTGACGCCAAATCCTGTGAACAAATTTGAGAAAAGGTCCTCCATCAATCGATATGCTAAATTTGATCTTGGTCTCAATTCACTTTTTGCATGTCCCCTTGCCCCATTATCCACCCCTCTCCCACCCCACCACCACAGTTAACTCTGCTGAAGAGCAAGAATCCATCTTCTTCAGCCTTGTGCATGCTCAATGGGTCAAACTGCTTATTGATAGTTCCAACGTTTGAGAATCCTTTAAAGGAGGAAATCCCTCCTCTTCTGCCTTAAATGAGCATCTTCTTATTCTTCAACTCTTTGTTTTAGATTCTCCCCCATCCCAGGCCTCATCCAGAAGACAGTATCTCTGACAGTGCAGCTCTCCTTCTGTTGTACACTGCAGTGTCAGCCTAGACCAAGCACAGAGGCTATTATGATTTGCAGTGCTAGTAGGAACTGCCGATGTTGGAGGATCTGAGATAACAAGGTGTAGAGCTGGATGAACACAGCAGGCCAAGCAGCATCAGAGGAGCAGGAAAGCTGATGTTTCGGGTCTAGACCCTTCTTCAGAATCATTTCGGAAGAAGGGTCTAGACCTGAAACATCAGCTTTCCTGCTCCTCTGATGCTGCTTGGTATGATCTGCAGTGCACTGCTTTAAAGGCTAAAGGAAGCAGATCCCACAATAACTTTCAGAAGAGAATGGGATACTTGAAGGGGAAATATTGCAGAGCAGCGGAACAAGGTCATGAGAATGGTATTCGTTGTATACTACTGTAAAAGTTAGGCACCATAGACCAAATAGCCCCTGCCAGTGCCACATCATTGTATGATTTTAAGTTTTTTGAGTGAAAACCTTAGTGACTCAGTGAAGTGGAATTAAGGTGACTACTACTTAGCCATGGGTATCTCAACAGATATGAACTGAGGGCCTTCCTCCCTTCCTCCCACCCCAAGCCGCACCCCCATCTACCTACTAACCTCATCCCACCTCCTTGACCTGTCCGTCTTCCCTGGACTGACCTATCCCCTCCCTACCTCCCCACCTATACTCTCCTCTCCACCTATCTTCTTTTCTCTCCATCTTCGGTCCGCCTCCCCCTCTCTCCCTATTTATTCCAGTTCCCTCACCCCATCCCCCTCTCTGATGAAGGGTCTAGCCCGAAACGTCAGCTTTTGTGCTCCTGAGATGCTGCTTGGCCTGCTGTGTTCATCCAGCCTCACATTTCGTTATCTTGGATTCTCCAGCATCTGCAGTTCCCATTATCACTGAACTGAGGGATGCATTGTTTGCAATTGAATACTAAACAAAAGGAACAAACAACAGCTTTTATCTTCTTCACTTTAAAAAAATGCACTGCCTCCATATCTAGAGAGTGAGAATTGACTGACAGACTGTCACTATTTTCGCTGCAAGGTTGTCATGATGAAGACATAACCTGCAGTGCAACAGAACTTGTTAAAGTAATACTTCCCCTTTGAGGTTCAACAATTGCAGTTAAAACCACAGCAGTAAAGATTGTAAAGGGGTAACTGAGATAGCATTGCAGAGTGATCACGTTAGTCACAATAGCAGGTGCTACAGAATAGCTATTCAGCCACTGAGACAAGATTGTGAGACAAGTCAGATGACACACTTTCTTTACATATTTCTGTGTGCACATATATCTCACCACCTGAACAAAGGACAGAGAGCTGGGACACTGGAGCAGCCTGACTCACCATCTTGAGGGGAAATGCAACTGCGTCATCTTTGTACATCAAGCAGAAAGAATTTTAGCTTACAGATGGAGAATCATAAAAATGGTCTCTGAGGAGCAGAATCCAAACTTACATTTTAGAAGCTAATATGGTGTTTAAAATCACCAATGGACCGCCAATGAGGACAAGTTAACCAGGAGCCTTTCGTCATCAAATTGAAATTAGAATCTCTTCTGACTGCAGGGAGGATTTCATTCTGCCTGCACGTGTTTACAATTTCCTGACTCATCATGCCCAAAGGAGATCTTCGCTCGCTTTGTTTTCTTTTGCTTTTCTTGTAAAAGACCATGCCACACATTCCCTCAGCACTACTTACTTCCCTCATAAAACTCAATATGTCCAAGCTTCCAATCGTGGAAGTCAGTTGTCAATTCTCTTGCACTCATGAATGGGAATTCACTTAGTTTGAGTATCCTAGCACAATCATTCATTTGTTGATTCTTGGGCAATCATGCATCTTCTGAATCTTCTGCTCTTGTACCTCCCAAACTCCAGATATTTTAAACAGCCTCTTCCTCCACCATGCGAGTTGAAATCAAGCCTCGTCATCCAAAAACCAAATCGAGCTTATTCTTTCTCAGGACTTCAAACATGTGGCGTTGTAGGTTGTGCTTTGAAGAATGAACAATGGGTATTTTTTAAAATATGAAAGAATGTACAGGAGAACATTGTTGAAGCAATTTTTTGATATTAACAGCCACAAGCTAAAGAGAACACGGATCCATTTCTTACACTTCTCTGCCAGAACAGAATGATGTTATCTCTGAAAAAGGGGCCATCCAGTTGACATTTTACATCTTGCGCTCGTCAGGACAGATGCAAGAATTGAAAATTTCAAAAGAAAACAAAAACCTATACAATGTGAGAAAAGGGATGCTGATTGGTAAAGATATTGTCACAACAAATGCACCAGTGTTGTTAGCCCACATGTTTCTGCTGGTTCAAAAGTAACACTTTTCTAAAACTTTGTAGAGCACAATCAAGGTTAGAGTCTGGCTATTAGAAGCTTAAGCAAGATATATGTATAAAGATTATACAAATGAAATAATTGGCAGAACCGAAATATTTAAGTCATTTTTCGGGACCAGATAGGTTGGCTGACAGTAATTATGATTACACCATTAAATACACTTAACTAGCAAAGGTGTTAATTATTTTTCGAAGGGTTCTTGACACCTAGATCATGGAATAAAAGTGGATTCTCTCATCAGTTCAGTAATTTCTTAAGATAGCTATCTTGGGACCTCAATATTGTGCCTTTTGGAGGAGCAGGAAATACTGCAGCAACTTGTTTTAAAGTAACATCTTGGGAGTTGTGCGCAAAATAAGAAGAAAGAAAAAATGCATTCATGTAACATATTTCATGACCTTAGGACATTTCAGAGTGTTTTACAGTCTATGAAGTCTTATGCACTCATTGTTTTAGAAACGTAGAAGATAGGAGCAAGAGTAGGCCATTCAGCTTGTTGAGCCTGCTCCTCCACTCAAACTGCTCATCTCTGATCGTCCAACTCAGAATCCAGTTCCCGCTTTCTCCCCATGCCCTTTAATCCCGTCAGCCATAGAGGAGATGCTGTAATGTTAGGAAACAAATTCCTACACAGCAATTTCCCACAATAAAGCAGTGTGACAATGACTACATGATATTTCCGTGTTGTTAGACAAGGGATAAATGTTGACTGGGATCCAACGGAGAACTTGCCCGTTCCTTTTCAGAATACCGCTGTGGAACCTTTTACATAAGAACTTTGAACAATAGAACTAGGAGCAGGAGTAGACAACTCAGCCCCTTAGTATGATCCAGGTAGGACTCATCTCAGCCTTAACTCTATTTTCTTGCTTTCTTCCCATTACCATTTAACTGATTACTAACTAAAAATCTGGCTGTCTCTTCCCTAAATTTGTTCAGTGCCCCAGTGCCTCCTAAATTCTGGAGGACACTGATATGAGAATGAAGAAGGGAGACCTCAGCTCAACATCTCATGTGATGGGTAAGAATACAATGGTCCCAGATGGAAGCCAGATCATAGCTAAGGTTATTTTCCTGGAAGCAAATAGAACTTACAAGCCTATTTTTATAAAAAAAACAGGATAATGTGTGGGAATTCTTAAAACTGGACAGACAGGTCAGCAGCGTCACGTCTCTATTAATTCCAATTACTTTGTCTAATTGAACCTTGGTTATTTATTGGATATTTATCTCTTTATATTGTCTAGATCTGATGACCATCAATGAGAGGGAAGAGATTGCTATCGCTTTGCTAACTCCCAGCCTTCCCTTTACAATATTCTGTGATTCAAAAAGTGACAGCTGTTAAACCAGCCATTGGGAATAAAACATTTTAGCACTTCATAAATTTCTAACAAGTTTTCAAATCACTCCAGTTTTCTTCACAGTTTCAGCAGTCGATCAAAATAAAAAAAAGCTAATTAAATCTCTAATGACAAACCAGGAGAGTTTACACCTTTTTTTGTTATATCTGATAAATGCCATTACTGAATCCAGAATTCATAGTCCTGGATGATGGCACAGGTTAGATCAATGGCCAATTTGAAGTCAACCCATGACTATTCCCTGTTTCCAACATGTTTACTGCGAGGCTCCAAATGGGATGTGTACTTGGGCTTATTATCTCCCATTCCTAATGAGATATTAACTTCTTTGGTTTTGTATTTATGACAGGGAAACTGGACTATTTACTCCAAAACACCAGAATTCCTGATAGAATCAGGCAAATCCAGAGCATCAGAAAGAATCTAGATGTTCGCCAAGAAACCTACAAAGTAAACATGCCAGTCTATAATCCAGAAAACCAGGTGATACAGGATAGAACACTTTGCACACTCTTAAGGACTCAATTATGGAATTCCATTATTGCAAACATGCTCTGCCCTACCCAACTATCACCGTTGCAATTTTTAACTGTATATGGGAGAATACATGAATTCCAACTTACTACCTAAAATAACTGCACAGAGGCTGGTGTCCCATCATTAAGTCACCCCTTATTTACTTGTCCAAAGCACATTTCCTGTGACCAGCCAGCTCGGAGTCAGCCCCCTGAACTTCTGAGATTCTACATTCCCTGTTTATACTGGTCAGCCAGAGCCTGCTGATTGGCCCAGTTTAACAGCCCCAATCAAGGATCTCATGGTCAATGGATCCACCTGGTTCAAATCACTACAATGTTCATAAATTAAACAATAAACAGCCAAGTTATAACAATTGTTACAAAATTAGTTTGAGCTGACTTTTTATGGATAATAGGCTCAAACTGCAGACTCATTTTGTGTTTCTCCCTGCAAACAGTACCCAAGATGACGGCTTGTTAAAAAGTTTGTTTCAACTCCACTGGAGTGTGTTGTTAGGACTGAACAGTCTCCTGCGTACCAGCTTGCATTTGAACATTAGGGTGCTGTGAAAGCCATAGTTGAAGAATTACCGCCACTCTGTGTTGCAGATAAAGAGGCTGCCTCACTCTGAGTGCTAGCAGTCAGACAAAGGGAAAAAGGAGAACAAATGTACTCCCTCTCTCCTCAATGCTGGAATAAAATCAGAGTTGAAAAGGATCAGAATTCCAGACAAATCTGCAAAATTGAAAATCATGAGTTGACTATTTAACGAGCAATGTTAATGCTGCTGGTCAGCTAAACTGCAACATCACAACGTTTAACCACTTGTCTTCACCTGCAGTTCAGAGATTGTTCAGTATATCTTTTATTTTAATTCTAATCCATTTGGATTTACAACAATGACCATGTCATCCAACCATCTGTAAAAGTGTTTATAATCATAAAAGGATAGTTTGGGATAAGAAGCACATTGTTTCTGGGTGTTAAATATGTGGGGACAAAGATATGAGATTTTATGGAACTGATCTATTGATAAGAATAGTTTTGGCTATTAGATTAGAAGCTAAAGGGGATTTCATTAGGTTGGCCAAATCGTAAAAGGGGAAGAGGATAAAAGGATACAGAAGCATGTTTGGCAAATGTTATTTCATTGCAAAAAAACTTGTATTTTTACAACACCTTTCACACTCACAGGACATCTTAAAATGCCTTAGAACTAATCAAGTAGCATTTTGAAGTGTAGTCACCGTTGTATAGTCATGTAGGAAACTCATCAGGAAATTCACACGCAGCAAGTTTCTACAAACAGCAGTGTGTAACTGACCAAATAATCTGTTTTTGGTGATGTTGATTGGGGAATAAGTATAGATCAGTGCACCTGGGGGAATTCCCCTGATCATCTTTGAAGCAATTCCATGGGATCATTTACGTCCATAAGAAAGGACCAATGGGCTCTTAATATTGCTTCTAAAGGCCAACAGCAACCTAAGAGACTATTTACTTTTGCAATACTTAACACCTAACCACAGCTAATTAGCAATTCTTACTTCATTTTGTCCCATTCTTTTCAAACTGGACAGTTCATTGCATTTACAAGGCCTCAATTCTGAGGATTATATGGTGCTATCCTATTGTAATCTTGGTAAAGTCATGACCAAGATATACCATATTGTATGGCCTTTGTGATGGACAAATCATCCACTCACCCCTCAGATGATGAACAACAGAGATCTCAGCACCAATAATTTTCCATGTCGCTGGCCTGCAGAGAGAACTAGCAGGTCAAGCATCAAAGGAGGACACCACATAGGAACCCAAGCTTACCAGCAGCATTAACATTGCTCATTGAATAGTCATTTCATGATCTTCAATTTTACGGATTTTTCCGTAATTCTGATTCTCTTCAAATGTGATTTTATTCCAGCATTGAGGAGAGAGAGAGTACATTTGTTCTCCTTTTTCCCTTTGTCTGACTGCTAGCACTCAGAGTGAGGCAGCCTCTTTATCTGCAACACAGTGGCGGTAATTCTTCAACTATGGCTTTCACAGCACCCTAATGTTCAAATGCAAGCTGGTACACACAAGAATGTTCAGTCCAACTAGCACACTCCAGTAGGGTTGAAACAAACTTTTTAACAAGCCGTCATCTTGGGTACTGTTTGCAGGGAGAAACACAAAATGAGTCTGCAGTTTGAGCTATAATCTACAAGCATCAGACATAATGGGAACCGCAGATGCTGGAGAATCCGAGATATCAAAGCGTGGAGGTGGATGAACACAGCAGGCCAAGCAGCATCTTAGGAGCACTGCTTGGTCTGCTGTGTTCATCCAGCTCTACACTTTGTTATCTACAGGGATCATTTGCTATTGAGCAGGCAGTCATCAGCCCCTCCTGACCCTTGTAGTCTGTTTTGACTTGCCTATTCTCTCACACTGCCCCTTTGAAGGGCTGTTGTTCTAAATTCTCTCATGACAGCCACTTCATTTACATATATGGACAATTTTGACTGTATTAGCCCTCTTTTTAAAAACACTGTTTGGAATTACAAGTTAAAAATATCCACAGTCCTTCGGGGTGCTGACCAGTGATCATGATAACAGATCATTGAGCAATTTACTGCTCAGATTTATTTCTGATTTCCAGAATCCACCACACTTCACTTGTGTACAATTGTCGCTGGCTCACAACTTGGAGAAAGAGAAGCACAACAGACTTAAGAAAAACAGGAAGCGGGAAACAAAATGGAAAGCCAGGTGGCACACATATTTTACCATGGCAACGTAAGGGCAATCATCACAGGGACAACTTGCAATTATACGACACCTTTACAATAACGGTTTTCCCTCAGCATGATAAAACAACATTTGGCACCAAACACACGATGAGTCATTGCAGAGGTGACCAAAAATTTACGAGGTGATTATGCACAAACTCAAAAAGAGGCAGCAGCAAAGAGACAGAGGATTTATATGGAATTTCAATAGTTACAGCCCAGACAGCTGAATACACAGCCAATAAACAGAGCTTGTGCAACCAAAACAGGGGATATGAAAGAGGCCTGTATGATGTTGTGCATATTAACTTATTAGCATCTCTGCTGGTTGGGTGGTGACTAGGACTTTCTTTTGATATTTTGCCTTGACGTGTGGCATTGAAACCTGAAATTGAAATTGGAATGTGGCAGAAGCATGATGGACAGGTAAAATATGCCAGAAGTGGATTGCTAAATAATATTATGGATAGATAGTCAGGTAGGAGATTTACTCACGCCTTTCTGCCTTGTTAGCAGTCACGCAAAACAAATGTAAATTATTCTACTGAGATCTTGATGTGAAACCACTTTTACCTCAGGATTGCTCCAACAGCAGGACTTGTGTCAATACAATCTTAAAGTATTTTTCTGATAAATTGATTGAGGAACCTTTATTTAGCCACAGCAGACAAATGTCATCAAATATTAACAACACTCTTGGGATATTTTATTTGTTAAGACAATAGATGATGAAAATGCGAGAAGCTGATGAATATTTCATTGTTGAAAGTAAATCCATTCTCATATTATTGCTGCGATTTCTTCTTGTCACTTCTAAGTCTGGACTGCCTAGCAACAGGATACTTAGGCTAGCATTAGCAAATGGTCAAGTGCTGCCCTGTTCTGGATAGAAGGAGGTAACTCATCAGTTATTGAGAAAGGATGTACACAGGAGAGTCAAACTGTGGTTCATCGTTTGCTTTCATTGTCAATATTTGCAATGATAGTCCCTGTTAACAAGTAAGCTGGCCCAAATCACAAACATCCTTATTAGAATAAAAACAAACAACTGCAAAAATCTGAAACAGAAGCAAAAATTGCTGGAGAAACTCAGCACGACTGGCAGCATCTGTGGAGAGAAAGCAGAAGTAATGTTTCAGGTCCAATGCAGAAAGGTCAGCCAATGGTGGGTAACTGAAGTACAATCACTGTTGTATTGGTTCATTTGAGATGCCAGACACTGTATTCTTTCCACAAATATTGCCAGACCTGCTGAGTTTTTCGAGCAATTTCTGGCTTCACCCTAAATAGAATGATGGATAAATTGTCTACCTGTATGATATCTAGCCATGCAAGTTCCGGGTTTCACAGTCAAGAAATGACATATTTGCTGATCTCGACTTTGGTGGAACGGGAATGTTACAGTACCACGCATGGTGGTTGCAAAATATCTAGGCTTACACTCCCGTGCAAATCTGCAACAGAGTACATTATTGGAGGTGGCATCTATTTTGTGAAAAATAGCTTTTAAACCTCAAGTGAAATCTTGCTCTTAGCCTCCTCTCCCTCCTGAAGTTCTGTGACAGCTGAGTTAGAAGGTTATGGTTCTGGGCCTGATTCAGATTTGTGAACACAAAATCTCGCTCAGATGTTGCAGTGCAGTGATGAGGCCGTGCTGTGCTGTTGTAAGCACAGAATTCGGAATTCTGAAATTCTAAACTGAAAGGACGGTGAGGTGAGAGGGCTGGTTAAGCAGGATCGGGATTTTATTACTTGTAAGTATCCTACTGCAACACTGAACAATTTCCAGCTAAACATAGACAGGTTCCCATTATCATACAGGTGGTTGTCATTGCCAACAGTGAACGTGAAAAATGATTATTGGATGGGGTATCAGAGAATTGTTACGATGCTGGGAAACAAGACCATTCCTTTATTAATATGACCCTGGATCACAGCATTATTGAGCAAGAAATTTGTCACTGAAGATAAACTCCTGATGATAAGGGACACAGGGTCTGCATGGACAGACAGTAGTGATGCTGATTCCAAACAAGTATCGAGTATAACGACTTATACTAAAAATATCCACTTCACTGTGCATCCACTTTGTTCCAGCTGGCAAATAATTCCCATGCAGATGATTTTCAACAGGTTTTTATTTGCACTCTAAGATGACCAAAGAGGCTTACGCACAGTTATATCATCCATTGAAAAACTAGTACATTCATGTTGACCTCAGGATCTGCCCAACTGCATGATCTTCCTATTGTGCACAAAGTGATTTGATTTGATTTATTTTTGTCACATGTACCTAAGAAGAGTGAACAGTTTTGTTTTGCCAGCAGTACAGGCAGATCATAGCAAACAAGGACAAATGCATCATTGAGTGTTTAGACAGAGCGAGGCATACAAGGCTATAACAACACAAGAGGTGCACAAAAGCATGGCCAACATTAGACTTGAAATTTGAGAGGTCCATTCAGCAGTCTAATACCAGTTGTTGATGAGCCTGTAGGTATGTGTGCTCAAGTTTCTGTATCTTCTGTCTGGTGGAAAAAGCTGCGAGAGAGCATTACTGGCGTGAGATGGGTCTTTGAAGATATTGGCAGCCTTTCTGCGGCAACGAGAAGTATAAATGGAATCCCTGGATGGGAATTTGGCTTCCGTGATGGTCTAGACTGTGTACACAATCTTCAATAGTTTCTTACAGTCCTGGGCAGAGCAGTTGACTTGACAGGCCATTATGCACCTGGACAGTATGCATTCTATGGTGCCTCTGTAGAAGCTGACGAGGGACATTATGGACATGCTGAATTTCCTAAGCTGCCTGAGAAAGAAGTGGCATTGTTGTGCCTTCTTTGCTGTTGTATCTACCTGGGAGATCCTGGACAGATTGTTGGCTATCATCACTCCTGGGAACTTGACACTCTCGACCTTCTCTGTCTCAGCTCCGTTGATATAGACTTTTCCTCCACTTTTCTCTATTTCCAGCAAATACAACCCATTGATGTTCTGGCTATGGAGGGAGTGCAACAAAGATTTACTAGGCTGATTCTTGAGTTGGCAGGGGTAATATATGAAGAGAGACTGAATTGGTTCAGACTACTGAAGATCGGTATCTTGTAACCAGGTTATCCTATATTTATGTAAGGACAACCATTGACACTGATCCAGCTCCCTCAGAGCCAGCTCTCAAACTGAACAGGTTGTGATACTCCTGTTCTTATCTGTCAGCCAGGGCTCCCAGATTGGATCAGATTAACAGCCCCAATCAGGGAATTCATATTCTATAACGTCCACCCGGTTGACCTCATTACAATGATTACAGCTATGTTTACTAGAGTTTAGAAGATTGAAGGGAGAATCTCATAGAAACCTATAAAATTCTAATGACTACACAGGGTAGATGCAGGAAGGATGCTTCTGATGACAGGGAAGTCCAGCAGCAGGGGTCACAGTCTAAGGATACAATGTAGATAATTTAGGACAAAAATGAGAAGCCACTTTCATTCAGAGAATGGTGAGCCTGATATTCTCTGCCATGGAAAGCAGTTGAAACATCAAGGGCTTTGAAGAAGGAGTTAGAAATAAACAGCACTTAGGGATAAAGGGATCAAAAGGTTTGGGAAAAGCAGGAACAGGGGACAAGGTTGAATGATCTTCCATAATCGTAATAAATAGCAGAGCAGGCTCGAAGGGCCCCTGCTCCTATCTTCTATGTTTCTACATGTCTACGTTTCAAAGTCTCAGTTAGACATCATTCACCTTGACTGTGGAAATAACACAATGTGCACCACATAATAAGTGTTCCTGTACTTTTAAAAATTGGTGTATCATGTCCAGGATCCAGTTCCTTCTGATCTTTGATTTTTCATAAGGAAAATGAGTGATTTTCGTTTGATGTTGCCCCTGTTAAGGCTCCATCTTAAATAATGATGTGTGACACTCACTAGTTTTATATTAAAAAATAATCACCTGAAGAATGGCTAGTCTTCTTCCCAAAGCTGAGAAGCACTGGTACAGTCAGGAATTCCTATACATCAGATTATGATTTGTGGATATGTACGCACTGATATCATTGAAGGCTACGGGACAGATTGATAAACTGGTTAAAAAAATACAGAGTCCTGGGTTTTAAAATCAGAGGCATGGAACACAAAAGCAAATATGTTATAATAAACATTTATAAAATACTGGTTCAGCCTCAACTAGTACTGGGCACAGTTTGGGTGCCACGCTTTTGAAAAGGATGTGAAGACATCAAAATGGGTGCAAAAAAGATTCATAAGAATGGTTCCAGGGATGAGAAATTTCCATTCCGTAAATAGATTAAGTAGCTATTGTTCTCCTTAGAGAAGTGCAAGAGGAGATTTGTTGCTGATATTCAAAATCACGAGGGGCTCTGCGCAGAGCAGATAAGGAGAAGCTATTCCCATTGGCTGCAGAACCAGAGGACACCAATTTAAGGCTAGCAGTTCTTCTGTCAAAGGTGATAAGAGGAAAAATTATTTTTTAAATGGCTAGCATCTGGGATACACTGCCTGACAGATTGATGGAGACAAATTCAATCACAGCTTTCAAAAGGAAATTTGATAAGTACCCGAAGAGAAAGGAATGGCAGGGCCGTGGAAAAAGGGATGGGGGAAAACAGACACAGACATGCAAGTGGGGGGAACCATTTGCATTGCTCTTCCAGGAAGCAAAATTATTACATTGGCTTAATTTTGTTTTAATCTCATGTGAATGAGATGATTTGCATTCCATTTTAGCATCAGGGTGACTGGAAACTGTAATTTATTAACCATTCAGCCTTCATTCTCATAGTTCAAGTGGTCACCAAGGAAACAGTCCTGTAACCCATCCCCTGGAGCTGTGCAGATAAAGCAGTGAATGTTCTTTTCTTCAGTGGATGGGTGGGGGTGGTGGTGTAGTGGGGATTGGAGGGGATAGTGTGATTTAGATTTGATTGTTAAAATGACCAGAAATTCACATTTCAAGATTGGTAAAGGAGGTTGAACATCCCACTTCCCCCTCATATGAATCTCTGAGCTCACAGGGACACAGCAATCTTTCTACCGTGCTAGTTAGCAAATGACATCCATCTGCACTGTGGAACGGGTGAAACAAAACCATTGTTGCTGTGGTAGCAAGCGTACATCCATTGAGAGGTTACCTATCACAGTGATACAAAGAGCCCTGTATCCATTGACCGTGAGATACAATAACGACAAGAGATGAAAAATGATAATATGAACATGAGGAGGCATTTTCTCTCTGTATAGATTATGGCACTTAAAGGAACATGAAGGAAATTGGTTATGGTGAATAAATAGTAATTGTCCCAATTTAAACCACCTTTTTTCTAAGCTAATTTTGATGCTCATCTGAACTATATCAGCATTTGTAGGAAAGAGGTGAATATATGAGCATGTTTCAGTGACCCAGGCATATGCTTCTGTATTTCAGCAATGTAGTAACATAGGATAGCAAATTCCCTTGAGACACTTTCTTACAGATGACCAGCAGAAATGAAGCAATCTCATTGAATTTATAATCTTTTGTACAAGTCAATCGTCAAATGTCAAAAGGCAACCTGTGAAAAATCTCTTCAGAGAAAGTATAACATCTCGTGGAATGATCTCCCAAGTAAACTGATGGAGACAAAATTTCCGGTATTATTTATGCAACAGGTGGATGCAGGGTCAATGTGGATCAATGAAAGGGAAGCTGTACTCCACAAAAGTGTTACGATTTGTGACAAGTGAGAGAGGCAAAGGGGTGTCAGCAGACGTGAATTTAGGTTTTCAAAACAAAAATCATTCACTAAAGAATGCCTTGTGAGATGTTGTTAGAGAAAATTAAGACTTAGAAGTTGGGGGGAGGCATCATGTTTTAGCATGATTTAAGGATTGTTTTTAATGGATATAGTTCACTAGGAACAAATGGGACATTTTCAGTTGGCAGGCTATAACTAGCGGAGTTTCACAAAGATCAGTACTTCTGTTTTAGTTACTTACAGTGTCTATTAAAGACTAAAATGAAGTGACAATGTGTCCTAATAAAAACTGAAAGAACTGCAGATGCTGCAAATCAGGGGCAAAAGCAGAAGTTACTGGAAAAGCTCAGCAGGTCATGCAGCCTCTGTGAGGAAAAAAGATCAGTTAACACTTCGGATCTGGTGACCCTTCCTCAGAACTGGACAATGAGTCCAACTTTGTTGAGGGTATTAAGCTAGGTGGGAAAATAAGCAGTAAGAAGGATGAATTGAAGGCTTCAAAGGCATGGGGACAGGTTTGGTGAATGGGTACGATTGAGGATCCGGAGTACAATGTGGTGAAGTGTGAAGTTATCTCCATAATGTTAAACAGCAGAATTTTTTGAATAGTGAGAGGCTGGGATAAATGAAAAAAAAAGTACACTCAGAGGGGTCGAGGTGATCTTGCCTGTGATTGACAGAAAACAAAAGTGTCTGTACAGCAAGCAATTAGCAAAGGAAATGGTATATTATAGAATCACAGAACTGTTACAGGGCAGAATGTGGCCAGTCAGCCCATTGATCCTGCATGAGTGAACTTTTAACTTTAGTTACAAAAGGAATGAAGTGCAAGAGTAAAGAAGACATAGTACTGTTGCACAGGCTATTGGTGAGGCCACATCTAAGGAAGAACTTACACAAGAGAAAGTGCAACAAAAGATTCATTAATTGTGGCCTGATTGATCCTGCTGGCACCTCCTGGTTTTTGCCAACTCTGCTTATATATGGTTCAGAACATGAAACCCTCAAGATGTAGGGCAGAATTAGGCCATTCAACCCATACATTCTGCTCCACCATTCAATGGCTGAACTAAATCCTCTACCCCACATTCCTGCCTCCTCGCCTCCGTTGATTCCCTTACTGATTAAAAATGGCTGTTTCAGCCTTGAGTATACATAAGGATCCAGCCTCATCAATCCACTGTGGTAAAACAATTCCACAGATTCACTATCCTCAGAGAAGAAATTCCTCATGTTTACCTTAAAAATTCAACCACTTATTTTGAGATTCTGCCCTGTGGTCCTAGATTCTTTCAGAAGGAGAAACAACCTCCAATATGTGCAGGCCCAGTGTGCTCAGCATCTCCTCGTAAGCAAGCCCCACTAGACCTGGTAATAGCTTGTGAGCCTTCTTTAGACAGCATCCAATGCCAGCATATCTTTCCTCCGATAAGCAAACTTGTTCACAGTTTTCCAGCTACTGTTTAATTAATATCTCGTATAGTTTTAGCAAAACCTCTTTACTTTTATACTCTATTCCCGTTGAAATAAAAGCCAACAGTCCATTTGCCTTCCCCATTAGCTGGTGAACTCAGATGCTAGTTTTTTTTGTGATTCATGAATGAGGTCTCCCAGACTGCCCTGTTTTATTACTTTCTGCAGTCTTTCTACATTTAATATTCATCTCCTCTATTCTTTCTGCCAAAATGCATAACATCCCACTTATCCACACCATTTTCCAGCTGCTAAATTTTTGCCCACTTTCTTAACCTGTTTATAACCACAGATTCTTTCTTTCACCATTTGCCTTCCCACCTATTTTTGTGGCATCTTCAAAGCTGGCTATAGTACATTCACTTTCCTTATCCAAATCATTCACAGCACACCACTACTTACAGGTCTCCATCATGAAAATACGCCCCTTAATTCCAACTCTCTGTCTTCTATAAGTTAGTCAAACATCTATCCATACTAGTTATGGCACCCACCATTATAGGCTATTATTGCAGCAAGTAGCCTATTGTGTGGTGGCTTATCAAACATCATTCTGAATATCCAAATATATTACATCTATTGGCTCCCCTTTATCTACCATATTTGTTAACTCCTCAAAGAATTCTAATAAATCTGCCAGGCATTATTTCCCCTTTATGAAGCCATGCTGTCCTTGCCTGATCATAAAATGCATTTCTAAATTTTCTGCTATTACATCCTTTATAACAGACTCTAACATGATCCCAAATGCAGATGAGAAGCTGGCTGGTCTGTAGTTACCTTTTTTTTATTTGACTGCCTCTTTTCTTTAAAGTAAATTCTGGCAGTGGCAGTTTTCCAAAGCCTCTAGGTCTTTTTCAGAATCCAAGGATTCCTGAATGATTACGACCAGTGCACCCACTATTTTAGTTGCTACTTCCTGCGATATCTGAGGATGCGGCCCCCAGTAAGACTGTTTTTGAGGCAGTTCACTGCCAACAATCCTTCTTTGTCTATACTTTGTCGAGGAACGTTTTGATAATTAGTGGATACAGGACCACAGAATCTTAACGGAGAAGATACTGTTCATGATTTATTGTATTATAACAGCCGGTACAATTGCTGGTCAGGCATAATTGCAAAGAGCTCTTGGGAGCCATACAAAATATATCTGCTCCCTGTGATAGCTAGTGTAGACCTCATCGTCTCTACTCACAGTCTGTGTGACACCACAAGAATGGATTGCGTTCAATGTAACATCAAAGTTAAGTTCCTCATAACCATTGCCTTGTGCAATGTAGATACATTCCTATGGAAGGAAATTGAGTAGACTTGGCTGAGAGGAGTTTAAAAGAATCAAAGAGGATCTCATTAAAGCATATCAATGCTATGACCCCATTGGGGTAGCATGTTGTCATTTCTGCCCTGCTATTCCTAGAACTGTGCCAAGTGTTAAAGTTCTTTTATGGTACTCATCAAGAATTATTATTTATGACAAGTAATTAGAGTATAGTTACAAGTAAACACTACAAGTAAACAGATATAAACCATTAGTCCATAACACAATTAACTAAAGCTCTAAACCCCTTATAAACCACCCCTTACACATACACACAGACAAACAAATAATAGGGAAAAGAAACCATTGGTGGTGGTAGAAAAAAGCGGGAGAGTCAGTTCATTTGTCTTTGCTTCCCAAATCCAATGGTGACGTGACTTTTCTTTGGCTAGCCTAGTCCCCAGTGTTCTGTGTTTTTATCTGTAAGCTTTCACTGGTTTGCAAGTAAAGAGTGAGTGATTCATTTGTCAAATGTCTCTAAATTGTCAATTCAAACTTCATAGCTCACAAACTGCTGCAGGAAAGGCATTTCTGATGAAGAGTCTAGGCCCGAAATGTCAGCCTTCCTGCTCCTCTGATGCTGCTTGGCCTGCTGTGTTCATCCAGCTCCACACCTTGTTATCTCAAATTTAAACTGAGCATTTGTTTTGCTGTGGAGAATAGGCAGCTTCTGCTGGGAAGAACAACTGCACACCCTTCTTTGTCCTTCTACCTCTCAGTCCTTGTAACATCTTTCTACTTCCAGCCTGCCCTGTTAGCTAAGAACCAGTAGCTTCATGTGTAAACAACTCCATGGCTCCTTATTATCTATACTGTTTTTGTGTGTAGCTGTGGGTTACTGCAGAGTTCACAATAGGTATCAAATTCCTTGCTGTGAAATTATGCAGCCATCCTGGTAAATTCCTGCTTATTAAGCAGTTTTCTCTCCTTGGAGTTTCCAGTTATTAATAAAATAAAAAAGACACCATCCTTACATAACTTTTTAATGAAGCTTGACAGGGTAAAGGATGAGAAATTAATTCTACTGGCTGATGAATCTAGAACAAGGAGTCACAGTCTCAGAATAAGGACTCGGCCAATCAGGACTGTGATGAGGGGAAATCTTTTAACTTAAATGTTCATGAATCTTCAGAATTTTTGGATTTCGGTATTTTTGTGTGTATGTAAGGCAGAGGTCAGTAGGCTTTTGGGTTCGAAAAGACTCAATAGATATGGGGATAGCATGTAAGGAATGGCCAGGTCAGTGAACAGAATGATCTTAATGAATGGCAGAGAAAATCCAAAAGCCAAAGGATCTTCTCCAGCCCACGATTATTAGATTCCTTGGTTTTGCAATAAAGAATGGAGTGGTGGTGATGATTTAAGAGGGAGTGGGGGTGGGGTTGTGGGTGTAGGGAAGGATGTGACTATACTTAACCTGGTTTGAATAGAATGCACTGGATAATTTCCATTGACTTTTGGAATCATAAGTTGAAATAGCACAGCATGGGACCATTCAGCCCATCATGCCTGTTTGAGATTTTTGGCAAAGCGATTAGGGTCACTCATCTGCTCTTAACACATGGGCCTGTAATTGTTTTCCAGTTGGGTATTTATTCAATTGTCTTTTGAGCACTCATGTGGTGTAAACAGATTCAATACTTTCAGTCAGTGTATTCCCAATCGGAACAATTTGCTGTGTAATAACTACTTCATGAATTGTTCTAGATTGTAATACTGCGCAGTATTTCTGCACCAAGGTGGGAGAAGGTATTAATGAAAGAACAGAAAGATCCCAAAGGTTCCCCAAATGGTACTGTGAGTGAGTCAATAAACTTTTAACAAGATACCAGAAACAGTTAGTGAAGAAGCATTCTGAAGTCTTCAGACTTTTCATGATTTATTTGACACTTTTTATAGTTCCTTTTTTTCAGTAAGTTCCAAAGGCCATAAAGATGATTGTATCAGTACTTTTACTGACAGCCAACTGAAACCTCCATGTAGTTCCCAGAGACTCCTTGGTGGAAAGCTGCCCGTGATTATGTGAGTAATGGATGATGGATGGCAGTAAAATCATACTCGTGTTATGAAGGAATCACTTTTAGAGGATGGTTCTCTTTTGTAGCTGGGCTACACGTGGAGTATCTTTAACTGTGATGGCTTACGTTTGTCCCATTGCGCACTAATTACTGACCACAGAGGCCATGTCCATTCACAGCAATAGCATCTTTCTGAAATATGAGTAAATTTCATCATCTTCCTGTGACCCATTTTTTCAAAGAAACAGTAGGTCATATACCAGGATAGAGTTCTATCCCATGAGTCTGTTTGCCTTTAACCCTGGGGCCCATTTGTCATGAGTATAGGAGTTGGGAAGTCATGTTGCGGCTGTAAAGACATTGGTTAGGCCACTTTTGGAATACTGCATGCACTCCTGGTCTCCCTGTTATAGGAAGGATGTTGTGAAACTTGAAAGGGTTCAGAAAAGATTTACAAGGATATTGCTAGGTTTGGAGGGTTTGTGCTATTGGGGGAGGCTGAAATCGGCTGGGGCTATTTTCCCTGGAGTGTCGGAGGCTGAGGGGTGACCGTATTGAGGGAAAGATTTAAAAGGGACCTAAGTGGCGACGTTTTCACACAGAGACTGATGTGTGTATGGAATGAGCTGCCAGAGGAAGTGGATGAGACTGGTACAATTACAACATTTAAAAGACATCTGTTTGGATATAAGAATAGGAAGGGTTGAGAGGGATATGGGGCAAATACTGGCAAATGGGACTAGATTAATTTAGGATATCTGGTTGGCCTGGATGAGTTGGACTGATTCCAATTCATCCATGCTGTACATATCTATGACTCCAAGACTGAGTGATATCAGGCAGAGAGTTATCTTATGATGTCACAGTTTGGGGCAGCATGGTGGCTCAGTGGTTATCACTGCTGCCTCATAGCGCCAGGGACCCAGGTTCAATTCCAGCCTCCGGTGACTCTGTGGAGTTTGCACATTCTCCCCGTGTCGCTGTGGGTTTCTTCTGGGTGCTCCAGTTTCCTCTCATGGTCTAAAGATGTGTAGGTTAGGTGGATTGGCCATGCTAAGTTGCCTGTAGTATTCAGGGATGTGTAGATTAGGTGGGTTACAAAGGGATGAGACTGGGTGGGATGCCCTGAGGTTTGGTGTGGACTTGTTGGGCCAAAAGGCCTATTTCCACACTGTAGGGGTTCTATGACTACTTGTGTCCATCTGAACCATCTGGGATACTTTGAACTGACTCACTGACCCCAATCCTTCCTATTGGTATCAATGTATGGCACTGATATAAAGTGTGGAAGGATACCCACAGCAAAAAAAATACATGTTATGTCTTGGCAAACATAATAGGTTTATTACATATTAGTTAATAACTAGTTACATTCCTTCTGAGATACATGAGAGTCCATGATAATACATCAAAGCTATGCTTGAGACTAAACTCACATGAATGTTGTTGAACTATTCCAGATGACACAGATCCCCATGGACTATTCTGACTAACATCACCCATTTCAAGAACACACCAGAATCAGAAATACACAATGTGGTTGGTGGGGGTGTAGGGAGGGTAATTCATTTTTTCTCAAAAGGCCTTGCATGTATCTTCCTAAAATAGGAGAACTATGGAAAATACCATGATTCCAGTTGATGTTACTGCTGGACATGCCCGATGTCAGACAGAATTCTGCCTTGTTAGATTATATCTTGTTTTTACAAGGTGGTCTTTCACTGAAAAATAAACATGTAATGTTGCAAATTCAGTTTTAACAATAAAACAGAAGTTAGCAACATAAAAGAAAATGAAGAAAAATAGTGAACCAACTTTTAATTACGTCATATGGCAAAATACAATTCCATCAATCCCAACAGCACTCCTAGTATTTCAAATCCTCACCAACGTACTTCTTAAAGGTTATGAGGGTTCCTATCAGTACCACTTTTTCAGGCCCTGAGTTCTAGTACTCACTTCATGGAATTGCCTTTTTAACACATCTATAGAGCTAAATTTAACTGTGCATTCAACTTCTTAACTTAAGGATATGATACCTTCTTCCATGAATTTTCATAAAACTGGGCTTAGACTTTCTCAGCTTCAAATAATCCCTTCAAGGTTTTATCCAAACAATTTTGGGCTGGATCTAAATTCCTTACACTATAGTAACGTATTTCTTAAGCATTTTAAACTATCATCCTTCTTCATTCATAGCCCATCCAGCTTCAGCTAAGGCCTCTGCAAACACAAAAAATCAAAAGGGTTCTCTTTCAGCTGTTTTTCCCAGAATCTGGAACAAAATCCTCCTGGAACCTTCTTCCTAAAACCTAATGCACTACACTATTTACTACGTTAGCTCATAAAACCTCTCTCTCAATGTAAACAAATTAGCCTCTCATACCTTCTCTCAGACCTTTTATTTAAAGAAATCACCACACCTGCAGAAATACTTAATCGTTAAACCCCTTCCTGGATGCATTCCAAACCCATAGATCATGAGTATAAAATCTAAACTCTAAAATCATGTTGTTAAAATACATAAAAATAACACACCTTATAACAGAAAGGGAGTAATCCAACACTCTGGTTCTGTTCTCTACCCTTTGACATTGTTTTCACTTTCTAAGAAACTTATTTTCATATGAAAACCAAAAGAACTACAGATGCTGTAAATCAGAAACAAAACAGAAATTGCTGGAAAAACTCAGCAGGTCTGGACCTAAACCATCAACTCTGATTTCTCTTCACAAATGCTGCCAGACCTACTGAACCTATCATCATATCCTGGACTGGCAGCACATCTGCCTCAAAAGCTGGTAGATTGTGGGTAAAAGCCCAGGTGAGAAGTTGAGCTGACAAAGCAAAGTACAGAGGGTTTATTGCAATGTTGGATGTGCTGTACTCTTGATAATGGACTAAAATGTGTGGTAGCAGTATTACAAATTTCTATGGACAGACCATTTGGCCCATCATGTCCTCAATGGTCATCAAGTACCCACATACTCCAATCTCATTTCCCAGCATTTAGCATGTAGCCTTATATGCCATGGTATTTCAAGTTCTCACTGACATACTTCTTAAAGGTTATGAGGGTTCCTATCAGTATCACTTTTTCAGGCACTGAGTTCTAGTTACCCTCTACACTGGGTGAAAAAATGTTCTACAAACCTCTTCCCCTTACTTTAAATTAAGGCCCTTGATTATTGAACTGTTTGCTAAGGAGGGAAGGTTTCTTCTTATCTATGCCCACATAGTTGTCAAACTGTGTCTGATATTAGGAAGGTAATCCACTGCACCCTTCAGCAACCAGGCACTTGGAACTGACCTTAACATGACATCTAATTAAACAGAGGGATTGGGAAATGAGCAGCAGAAGGACTGAAAAGACGGGAGATGAAAGGGAAGTGATTTCAATGTTAATTCATTGATAGAAAGAAAAATAAAGAGTGGGGAGGAAAGATTGGATTGAGAGAAAAAAAGTAAATTTCTGAAAACATAAAGTTTTAAAAATGTGACATTTAAAATTTGGCATTTTTAGAATCTTGCCCATATAAAAAAATTACTTGAAGAAACACCATTCCACACTTGCAATAGTTAATTTCACTGGCAAGAGATTGGTTGACAATAATTACCACTGATCACATCGTTGAAAAGGTAATTATGCTTCTAATTACTGGTCCTAAATATCCGCAGTGAGTTTAGTTCACATTTAAAGTGCAATACAACAACTTCATGGCATTCAGTGGCCATCAATAATGAGGCAGACAGCAATTAAGACCCCTTGTTCTGGATTCTCCCATCGGAGGAAATAATTTCTTGAATCTGTTGTTGATTCCATCAAAACTCTCTACTTTTCAACCTTGATTAGATCACCACTCAACCTTCTAATTATAAGCCATGTCTTTGCACCACCTCATCTTATATTAACCCTGTAAACTCTGGTTTAATTCTCATGGATTGCCCTTCAAAGGTTGAAGATTTATTGTCCAGAATTTAATGCAATGCACTAGCTAGATCTGAAAGTTATCCTTAACAGCTGAAACCTCACTTTCTCCCTTTTATGTTTCTCATCTATTGGCACAAAAGTCAATATTCTATCAACCTTTCAAATTATTTATAAATTACTGTGTCTGTGCATTGGGTTTTAGTAACTTGGACACAAAGACATCCAAATTCCTTTGTTAACCCACAGCTGTTAGTCTCTCACCATTGAGAAAACATCCCTTCTCTTTCCCAAGTTCAACGACTTTACATCCCTTGCCCTACCATCCCATTTGAACTCACACATTTAACTTCATACATCACCTGTTCTCTGTATGTCGATTTTAAAGTTTCCCATTCACATCGACACAATCTTCTGTGCTTTTGTATCTGTAAACATGGTCATCCAACAACATCAGGTATGGAGAAAACCCAAGCACCCAGCAAAGCTCCCTCTAGAATAATAAAATGTGAGGCTGGATGAACACAGCAGGCCAAGCAGCATCTCAGGAGCACAAAAGCTGACGTTTCGGGCCTAGACCCTTCATCAGAGAGGGGGATGGGGGGAGGGAACTGGAATAAATAGGGAGAGAGGGGGAGGCGGACCGAAGATGGAGAGTAAAGAAGATAGGTGGAGAGGGTGTAGGTGGGGAGGTAGGGAGGGGATAGGTCAGTCCAGGGAAGACGGACAGGTCAAGGAGGTGGGATGAGGTTAGTAGGTAGCTGGGGGTGCGGCTTGGGGTGGGAGGAAGGGATGGGTGAGAGGAAGAACCGGTTAGGGAGGCAGAGACAGGTTGGACTGGTTTTGGGATGCAGTGGGTGGGGGGGAAGAGCTGGGCTGGTTGTGTGGTGCAGTGGGGGGAGGGGATGAACTGGGCTGGTTTGGGGATGCAGTGGGGGAAGGGGAGATTTTGAAACTGGTGAAGTCCACATTGATACCATATGGCTGCAGGGTTCCCAGGCGGAATATGAGTTGCTGTTCCTGCAACCTTCGGGTGGCATCATTGTGGCAGTGCAGGAGGCCCATGATGGACATGTCATCAAGAGAATGGGAGGGGGAGTGGAAATGGTTAGCGACTGGGAGGTGCAGTTGTTTGTTGCGAACTGAGCGGAGGTGTTCTGCAAAGCGGTCCCCAAGCCTCCGCTTGGTTTCCCCAATGTAGAGGAAGCCGCACCGGGTACAGTGGATGCAGTATACCACATTGGCAGATGTGCAGGTGAACCTCTGCTTAATGTGGAATGTCATCTTGGGGCCTGGGATGGGGGTGAGGGAGGAGGTGTGGGGACAAGTGTAGCATTTCCTGCGGTTGCAGGGGAAGGTGCCGGGTGTGGTGGGGTTGGAGGGCAGTGTGGAGCGAACAAGGGAGTCACGGAGAGAGTGGTCTCTCCGGAAAGCAGACAGGAGAGGGGATGGAAAAATGTCTTGGGTGGTGGGGTCGGATTGTAAATGGCGGAAGTGTCGGAGGATAATGCGTTGTATCCGGAGGTTGGTAGGGTGGTGTGTGAGAACGAGGGGGATCCTCTTGGGGCGGTTGTGGCGGGGGCGGGGTGTGAGGGATGTGTCGCGGGAGATGCGGGAGACGCGGTCAAGGGCGTTCTCAATAACCGTGGGGGGAAAGTTGCGGTCCTTAAAGAACTTGGACATCTGGGATGTGCGGGAGTGGAATGTCTTATCGTGGGAGCAGATGCGGCGGAGGCGGAGGAATTGGGAATAGGGGATGGAATTTTTGCAGGAGGGTGGGTGGGAGGAGGTGTATTCTAGGTAGCTGTGGGAGTCGGTGGGCTTGAAATGGACATCAGTTACAAGCTGGTTGCCTGAGATGGAGACTGAGAGGTCCAGGAAGGTGAGGGATGTGCTGGAGATGGCCCAGGTGAACTGAAGGTTGGGGTGGAAGGTGTTGGTGAAGTGGATGAACTGTTCGAGCTCCTCTGGGGAGCGAGAGGCGGCGCCGATACAGTCATCAATGTACCGGAGGAAGAGGTGGGGTTTGGGGCCTGTGTAGGTGCGGAAGATGGACTGTTCCACGTAACCTACAAAGAGGCAGGCATAGCTGGGGCCCATGCGGGTGCCCATGGCCACCCCCTTAGTCTGTAGGAAGTGGGAGGAGTCAAAAGAGAAGTTGTTGAGTGTGAGGACGAGTTCCGCTAGGCGGATGAGAGTGTCGGTGGAGGGGGCCTGGTCGGGCCTGCGGGGCAGGAAGAAGCGGAGGGCCTTGAGGCCATCCGCATGCGGAATGCAGGTGTACAGGGACTGGACGTCCATGGTGAATATGAGGTGTTGGGGGCCAGGGAATTGGAAGTCCTGGAGGAGGTGGAGGGCGTGGGTGGTGTCACGGACATAGGTGGGGAGTTCCTGGACCAAAGGGGAGAAAATGGAGTCCAGATAGGTGGAGATGAGTTCGGTGGGGCAGGAGCAGGCTGAGACGATGGGTCGACCGGGGCAGGCAGGTTTGTGAATTTTGGGAAGGAGATAGAAACGGGCCGTGCGGGGTTGGGGAACAATGAGGTTGGAGGCTGTGGGTGGGAGGTCCCCTGAGGTGATGAGGTTATGAATGGTGTTGGAGATGATGGTTTGGTGCTCGGGTGTGGGGTCATGATCGAGGAGGCGGTAGGAGGTGGTGTCGGAGAGTTGGCGTCTGGCCTCGGCGATGTAGAGGTCAGTGCGCCATACTACCACTGCGCCACCCTTGTCTGCGGGTTTGATGGTGAGGTTGGGGTTGGAGCGGAGGGAGCGGAGGGCTGCCCGTTCTGCGGGGGAGAGGTTGGATTGGGTGAGAGGGGTGGAGAGGTTGAGGCGGTTGATGTCTTGACGGCAGTTGGAGATGAAGAGGTCGAGGGAGGGTAGGAGGCCTGGGGGTGGTGTCCAGGAGGAGGACTTGTGTTGGAAGCGGGTGAAGGGGTCAGTGGAAGGAGGGTTGGGTTCCCGGTTGAAGAAGTAGGCATGCAGGCGAAGACGGCGGAAAAACTGCTCTATGTCCGACCGTGACTGGTATTCGTTGATGTGTGGTTGTAGGGGGACAAAGGTGAGCCCCTTGCTCAGGACTGACCGTTCGTCCTCAGTCAGTGGGAGGTCTGGGGGGATGGTGAAGATGCGGCAGGGTTCAGTGTGGCTGTCTCCTCTGGGGTTGCTGGCTGTGGAGGTTGTGGGCGGAGCGATGATGTCGTCGGCCGTGGGCGGGGTTCCGTCGGCCGTGGGCGGGGTTCCGTCGGCCGTGGGCGGGGTTCCGTTGGCGTCGACCGTGGGCGGGGTTCCGTCGGCGTCGACCGTGGGCGGGGTTCCGTCGGCGGTGGGAGGATCGGGGTGGGCGGCAGCAGCTGAGGTGAGGGTGGTGTGTGAGGTGTTGTACCTGGACGTGGAGGTGGTGACTGCAGCAGCGGTTCCGGAAGTTCTGTGGCCGGCGGAGGCGGATGTGACGTCATCGGTGGGGTCTCCGGCCGTGTCCTCATGGTCAATGGCGGCGGGTGCATGGTGGGGGAGGGGCAGGGACAGAGTCGGGATTTGGGAGGCGCAGGAATCCTCTTGTGGGTGGCAGGGGCCAGTGAGTTGGTTGTACTTACGATTTTTGGTGTCCAGTAAAGCTGAGTGGAACTGGGTGTTCAGTCTGTGGATCCTGCGGAGGATAAAAAACAGCAGGGCTCCTTTGCAGGTCTGGGAGAGGGAGGCTCTGAGCTGGGGCAGGCTGGATTGCAGTGCCTGGAGGTCCCTCTAGAACGCCACTTAATAATTTCTTCCTGATGTGTTTCACACATTTCTATATGTTAGTCTGGGTTATACATAGCAAGTAGATTGAGTTCTTTCTTGAGTCAGATATATTGAAGTTTATTTACAACACTGACTATTTACAGTGTCATATCACAAACTTACATGCAGAGTTGGAGTTCTATGCTTTCTGATGTTAAAGTGCACACACAGTCACATTCCTGACTGATGATTACACAACAAGATGACTGAAAGTATGCCAGGTACCTCATATAAGGACATCATATGCTGTCAGATGACTAAAAATTACATACCAGTATGGTCTTGAATCTATGCCACAATTCAATGTTTTCTTCCTTAAAAGAATAGAAATGCTTTATGATAACATGACATGGTCCTTTTATAGTTATCATGACTTAATAATGCTCTCTACAGTGTGCTGTCTGTCGTCACATATGATTGATGTGTCATTTGCCTCAGATGTGAAGTTGTTGACTGACATAATATCTTAGTACCAGAGTCATCAACTTGTATGACAAGTCCTTGATGATATGCAGTTTGATTAAATTGTCTATCTTTTCACAGTATTTGGTAATTGTTCATTGCAATAAAAATATTGAAAATCTATCACTTTCGAAGGAATCTCATGTGAAAGGAAAGGTTCTCTTGGTTGAAGTTGGTGAAATTGATGTGTGTCATTCAACTTAATTAATTGATGTTCTTATTGATACCAAGCCATTATATGGACATTCAGCTTTACAAGATGCTGTCCCTTTAAAATATGTAGATTTACGCTTGCAGGTAGTATTCACGGCAAAACAAAAAGTGCTGAGATCATGCTCCTGTTTTGTTTTTGTGCAATTTTTGAAGGAGAAGAAGAAAACAGCAGGATCAACCAACATCTGGAGACAGGCAAGGCCTCTTTAGTTGTTTTTACTGTATTTGTTTCCTGTATCAATTCTGGGATTGCTTTCTTAGATTGGAGCTGTCTTTCAGAATATTTAAATTGCCATTTAGGGGGATAAAACAAAAACAAGTTAAGCTGTCCTGGGCCACTTGAAAGCTGACAATTTTGTTTCAAAGAAAGGAGAGGGAGATTGCTCACTTTACTTCAGTACGTGTTTGGAATCTTTAGTTTTGGGTGCAGTTGTGACTTCAGCTCTGAATGCTTACAGACTGATGGATGACATGAAGAAGAAACTTTTTTAACCATGTGCCGAAAACTTTTTTAGCTTTTAGAGTCTACTTACTGCCACTAACTAGCTGTCACAACCAGCCATGATCCACTTTGTGGTTTTCTAAACAAACGTTGTCCCATGTTGCATATCATGAAGAATTGATCTTTGTTGAGCCACATCTTGAGGGTTACTTACAAGGCTAACTAATTGCACAGCTACAATATCACAGGCTTAGCTACTTAGTCTTGGTTCTGTGCTTGCTGATGTCATAGTAGATTATACACAGACTAACTACATTGATCATATGACACAGGGACAGCAACTAAAAGTGAGGCAGATACCTTGATACCAGAACATCGTATGCCATGAAGCCCTGTAACTGTCTTAAAAGATATTGATCCATGCGACCTGGAATCTGTGGCAAATTGCAACACTTCCTACAGACAGAAGATTCCCTTTACCTTTGTTCTTTATCTCTTTCCTCCCAACCAAATCACTTCCTAATAAGTCCAAAGACACTCACCTATCAGCAATGTTTTGACTTCCTCAAAGTGTCTACTTGCCTCAGAGTCAGAAAACACCATCAGAATCCATCCTAAGCATCTACAATTAGCTCAGATTGCTGGGTGACACGGTGGGCCAGTGGTTAGCACTGCTGCCTCACGGCACGAGGGACCTGGGTTTGATTGCAGCCTTGGGTGACTGTCTATGTGATGTTTCTCCCTGTATCTGAGTGGGTTTCTCCCACTGTCCAAGGATGTGTAGGTTATGTGGATTAGCCATGCTAAATTTCCGATTGTGTCCGGGAATGCGCACGCTTGGTGGGTTAGCCACAGGAAATGCAGAATTACAGGGATAGGGTGGTGGGGGTTGTGGGATGCTCTTTTGAGGGGAAGTGTGAACTTGATGGGCCAAATGGCCTGCTTCCGCCTGCTTCCAAACTGTCAACTTTCTATGATGTGCCCAGTGGCCCTGACACAGATGATACGTTACTGTAACTTACTCACAACTGATGTGCAACTTACCAGGATGAACAGGATTGCCAAACAAAATAAAAACAATAACACATCTAAATCATTTGAGATCCAAGTAGTCGCATAACTAGGATAATAGATAACAGATAATACTGATTAATCAGAATAACAAATCTCTATCAATTAGTTTACAGAGTGACGTGAAGAAAATGGGCCCTTTTTTCTGCTGTAGACCTCTCTGACTATAACTCTGAATCCTAGCGTTGAAGAATTCTGTTCCTTCCTGAGCATGGTCAGAAATCACATGATACTAGGTTATAGTCCAACAGATTTATTTGAAAGCACAAGCTTTTGGAGCCTCACTCCTTCTTCAGGTACCAGTGGAGAAGGAGCGAAGTTCTGAAAGCTTGTGATTTCAAATAAACCTGTTGGACTATAACCTGGTGTCGTGTGATTTCTGACCTTGCCTATCCAAGTCCAACATTAGCACCTCCACATCATTTCTGAGCTTTCTGCTTGCCATGTCTCACATTACTTGCACTCTCTCCCCAAGTATTACTTTCAAAAATAAATCTATTTTCCTCTCCCTTTCCTCTTAAATAAAGACATAAAAGTTGTAATTTTCGAACCCAAAGGCACACTTGCTGAACTTTTAAGAGTCATGTCAACTTGTGATGGAAGTATTAGCGATTTCTTCACTTGTTGATTTTTCTTATACCGTAGGATCAAAACCGTTGCTTCCTATGAAATCACAATTTGTTTTTACAAGAGAATCCTGCAAGTTATCATTACACATGAACTGAATTAGACTATCTTCCTGAATCTATTCCTGATTCCCCAGCATCTGCCCACCATCTACAAGCAAGAGTTTAAAAGTGTGGTGCAACACCCTCAGATGGGTACAGGTCCAACACTCGAAGTGGTTGCTACAATCCACGACAGCATAGCCTGCTTGAATGGTACACCATGAAAGGAAAAGGGCAGCAGATACACGGGAACATCATCCACCTGTAGGTCCTCACTTCCAGGATAAAAGCCACCCTGACGTAGAGCTATAGTCATCACCTCACCATCACCCAAGCACAACTCTGGAAATACTTTCCAACCTATTTTCAAAACAGCTTGTTCAGATAGGTTGTCACAACTCTGAAGTAGGTGGGATTTGAAAACAGGCCTCCTGGCCCAGAGTAGAGACACTGCCACTGCTCCAACACGGCCCCCAGTGGAATTTCCTTCCTAACAGCACTGTGGGTATACTTATACCAGATGGACTGAGGCAGCTCAAGAGAACTCGCCACTACTTTCTCAACAGCAATAAAGGCTGGGCAGCAAAAAATGATCCAGCAAGTTCACACTCCACAACAGAACAGCCAAAAAAAGCTTTGGGGGAGAACTAATGGCAGTGCAAGAGACAAATAATTCAGATGACAGGTATTACTACTGATGCCATTGTTCTCAATTCTATCTGCAGAAGCTGGTTCCTGTTCATAACAGGGAGTTATCTGTTAAATGCACAGATGTGTTGAATTCCCCAAGTGTGAATTCTAACCTGTTCACGGATTGTACATCTGCTGAAATATCACCAGCCATGCTTTACATTCCAATCTCATCGATTACAATATCTCAACGTTACCAACAAAAACTGAAAAGGCACGGTGGCTCAGTGGTTAGCATCGCTGCCTCACAGCGCCAGGGACTCAGGCTTAATTCCACCCCCAGGCAACTGTCTGTGTGGGTTTCCTCCAGGCGCTCTGGTTTCCTCTCACAGTCCAAAGATAAGTAACCTAGGTGAATTAGCTATGCTAAATTGCCCATTGTGTCCAGGGATGTGTAGATGAGATAGGTTGTAAAGGGATGGGTCTGGGTGGGATGCTGTGAGGGTCAGTGTGGACTTGTTGGGCTGAAGTGCCTGTTTCCACATTGTAGGGATTCTATGAAAAGTGCATTCATTCCAAAATGTTGCTCAAGTACATACTTGTGGGACAAAATAACTTGCCAAGACAGATTTCAGCACTGTTACATAACTGAGATAGATACTGAATATTAAGAGGAGTGTGTGAATTCCCATTCACATGTATCGAAGGCAGCTGAGATGGATTTTGCATTAGAGTATCTCAATCAGAAAGGAGGAATCGTCTTTGTGGAAACAAACCTTGAAACTTTTATTTTCTTCCAGGGTGCAATTCTCAGCTGATCACGGGATTAACCCTGCCCAGATCAAATTTGGTATTGTTCTTGAATTTCTCACGAGATTTTCACCTGCACAAACCCACTGAGGCATCAAGGCAATTCTCATTGCATTCTCATTAACAAATGAGAGCAGTCACAGACCTCAACCACAACTGTAAAAAGTGATTGATTGACTAATTCCCCCAACATAATTGGGAATGGTGGTCCATTTCAGTGAACTGACATGATGACACTTTGTAATGTTATGGTAGGAATTCTCATCGGAATTAGGCAAATGGCGCAGAAACAGCAAAGAACAAGAGCAGGAGCAGTCCATTAGAGCCTGCTCTGCCATTCAATATGCTCATGGTTGATCATCCAAATCAGATCCTCATTCCTGCTTTCTCCTCATACCTTTGATCCCTTTAACCCCAAGAACTATATCTAACTCCTTTTTATAGCCTAAACTGCTTTCTGTGACAGAGAATTCCACAAGGTAACTTCACCGATGTGATCTTGGGTCAGTCCTTGTTATGATCTCATGTCCTGCCCTGAACTTGTCAAAGCTCAGGGCCTTCACCTGCTTCAAATGATCTTTTTTCAGTACACATTATATGCTGGGTGACTGGCATTTTTTGATACTCATTTCCTGGCAGGTATATACATGGGCATGTTGCAGACGGTTGACTAAGACAGTAGCTACTCAAGTACAGCCAAGATGCTTTGGATGCTTAATCCCAACAACTTTACATGCTACAGAGAAAACAACCAGCTTCTAAGTTTGGGAGCGGTGACACACACAAGTGAACCAGCACAAGAAACTGAGATCACCCAAAAAGAATGCCTCAGTGCTAAAAATCTCACTAAAGCTAGGTATTACAGTGGCTCAGCGATTAGCACTACTGTTTCACAGCACCAGGGACTTGATTTCAATTCCAGCTTTGGGCGACTATCCGTGTGGAGTTTGCACACTCTCCCTGTGTCGGCGTGGGTTTCCTCCTACAGTCCAAAGATGTGAAAGTTAGGTGGATTGACCACGCTAAATCGCTCATTGTGGCCCAAGGGTGTGCAGATTAGCTCAGTTGGCCATGGAATATGTGGGGTAACAAGGTTAGGGTTTGGGTCTGGATGGGATGCTCTTTTGAGGGTTTGTATGGGCTGAATGGCCTACTTCCACCCTGTAAGAATTCTGTCAAAAAGGTTCAAAACTTTAAGAAGACTTCAAGTGCAATGTAGGTAGGATGCTCTGTCTCCTCGTGTTTTTCTAACAAACTCTGCATGGAAAAAAATTATATCCAGTGATCTTTGTGCTCAGAAATTGCAGGCACCTTCACTAATTGACAGAAAGCTGAGCCATAAAGCACACATAAGTGATACTTATGAATTATTTGCCAAAATATTTATAATTAATCATCTTCTTTTCTGTTCTGTACAGTCAAAGCGCACTCTGCAGTTTAAATTAAAAGATGTCTTTATCAGCAGATATTAATGGATGGCGCACTTTTTTTTGCATGATTGGTACATCAGATTTGTCCTCAGCATTTTCCACTGCAGATTGTAAGCGCGTTTGGAATTGTGTATGGCGTTATTGGCAGTGTGAACCTTCATCTCAAGGCTGCAATGTCTCTGATATTAAACAAGAGAAAATTAAATCTAGCTTAAAATCTTCCTTCTTTCAATGATACTTAAAACTAAACAATAATAATAAGTGCACTGAGAAAGAGGAATAGGTGGAAAGTAACTGGCACCTGTCTCATCTCCCTGAGGGATCAATCGCACAGTGCAAATCTACTGGGTAATGGGCCCAGGGAATGAGCTTGGTAACTGCAAAGTGAGGATCTATTTGGATCTTGTTTTGTTTGTTGACACGCACTCTTGACGTACAGTTCCCCCATAACAGATTCAGGTGGTTATATCTTCCTCTCAGAAGGTCAGCTAACAAATGTACTCTAACAACAACAACAACTTGGATGAGGATTTTAAAATGGAGCTGTTTTAAAAATCTTTTCCTTTATTCATTAACGGGATGAGGGCATTGCTGGCCAGGCAGCGTTTATTGCTCATCCCTAATTGCCCAGAGAGCAGTTCAGAGTCAACTACATTGCTGTGGGTTTGGAGTCAAATGTAGACCAGACCAGATAGGGATGGCAGTTTTTTTCCCTAAAGGACATTAGTGAATGGGCTTTTTTTTCTTGACACTTGGCAATGGATCCATGGTCATCATTTGATTCGTAGTTCCAGATATTTTTATGAAATTCGAATTCCACCATCCGCTGTGACGAGATTCAAATCCTGGGACCGCAGAACGTTATCTGAGTCTATGAAAATCTTTTAAGAATCATGGAAATAAAACATGATTGGTATCAGGCAGGTTCTTGTGTTATCATCACAATAATGATCGCAGAATCCATATAGTGTGGAAGCAGGCCATTTGGCCCATTGAGTCCACCCTGAAACTCCAAAGAGCATCCACCCTGTTCTTGTAACCCTGCATTTCCCATGGGTAACCCACCTCGCCTGTACATCCCTGAACACTATGGGCAATTTAGCATGGCCAATACACCCTAACCCGCGCATCTTTGGACTGTGGGAGGAAACTGAGGTAACCGGAGGAAACCCACACAGGCACAGAGAGAATGTGCAAACTCCATCATGATTGAGAACACAAGTGAAGATGTTGTGAACATCAAGTTTGTGAAAAGAAACGTTGAGTGCAGCAATGAAGCTTGCAATTTGAAATTCAGTCATCTACATCCCATCGTAGCTCAGTATTGTGCAGTCAAAAAGCTTGGATCAAAGACTGAAATAAGACAAATGTAAAGTGAAATCATTGGTTGGGAACAGCTGGAAGGCCTTCTCCCAGATATGAAGTACTTTGTCTCTATACAGCCACAGTGGTGACATCCTTGTTTCACTGCATAGTTATGGAAATTAAACAGGAGGAAAGTGATGAGAAACCTGAGGGAGATGCCTGCTCTAAACCAGATCTTGCAGAAAATCTATGTTGATGGGTCTGACAGAGTGAAGCATGCTATGCGCAAGTCATTTACTGAATCTGTCGGCACCATTCTGAACACAAATTGGACTGAAGTGGGCAAAAAATTGTTGACTCTGAATCTGCAGATGGCATGGATTGGAAGAAACTTTGGTGTTTAAATTTAGTGCTATGTTTTTCATCATAAATTCAATTGTAAAAGCAAGATACAAACTTTTTCTTCTGTTCCAACAATGATTAAGCAATGCCTTAGCTACGGATTTTCCTTGCATAGTTTTGATGTATTCTTTAGCCTGACATTAATGTTAGTAGGTTCAAGAATTTTTTCCACTTTGATATGTTTTAATGGACAAATGTCAGCAGTTTCCACTCATGACAAAACTGGGTATGCATACATTAAAAAACAAATAAGGAAGTGCACAACACCCAAGCATATTTCTTTCCCTTGTTCACAGCTCCAAAGTGTCATAATTTATTCACACACACATAGAAGTTGCTGGAAAAGCTCAGCAGATCTGGCAGCATCTGTGAAGAAAAAAATTAGAGTTAACGTTTTGGGTCCGATGTCCCTTCCTCACAGCGGAGTCATTAGTCACATTTAAGCGACTGCTGGACATGCACATGAACAGCAGTGAATTGAGGGGAACGTAGGTTAGGTTACTTTATTTTTGGATTAGGAATATTCCACGGCACAACATCGTGGGCCGAAGGGCCTGTACTGTGCTGTACTTTTCTATGTTCTATGTTCTATGTTAACTCTGACCTTTTTTCCCCTCATAGATGCTGCCAGACCTGCTGAGCTTTTCTAGCAACTTCCATTTTTGATCCTGATTTACAGCATCTGCACATCTTTTGTCACATAATTTATTATCTTACTTTCTACCATTGGTTAAAATGCTCTGCTTTCCAAGAAAGCAATATTTTTGGGAAAAAGATAAAACCTACTCCCTTGCCTATGCAGTCTATAGCCTTGCTAAAGCTTGCAGCATTTTGCCTGTTATTTAACAGTACTGGAGTCACATAGAAGACAAGAGTCAGCGCAGATTCTAGCCCACACATAATAAATAACCGTCATAACGGGATGATGTATTTGTAGCTTGGTGTGAATGTGGAAGAACTCAACAAGGACCTGCCAAATTTCATTCTTCTGGTAGAAAACTGAATTTCTCCAGTCTCCTGCTTCTCATTTGTGCCTTTGAACAGAATAGCTGGTGTCTGATACAAAACATGGACTGGGTAAATAGATTGCAAATTGGTGTAAAGTGCAAAACCAGGCTTGGATCAGAGAGGCCACTGCTAATGTCAGGCACAAACACAGACTGGATCAAGGCACTACATCACATCACGCACATATTGCACCTTTCTCCAAAAGACAGATGATGCTGACAGCCAAACTCTGCTACATTCCCATGGCAACCTTGACCACAATCTATCTGCCTGGTATGAGAATTAAGATCGACAGTTAACCGCCTTTGCTGCATCTCCATGGCAACAATCGAATCAATATTCCCATTCTGGATAAAATTATGTCTCTTTTCTTCAAGCCTGTTTCTGGTGTCCTAGTTGTGGTAAGTACAGGGCAAATAGCTTCAACTTCTTCTTCCCTTCTAGCAATATTTCAAAAGTTGCATTCCTGGTATTGGCCTTTCCCTTGTAAGGAAATACATCAGGGAATTGTAGGTGCAGTTCCCATAACTTACCATTCATATTAGGAATGCCTGGCACCGATAAAACTAATAGTTATAATCAGATACAAAAAGTGGAGTAGATTAAAACACTACACTGCTCATATCTCTGCTCCCAAATCCCTACTGCTGCACACTATGTTTCAGATGAGAGAGAGGCAACTGGTGATTTCAGGCAATGTAAATCCCTCGGCAATGGAAATGCAATCCACTGAGGATCCTTGAGAGATCCTCCCTGATTTCCTCTCCTTCTTTGCTGATGCACGGTGAAAAAAAAAGATTCTAACACATGCTATTTATGGCACTAACTATTTGTCACTTACATGGTATTCCGTGCAAGTTAGCCAGTTGGCCATGGGCCCACCCAACTGCTATGAAGCGCAAGTCAAGAATGTAATTAAATACTTGTCATTAGCCTGGTTGACCAAAGCTCCAATCACTTCCTCAGTAATTCCTCAGGGTTAAGGATGACTTGTTTCCACTCGTCCAATAAATTTCAAAGCGGTTGATAAGCTGGGAAGGAAATCTGCAGATCCCCTCCTATAATGGGGAGGTGGTCCTTGGACGGTCATGTAGGTGAGTTGTTTTAAGGTCGGTCCATTCTCTCTAACACCTCAGTTTTACTTCTGTGCTCTCTTGAGATATCCTTGATGCATTCGGTGTTTTCCTGATGAACCTTTCCTACTTTGGTCAGTCACAGGTCAGGGACTCCTAAGACTCATTTTCAGTGAGCTCCGAAAACACTCAAGAAGCTCTGCATCATGCAAGACAAAGCAGCCCACTTTATCACGACCTTAAACATTTATTAAAATATCCTGCAGCAACTCACAAACCTCCTTTAATGGAACCTCCCAAACTTCTGACCTCTTTCTATCTCATGCCCAAATCATGTGGCTTGGAAAGGAATTTGCCAATGGTGGTGTTCCCATGTGTCTCCTGCCCTCTCCCTTCTAGTTGGCAGAGGGCATGGGCTTGGAAGTGCTGATGAGAAGAGCCTTGGTGGGTTTTGAGTGCATTTTCGTAGATGGTATGCACTGCATCCACGGTGCAGCATCATAGGAGAGTGTCCCATAACATTCTGGAGTTGTGCCTAGTAGATGGTGCAAAAGCTTGGTAGAATCAGGTGTTAAGTTACCACAGAATATCCAGCATTGGATCTGATATGCAGCGATCATGGGGCTGATTCAGTTATATTTCTGGTCAATCAATTGATGGTGAGAAAGTTCAAAGATAGTAATGCCCTTGAATATAAATGGTATGTGGCTAGTGTCTCTTGTTGGAGATGAGTATTGCCTGGCACTGGGGTGGCTCAAATGAAGCAACTGAAGATGGCTGAGCCTGAGTTACTGTGCTGAGCAACACCGCAGATATGTCCTGGAGCTGACCAAAACCCAAATTGAACATCAATGAACTGGTCATTAGTGAGTAAGTACACCTTGATAGCATTATTCCATGTTTCAGCTGATGCATTGATAATTGGAAGGATTAGTTGCTCTTTGTGGACAGCAAATACCTGGGTCATTTTCCACATTGCTGGGTAGGCACCAGCTGGGCTATGGACATGGCTAGCTCTAGAATACAAAGTGTCCAGTCCTCCATCTGCACTGTTGTCAGTATCCAAAGCCTTTCCAGTAACTCATGCACTCAGCTGTTTCTTGATATCATGTGGACTGAACTCCTAAATGGGTTGAATACTGGCTGTGACTTTGGGACTCAGGATCAGTTCAAGATGGATCATTCATTCAATGCTTCTCCTGAAAATGCTGATAAATACTTCAGCCATACCTTCCACACTCTCAGATGGGTTCCTAATCATTGACGATGGGGTATTCATGGAGCTTCCTCTTGTTAGCTGTTTAGTTGTTCAACAAGATGCATGATGAAATGTTACACAACTGCAATGCTTTGATCCAGCCTAAAAACCAAAGGACTGCAGATGCCTTAAATCACAGACAAATGCAGAAATTGCTGGATAAATTCAACAGGTCTGGCAGCATCTTTGGAGTGAAATCAGAGTTAATGTTTTGGGTCGAATGACCCTTCCTCAGAACTGATCTGTTGATTGTCTGATTTCTTAGCGAGCTCTTTAGCATGATTTTTGTCTTATGTTGCAGCTTCACCAGCTTGGTTCTTCATTTTCAGTTACACTGGTGCAGCTCTAAGTATTACCTCAAGCAATTTTATTGAAACAGAGGCCGCTTGACCCCATAGTAGAGTGGAGAACATATCATGAGTGTACAGATTGCAATGGTGTACCTACCAGATAGGTACTAGATTTGTTTGAAAGCTGTGTCATTTCACACAGTGACAGTTCCACACAACATAACAAAGGCTATCCTTAATCTGAAGATGGGAAATCATAACCACAAGGATTTTGTGGTGGTCAGTGCTACCAATACTATCATGGATAGATGCATCTATAACTGGTAGATTACTGAGGGCTATGACAAAGTAAGTGTTCCCATCAGTTCCCTCTCTACCTGATCTCATCCAGTCTGACAGATATGTCCTTCCAGATTCAGCCAGCAGTGGTGCTAGAGAGCAACACTTGGTGTTGGACATAAGAGACCCCACTCAAAGTGCATTTTTACCTTAATTAATGCAAAAATGAAGCAGTTCTTGAAACTCACAGGGATATTGAGACCACTGAATGTAGTTGAGCAAGACTAGAAGCAAAAAGCAAAAATCCTTCAATCGCTTGTGGCTATCCACAACTCAAGGGTCAGTATGCCCCAATCTGGTAAACAATTTACATGTTAATAGTAACCATTATATCATTTAACTTGTGTGACTCTACCAGCTAATTCTCCATTTTGATGTACAGATCCATATTCTTACATTTTGGGAGAAGAAATAACATTACTTCCTCCTACACATTTTTATGGGTGCACATAAAAAGCAAAAAATGAAACTGTGCCGCAATTAAAACATTTGTCCCCTGGTATTTCAAGGGCATCTGACGTTGAAACAATTTAGACCACCTGATGCTGCAACATCAAACTAGTGGTGGCAGCTGCAGTCACATCATGGATAAGTAGGTTTTGTGCTCCATTTTAATTTGTTTTCCCTTTCTAGAGGCTGCTGAGTCATGCTTCATTCATGTGCACTGCTGACTGTCTAATTGATCATTCTGAGCATTCAGGTTGCCCTTTGAGTAGCCGTGCAGAGAGTTGAGGGCTGACAAGATCACAAACTGTTGCTAAACCTGGTCACAATTTCCCCTAGTATTGAAATATACTGGCATGGGAGGCAGTCTAGAGAAGACTCACTGGGCAGATACCAGGTAAGAGTGGGGGATGTCTTAAGAGAAGGGGTTGAGTAGGTTGGGCCTGTACTCATTGTAGTATGGAAGAGGCGACCTTATTGAAACATACATGATTATTAGGGGATCTGACTGGGTTAGATGAAGAGAGGTTGTTTCTCCTTGTCGGAGAATCAAGGACCAGACAGAATAAGGGGTTGCACATTTAAGACAGACCAGAGAGAAGTTAATTCTTTCAAAGGTCAGTGAATCTGCGCAAATCTTTACATCAGAAGGCTGTCAAGGCTGGGTTGTTAAATATATTCTTGGCCAAGACAGACCAAAGTTTAATCAGTAAGGGGAATACGGTTAATGGGGAAGTGGCAACAAAATAAAGGTAAGGATTGTCGGATCGACCATGATCTCAGTGAATGGCAGAGCAGTGTTGATGGGCAAACTGGCCTACTCCTGCTTGTTATAGTCTATCCTGGACATTGGCTAGGCCACTTTCTAAACACTACATTCAATTCTAGTTACCATTCTAAAGGAAGGGATGTTGTTAAACTTGAGAGGGTGCAGGAAAGTTTTACAAAGATGTTGCCAGGATTGGAGGGGAGAGGCTGAATTGGCCTATTTTCCCTGGAGCAACAGAGGCTTATAAAATCATGAGGAACAAGGATATAGTGAATAGCCAAGGTCTTTTCCCTGTGGTGGGGGAGTCCAAAACTAGAGGGCATAGGCTTAAGGTAAAAGGGGAAAGATTTAAAAGGGATCTAAAGGGCAACATTTTCACACAGAGGGTGGTGAGTGTATGGAACAAGCTTCCAGAGTGCATGTTAGAGGCAGGTACAGTTACGACATTTAAAAGATATCTGGATAGGTGTATGAATCGGAAGGGTTCAGAGGGATATGGGCTAAATGGTGAAAAATGGGGCGAGGTCAAATAAGGATGTCTGGTCAGAAAGGTCAAATTGGATCGGAGGGTCTGTTTCTGTGCTGTATGACTCTATGAGAATGACTTAGACAGAAAGACAACATTGCATTAATCTTGATTCCTTGCAACTGTATAATTTTCTGATGCAATCCTCAATATGACACTCCCTCTGTTGGAGGCCATGAAATTGTGCAGTTTTAAGCAGCTTAGCACAAGAGCCAATATGAACACAAGATGAAACCTTGGATTCAGTCTCATTGTAAAGTGTAGACTAATCAGTGAAGCCCTAGAGGCCTCTGAGTCAGAAATCTTTGGGTGTATGTCCAACTTCAAAAATGTGAGCATTTTTTGTGTGGCAACTCAGTTGGCTGTGGAATTGTAATAGGGAAGGTAATGGAGAATATGGATTAATGAATAGCTGGGGAATAGCTGAGTGGAGAGAATGTTGCACCACCAGAGGTCTTTTTCCTTCAATTTAATTGTTAACCTGAGGACCACCCTCATTCCCAAGTATACCACATTCACAATTTCAAAGCACTGTAGTTGTCATCACCAATGTTTACCTTGAGCTAACTTAATTGAAAACAAATAATTCATCACATTCACCTTTCAAATAAGGGAAGCCGCAAATCAGGGGTTTCCAGACTTAAGAATGCAAGAAAGGGGAGCAGGATCAGCTGTTTGGCCTTTGGAACTCTATCCAACATTCAATAAAATCAGTCTGTACTATCTACAAGATGCACTGCAGAAATTCACCAAAGATCCTCATGCAGCACCTTCCAAACCCACAACCTCTTCCGTCTCGAAGGACAAGGTTAACAGACATATGGAAACACCACCAGATCCAAGTTCCCCTCCAAGTCAATCACCATCCTGACTTGGAAATATATCACTGCTCCTTCACTGTCACTGGTTCAAAATCCTGAAATTTCCTCCCTAACAGCAATAGGGGTCAACCCATAGCAGGAGGACTGCAGTGGTTCAAAAAGGCAGCTCACTGCCATCTTCTCAAGGGCAACTAGGGATGGGTAAGACACGCTGGCCCAGGCAGTGACACTCAGATCCCACAGATGTATACAAAAAACACTTGAATGCAGTGGTAGGGAGGAGGGCCCAGTGCAAGAGATAGACTGAAGTGATAAGGAAGGAAATCCCAAGCAGCCAAGAGATTCCTGTCAAAAACAGCAGTATTCCAGGATTTCTGGAAACTCAGGCATCAAAGACAAATAAATACAGGCAATGAGCCTGAACAACGCAATACATAGCAATAATCAAGAGTACCTCAAGTGGAAGGATTCTCTCCATCATTACCGATAGCATCAACCTGGGACACAGCACTCTTTTAGTTAATGATACATATATCACAGAGAACACTTGACACTAGCAGCTAGTGCATCTGTATGTAGATAGTGTTAACAGATAAAACTGGAGAGATTCCAGCCTCTTTAAACTTGTCTGTCTCTTCTCCACCGATCTTCTCCTGTATCCATCTTCGATCCGCCTCCCCCTCTCTCCGTATTTATTTCAGAATCCTCTCCCCCTCCCCCATTTCTGATGAAGGGTCTATGCCAAAAGAGTCAGCTTTTGTGCTCCTAAGATGCTGCTTGGCCTGCTGTGTTCATCCAGCTCTACACTTTGTTATTCGGGATTCTCCAGCATCTGCAGTTCTTATTATCTCGGATTCCAGATCAGTTCAATTATTGTTGATATAAAGGCATTAGGAATTCACCCATAGCAAAGAGACTTGAACTATCATGAACACCAATCATCTCCAGGTAGAACATTTCGCCAACATAGTCCCCCACAAAGAAGCTGGGGAAATGGCTGCTTCTGAGGTTTGTTGTCGCTGAATGTAATTAGTTAGTGATGGTATACAAAGGATCAGTTGGACAAGTATTTGCCTCTTTCGGTTGAACAGCTGTTTAAGTTTCCAAAACACTAATCAGGGGAAGAAATTCAATGTCTGGGAGAAACACATTCATACCCCACTGCTGGCTAGGATACTGCAGTCACCTTTCGCTGATTGAGGCTGAAATAACTCCACAGAGGCTGGTATTCCATTACCTTTTATTTATATGTCGAGTTAGCTTGACATTGATCTAGCTCAGAGAGATCAGGATGTCTGACACTCCTGCTTATATCTGTCAGTCAAGGCTCCCTGATTGGAACAGATTAACAGCTCCAATCCGGGAGCTCATATTCTTTGAGGTCCACGTGGCTGACCTCATTACAGTCAATACATCCCTCCCCCTCTGAGTCCAAGCACATAGACTGGTTCTTTTTGTTTCGTAGCTCCTCCTGGGATGTTTAGCACTGGGTCAGCTTCCTCCAACTCTGCCTCTGATACGGGCATTGTGTGACACACAGTAGGTTGCCTCTTGTGCCTGTAGTGTCTAGGAAGAAATTCATTCTCCTCTCTATGCAGCAAAGGCATGGAGGTAGTGACATCTGCCACGGCCATCCCAGATACCAAACTTTCTTCTATGTTAGATGGAGAGGGACAACCCATATGTTCTGGAACAATTTGAAAGGTGATTGAGGAGCTGGCCACATTTTGATCTCACACTCTTTACGATGGTCCATGTGCTTTCAGTGCGGCCTCAGCTCCTCACAGGACCTGACCTCCATCAGCCATGCTTGTTACCCATGCAAGGCCATTCCCATGGTTCCTATACCAAACTTCTTCACCTGCAGTGAACTGTCTCTCTCACTGAGGGGAAACTTCTGTCCAGCATTGGTGCTCCTGCTGCCATTTTACCTTCTGCCCCCAGAAAGATCAGGTTTAACCTGGTGTGGAGTCTTCTCCCCATTAGCAACTCTGCTGAAGCTATCCCTGTAGTTGCATGAGGCGTGGTCCCATAATCATATTGGAACCGGGACAGTTTGGTATCTAGTGAAGCCGAAAACTGTTTCTTTAAAGTTTAGATTGTTATTTCTGTCAGACCATTGGATAATGGACGATATGGAGCTGAACTTAGATGACGAATACCATTTGGCATTAAGAAGTACTCAAATTCCCTGCTGGTAAATGATAGCCCATTATCTGTGACCAATACTTCTGGGAGTCTGTATATTGCAAAAGGTGTGTGCAGTTTTTTTTTATTGTCATCCCTGTGATTGGCGAATTAACTCTGTGCATGTCCAGCCAATTTGAGTGAGCGTCCACAATAACTAAGAACATTGAGCCCACGAAAGGACTGACATAGTAAACATGTAACTGAGTTCACGGTTTACTCGGCCATTCCCACAAATGAGGGGAGAACTGCTGGCAGTAATTTTTATCCTTGTTGGCACTGTGGGCACTGACCCACCAATACAAATATGTCTGCATCTAGTCCTTCTCATCAACATAACACTGTGTGGAGCTGGAGGAACACAGCAGGCTAGGCAGCATCAGAGGAGCAGGAAAGCTAACATTTTGGGTAGGGACCCTTCTTCAGTCCCGATCTGAAATGCCAACTTTCCTGCTCCTCTGAAGTTGCCTGGTCTGCTATGTTCCTCCAGTTCCACATTGTTATCTCTGACTCCAGCATCGGCAGCTCTTACCATCTCTTCTCATCAACATCTTTGTTTTGGAAACCTCTAAATGACTCTGGTAGAGTTCAGCCAGTCTCTTGTGGTAATCTTTGATTGGGCCAATCACTCCTGCTCCCTATAGTAATACTAAATAAATCATCATGATCATCAGATGCCATTTCCAGCACCTCCAGCAAGATGCCACCACCAGACACATACTCCCCTCCCCACCTTTTCCACCTTCCGCAGGGACCATTCCATCCAGGACACCCTGGTCTACACTTCCTTCACCCCCAACGCCTCCTCACAGTCCTACGGCTCCTTCCCCTGTAACTGGCAAAGATGCAATACCTGCCCATTTACCTCCTCCCTCCCCAGTATCCAAGGGCACAAACATACCTTCCAGATGAAGCAACACTTCACCTGTACTTCCCAGAATTTAGTCTACTGCATTCACTGCTCACAATGTGGTCTCCTCTACATTGGGGAAACAAAGCGTAGACTTGGCAACCACTTCGCAGAACATCTATGTTCTGCTCACAAAACAAAGACCCTAAACTACCTGTTGCCATCCATTTCAACACACCACCCTGCTCCCTGGCCAACATCTCTGTCTCTGGCTTGCAGCTGTGTTCCAGTGAAGTCCAATGCAAGCTGGAGGAACAACACCTCTTCTTCTGCTTGGGGACCCTGCAGCCCTCTGGACTCAATATGGAGTTCAATAATTTTAGGGCCTAAACTCCCCCATGTCCCAGCCCAGTACCTCACACACCAGGCCTTGTTACCACATAGCCTGCCATTACACACCCCCTGTTGTTAGTCACTAACAATCCCCACTAACAACTATTAACCCTCCCAGTCGGATCGTTAGCAACTCTTGTCTGTTCGACTGTCTTTCTCTCTCTTTGGGCTCTATCCTATCATTTACTCCCTACCCCACCCACTCCCTATTTTCTGCATGTAAACTGACATTTTCCAGGCCACCATCAGTTCTGAGGAAGTGTCACTGGACCCAAAACATTAACTGTTTTCCCCTTCACAGATGCTGCCAGACCTGCTGAGCTTTTCCAGCAACTTTGTTTATGCCCCATAATAATATTCTGCTCTCAATTCTGATCTGGTCTGTCCAGGTCCAAAGATTTTTCAATCTGATTGTGATAGCCCTTTGGTATCACCCATCACCACCAGCTGGATCTGCTTTGCCAGGGCTGGACCCCTCCACGTCTGAAGTCTGATATTGTCAGCTGTGACTGGAAGTGTGCCTGGAAAATTTAAAACCATTCCAGACTCTTCCTGTTGCAGTACCACAGGAGGTGTACCTGCCAGTTGGGGGCAGCTCAATGCATCCACATTTGCTACTTGGCCTCCCAGATGGTGTTCCAATTTATAGGTATACGCACTTAGTAACAGAGCCCACTGCTGAATTCACCCTTAAGCTATGGGTGGCTTGTCCTTTTTAAGTATACCAGGACAAGGTTTGTGGGCCATTGTTAATACGAATTTATGTCCATGATAATAATGGTGGAACTTCCTGATTCCAAGTATGACAACCAAACCTTCCTTCTCTATCTACCCCAATGTTATTTTCCCAGAAAAAAAATCATGCACTCTTTCCACATACTGGGCCCAGTTATCAACAGCAGGAGTGAACGAGTCAAGCTTCCCAAAAAATTAAGGCTTGTGGCCAAGAATACTTACCCAAGTCAAAGACGTGGTTGCCAGTGAATTTCCTCAGGAGCATGTTTTTCTCTCGTCGCCGCTGAAATAACTCCACAGAGGCTCCAATTCACCCTTCATTTCCACATGGAGAGTCCTTAACACTGATCCAGCGCCCTCAGTGCCAGCTCTCAGAGTGAACAGGGTGTTTGACACTTCTGTTTATATCTGTCAGTAAGGGCTCCTTGATTGGGGCTGTTAATCTGTTCCAATCAGGGAACTCATACACTATGAGGTGCTGACCTGGCTGACATGGTTACAATCACTACTGGGGCAAAGCATATTTAAGGATCAGGGTCTCAAACCTGTAACAACGGTCACAGTTTCCTCAAGCAACAATGATCACTGCCTGACACCGGAGTCATGAAGTAGTTGCAAGAAGATAGCTGCAACAGACAATCCTTGTGAGGAGATGCTTTTGAAACACAGCATCCCTGAAGTGATCGAACATCTCCACAAATCTGCCTAAAATGGGCAAGATTTATTTCGCAAAGCTTCAAATACATGGTAAACATCAATCAGGGACATGCAGAGGTAAAACCGAGGCATTGGAAGAGCACAGTTCTCCAAGCAAATAATTTACCTGATCCTTCAAGCAGACGGCAGAGTGTGCAGGTCACTAATTGGACAAATCAGCTGTCTCAGATCCCATGAAAAACAGAGTGGGAACAAGCAGCAGTGTATTCTGAATGGGTAGGTAAGGAGGAGGACTAGTAGCTGCCAGCACTGGCCCAGGAGGTGTTGGTATGTTATCATGCCCTGTGATTTATCACAGTAAAAAGTACTAATCATTGTCCCTAAAATAGCATTGGACAGAAATCGAAGGGTAATGTATGTCATGTGCGTTTGTGCAAGGAATCACCACACAGGTCCCAATTCAACTGATCAGCCTTCACAGCAAGACCTGGAAAGAGGTCATCAGCTCCTCACTGTCTGAAATGAAGCTGCTCGTTTCACTGAAGGTGATGCATCCTTTGGCCAAGCAGAGAAGAGGCATTCTTTACATCCTGAATGGAGGTCTTCTCAGTGTGTTTGTACGTTTAAATGCTCGAGCTAAGCAAGACGTCTTCGTCCTGCTCAATTCCCCCATTTATTACATAGTGTGTATGCCATATGAAGACATATTTTGGTTTGATTGTCTGATAAAGTTCACTCCTAAAAAGGGTGAGGATAGCAATAATGCCACTTGACTATGCAATTGAAGCTCAGGCAGCTGGTACTGAATAGGGGAGAAATCATGACACAAATAAGGGGAGAGCTGCTATCTGAAATCTCAAGCTCCTGCTGTCTACAAAAGGACAACTTCACTGAACTAAATTATTCTCCCTGGTAGGCAGTGAAGTCACAGAGTGCTAGTTGCAATATCTTGCACTGATGTATAACATTGCAAAACTGAAAGGCGTGGGGAGTTTCAGATGGCTACTTCCAAGCCAATATGTGACAGAATTTTGAAAATGTTTTTTGACACGTCAGAAAGTTTGACCTGAAGCATACTGTTGCAGTTTGCACATAACTGATGTATGGTTTCTATAAGTTGTATGTATAGGTCATTTCATGATTTCAAGCAATAGCATGTTATGGCCAACGAAGCAATGATTAGGTGCTTGCAATGTTTCAGGAGACATAACACAGTCAATTTGCGCATAGCAAGCTCCCACATACATTTAAACAAATGACCAACCACATAGTTCTGGTTAAGGGATAAATATTGACCTATGATAACTTACTTTTTCCTCATCTTCAATAAAGAAGTGCCATAGGAAATTAAATGTTTACCCGTCGACAGAAGAGGTTGGGACATCAGTTTAAGGAATCATTCAAAAGGTAGCACCTCTGGCTGAGCAGCATTCCCTGGACTATAGTTTGTAATATTTTCACAAATCTTTGGAGCGGGCAATTTGAACCACTGACATATCAGTGAAATTAGACTGTTTTTCTTTTGCTTTCAGTAGTGCACTGTAACTCTGAGGTGAAGTTACCTGAATCATCAGACTATCAGAGATCTTTGCAAAGTTGTCATCCTATTGTATGATTAGCTTTTCAGTGGTTTTAGTGCATTCGCCAGTTACGTGGGGCAGTTGATTGACAAAAGCCTCCTGCTGCACAAAAATAAAACAAAAATTCTGATCCTCTTAAAGTCAATCATGCAAGTTACAAATTGGTGTTCCATCGCTGTCTGGAGCACTGAAGTCTATGAGAGAGTTCCCAATCATAAGATGCCCCATTAAGCAGCTCCCCTGGGCTTAAATATTCAGGAGCTAAGGAGGAACATTTGCATGCCTTGTCACCTCGCAAGCAGAAGGCCATTCTCATCCCCGTCACTTGTCAGGCAGGCAACTCCTAAACAGAGTGCAGAGATGACAATTTGTGTCAAAATGCAGTGTAATTAAAGAACAGCTCCTTGGGAGCATCTGTGGTGTCTACAAATTCTCTGGCGTACAATGTTCTGCTTTGGCCTGTGGCAAACAATATACCAGTCAGCCCATAACAATCTCAGAGAACGTATGCTTTGCAAAATCACCGCCAATAAAATTATAAACATGCGAGGTCTGTTACATGTGTATGTCCTAAGGATATTAGCTGTACGATTTCTCTTTTTGTAGGCAAAAATCCAGTCATTGCACTCACAGCAAACCACTGAAGAAATAATCGAAGCTAAAATCCTTACAAAGAGCTGCAGTTATTTCTTGAACAATGGTGCAATTTGGGTATCAGTAAAACTTTGCAAATGGGCTATTCCCAATAATATGCAGGTGTAAATTAGAAGCAGAACATCTTTGAGCCCAATTCACAGATTATAGATTTAAAGGCAGGAAGGATTGAACCTGGTACAGCTACATTCTACGGGGAAAGTCTTTGCATATGGTGATCTATAAAGATTAAGTGTACCCTGTCAAAATGCAATCCCAGAAACAGGAAAATTTGGGAACTCTTGATGCATTTTCATCATAACATCTCAACAGACGGTATATGCTAATTAGTAAATGACAGTATATAATTAAAACCGTCATCATAATCCAATGTCCTGACCAACATTTACCTTCTGGTTATTAAGGGACGGGACATCCTATCTGCTCACTGGGATAAGGTCCGCCAAACAGCAACAAGAGAAATAAGGGTGAGGTATAAGCATGAGCTAACACTCAAGAAGACTGTCACCCCGCCCCTCACAGTTCTTCTTTGAAATACCGCCAAGAGGTCTTTCCATCATCAAGAGGACAGGCGAGGCTTCGATTTAATGCCTCATCTGCAAGACAGCACCTTTGACAGCAATCACTAGCACCCTCCCTGACAGCACCTTTTGAGTGAACTAAGTCAATGAAACTCCTCGCAACTATAATTTCACCAAAATGCCAAACTCTGCTCAGAATGATCTTCCAATTCTTTTGAACTGGCATTCTCAAAAGGAGAAAATTTCAATTTCAAGCTCTGCTGTTGTCAAGTGGACGGGAGAAGGGGGCTTCGTTCGGTTGTAAAAATCTTTTTTTTCTCATGAAAACAGTGTCTGGCAAGGCTTTGTAGTGTTTGGGTGGCAGGAAGAGCCAAGTGATTTTCATCATAATGAGCCAATGATGTGTTTCAAAGCAATTGCCTTCAGAGTGTCATGTTTTTCTAAAACAAACAATAAAAGGTTTGCAAAGCCATTTTTTTATCCCGTGCAGACACTTTCCTTTAAATTGTCCAGTGAACAGAGAATGTGTCTGATCTTCTCCAAAGCAGCTGAAGTGAAGACACCAATTGTGGCAGAGGAAGAAGAAATGTTTATCAGAAATTGGTTGTTTTCTATCAGCCTTCAAACACAAATGTTAACTCGCTGTTTGCAGTTTATTGATATTTAACTGCTATTTTAAAACAAAACTCTCACGTCTAACATTTGACGGTTTGAAAAAAAAATGATATTTTACTGCACAATGAAAATGAAGCCAGGAGTGGTAATTCTGGTGGCAGACACTAAACAAACAACACACTCAGGTTTACATGTCCCTCATTCTCTGAGAGATGTCAGGGATTGGCTCTTCACAAAGGCACCAGCTCTCTAAATGTTCACCCAATTGTCATACATCTGACAACCTTTTATTCTGAGCTAGCGTTTTCAATTAAGCACAAAGGAGCAATATGGTTTTCATGTAATGTTACATGTCAATAAAAGGACTGCCGTTCACTGGTGTGATATCAGAAAACAGTCAGGTATCTAAGAAATACTGACTTAAAAACGCTTCCTTTCTGAGTGATGGCTTAATGGGAATTGTTTAATGTCCCATTGTAAGGTTATAGACCAATCCGACATCTTTTTCTCCATGTTTTTGTAAAAGCAAAGCAAAAACCAACTCATGTTCCGAGAAAATTAAAGTGAGGATATTCCTAAACAATCCAATGGAATCAAAAGATTATTTCACAATTGGAGAAAAGGTGAATTATTCATGGTAGGCTGCAGGCTAGAGTTAGTTAATTGGGCCTTTCTCACAAATGAGATAACTTTCAAATTTTATTCAGTTCCTCTTGCGATCCATTATATCACCTATCAGAAGGACAATTTTATTTAAACTGCCAATTACATGCTTTCAACAAAAAACAGGCACAAGTAAAAAAGTATTTAAACACTGCGCTGTGGTCAATACTGATATCTTTCTTTTCACCTGCAGGGAAATCAATTTTTTTCAAAAAAACCCGAATATTTACTAAGCTTTTCTAGTGGAAGTAACAGGTCAGTCAGCGCACCATGGACATAAAGTGGCTGAAACACATCAGCTTAGTCAACAGTCAGGTGACAATTGAACAGTGGTAAAGGTTCCCATCTGCAGCCTCAATCCTAATGCCTGGCTGCAATATGGCTTGTTGGTTATCAGGATGAGAGCTCCACACCTGCAAGTTTCCAATCGTGCACAGCGATCATTCTGACACATAAATGAATTGTGCACGTCTGAAGAGCGTGGCCCGGTAGTGCCTATATTTTTCACTTAAGTATATTAAGGCGTCAATATGTAGCACTTTGACGTCTTCTCCTAAGACTATAAAGACCATAAGATATCAGAGACGTAACAGACCATTCAGCTCATCGAGTCTGCTCAGCCATTCAATGAGATCCGGGCTGGTCTGACAATCAACAACTCCACTTTCTTGCCTTTTCCCATTAACCGTCAGTTCTTTACTGACTAAAAATCTGTGTATCTTGTCTGAGCCTTGGACATAATTAATGGCCCAGTCTCAGTTGCCATCTTGGGTAAAGAATTCCCTAGATTCACTGCCCTCCAAGAGAAGAAATTCCTCCTCATCACTGTCTTAAATGTGCGACCCCTGATTCTGAGATTATGCCCTCTGGTCCTAGATTCTCCGACAACGAAAAACAATATATTCTGGATCTACCGCGTTACGTCACCTCACAATCTTGTACGGTTTTCATAAGGTCATCTCTCATTCTTCTAAATTCTAGTAAGTACAGGCCCAACTTACTCAACATCTCCTCATGAAACAATCTCTCTGTTTCTGGTATCAGCTTAGTGAACCTTTTCAAGGCAGGCTGAAGCTTCTCCAGCAATTTTCAGCTAGAAGTGCCAGGTGGATGATCCACCTCAGCCTCCTCCAGTGTTCCCCAGCATTACAGATAGCAGTCTTCAGCCAATTTGATTGACTCCACGTGATATCAAGAAACAGTTGGAGACACTGGATACTGCAAAGGTTACAGGCCCTGACAACATTCCAGCAACAGTACTGAAGGCTTGTGCTCCAGAACTTGCTGCTCCCCTAGTCAAGCTGTTCCTGTTCAATTACAACACTGGCATCTACCCAACAGTGTGACCCGTACATAAAAAGCAGGACAACTCCAACCCGGCCAATTACCGTCCCATCAGTCTACACTTGATCATCGGTGAAGTGATGGAAGGTGTCAGTGACAGTTATATCAAGCAGCACCTGCTCAGCAATAACCTGCTCAGTGACGCCCAGTTTGGGTTCTGCCAGGGCCACTCAGCTCTGATCTCATTACAGCCTTGGTTCAAACATGGATAAAAGAGCTGAATTCCAGAGGTAAGGTGAGACTGACAGCCCTTGGTATCAAGGTTGCATCTGACTGAGTGTAGCATCAAAGAGCCCGAGCAAAACTGGAATCAATCAATGGTGGGTGTGGGGGGGGGGGTGTTGTGAGCTCTCTGGTGGTTAGAGTCATACCTGACATATAGGAAGATGGTCGAAGTTGTTGGATGTCAATCATCTTAGCTCCAGGGCATCTCTGCAGGAGTTCCTCAGGGTAGTGTCCTAGGCCTAACGATCTTCAGTTGCTTCATCAATGACCTTCCCTCCATCATAAAGTCAGAAGTGGGAATGTTCACCAATGATTGCACAATGTTCAGCACCATTCCTCAGACACTGAAGCAGTCCATGTCCAAATGCAACAATATTTGGACAATAGCCAGGTGAAGGCTGACATGTGGCAATAACATTTATGCCACACAAATGCCAGGCCACGATCATCATCAATAAGGGACAATCTAACCACTATCCCTTGATATTCAATGGTGTTACCCCCACTGAATCCCCCACTATTAACATTCTGGGGGTTATCATTGACCAGAAACTCAACTGGACTCACCACATAAACACAGTGGCTACAAGAGCAGGTCAGAAGATAGGGATACTGCGGCAAGTAACTCACATCCTGACTCCTCAAAGCCAGTCCACCATCAACAAAGCACAAGTCAGGAGTATGATGGAACATTCCAGATTTGCCTGGGTAAGTGCAGCTCCAACAACATTCAAAAAGCTTGACACCATCCAGGATAAAGCAGCTGCTTGATTGGCATTACATCCACTAGCGTTCACTCCCTCCACCACCGACGCTCAATAGCAGCAGTGTGTACCATCTACAAGATGCACTGCAGAAATTCACCAAAGATCCTCAGACAGCACCATCCAAACCGACCACCACTTCCATCAAGAAGAACAAGGGCAGCATATATATGGGAACATCACCACCTCCAAGTTCCCCTCCAAGCCACTCACCATCCTCCTGATTTGGAAAAGTATCTCTGTTCCTTCACTGTCACTGGGTCAAAATCCTGGAAATCCCGCCCCCCCCCCCCGCCATGACATTGTAGGTCAACCCACAGCAGGAGGACTGCAGCAGTTCAAGAAGGCAGCTCACCACCACCTTCTCAAGGGCAACATAGGCTTCAGGCAATAAATGCTGGCCAGCCAGTGACACCCACCTCCCACAAAACGAATAAATGGAAAAATGAAATAAAAAAGATTGCCTTCGACACCAAGGCATCTATTCTTGGATAAGTGAACCAAAACTATTCATTATATTCCAGCTGTGGGTGTGCTGTAACTGGTGCATTTTATGGTTTTAGCAAAACCTCTCTTCTTTGATATTACATTCAGTTTGCTTTATTTATGTATTTGTTTATTTATTGTCATGTGTACTGAAATAGCACAGATCAAAAAGACTTAGACAGAGGTTTCGGTATTTTCTGCCTGATGGAAGAGGTTGTAGGTGAGTATTACCGGACTGCGATGGGTCTTTGATGATGTTGGGAGCCTTTTCACGACAGCAAGCCGTGTAAGTAGAGTCCATGGATAGAAGGTTTGCTTCTGTGAAGGTCTGGGCTGCGCATATTATATTCTGTAGTTTCTTATGGTCTTGGGCAGAGCAGTTGGTATACCAACCCATTATGTACCCAGACAGTATGCTTTCAATGGTGCATCTGTAGAAGTTAGTGAGGGACCTTACGAATTTGCCGAATTTCCTGAGCTGCCTGAGGAAGAAGAGATGTTGTTGTGCCTTATTGATTGTCACATCCACCTGGGAAGTCCAGGACAGGTTGTCGGTAATTGTCACCATGAGGAACTTGATGCTCTTCAGCCTCTGAGCCTCAGTTCCATTGATGCAGATGGGGCTGTATTCTCCTCCTTCTTTTCCGGAGTCAATGATCAGTTCTTTGTTTTTGGTGATGCTGAGAGACAGATTGTTTTCGTTGTACCACATTACCAAGCCCATGATTTCCCGTCTGCATTTTGACTCATCATTGTTAGATATCCGTCCTACTGTGGTGTTGTTGTCAGCGAACTTGTAGATGGTGTTCCTTCAGAATTTGGCAACATAGTCATAAGTGTACAGGGAGTACATTTGGGGGCTGAGGTTACATCCCTGGGTGGGGCTTCAGTTTTGATTGTTATTGTGGAGGTGGTGCAGTTACCTATCCTCACTGATTGTGGCCTATGGGTCAGAAAACTGAGGATCCAATTGCAGAGGGTGGAGCCGAGACCAAGGTCATGCAGTTTTGAAGTCAGTCTGGAGGGCATAATGGTGGTGAAGGTGGAGCTGTATACAGCGAGCAGGATTCTGGCATATGTGTCTTTGTTGTCCAGATGTTCCAGGGATAAGTGTCAGGCTAGGGATATGGCATCCTCTGTGGACCAATTATGTCAGTAGGCAACTGTAGGGGAATGAAGCAGGTTGGGAGACTGGAGTTGATGTGGGCCATGACCAGCCTGTTGAAGCACTTCATGAATATTGAAGTCAGAGCCAATGGGTGGTAGTCATTAAGGCACGATGAATGTGCTTTCTTCGGTACAGGGATGATGGTGGTCTTCTTGAAGCAGGTGGGGACTTTGGCATGTAGAAGGGAGAGGTTGAAGATGTCAGTGAATTACCTCCGCCAGTTGGTCCGCACAGGATCTAAGCACTCGGCCAAAATTCCACCTGCCCTTCCTACTATCTGCTGCAATTAAATATTAGATTTGTGTGATTTCTGGATGAGACCTTCCAAATTTCTCTGCTCTGTGGCTTTCTGCAGTCTTTCTCCATTTAAATAATAGCCAGCTTCTCTATTCTTCCTGCCAAAGTGCATAACATCACATTTAGCCACATTATACTCCATCTGCCCAATTGCTTTACCTGTCTCTCTCATTCTGCAAATTAATTCAGTCATCCTCACCATTGGCTTCCCACCTATTTTTGTGTCATCCGGGTAAAATAGATATGTACATAATATGTATAGTAAAGAAATAATTCTGGCCTTAGCATTGATCCCTGTGGCACTCCACTAGTTACATGCTCCATGCTGAAAATGGCCCCCTTAACCCAAATCTCTGTCTTCAAATATTTAGTCATTCATCTATCCATGTAAGTGTGCCACCATTCACACCATGGGCTCTTATCTTAAGTAATCTAATACACCTTCTCAAACATTCTCTGAGACCCAAATATATTACATCCACTGCTTCTGATTTACCTAGTCTGATTGTTAGCGCCTCAAAAGAATTCTAATAAATTTGACAGGCAAAATGTGGCCTTCATGAAGCTTAATCATTTATAGAATTCTAAATTCTCTGCTATCAAATCCTTCATAATGGACCCTAACATTTTCCTGATTATACACATGAAGCTAACTGGCCTACAGTTTTATTTTTTTACAAATGTGGTATCTTTGGCTATGCCCACATTTGTCTCCTATTTCTAATTGCCCTTGAGAAGATGGTGACTACCTCCTTATTTGAGGTACTGTATTCCATTCATAGTGGGAGTTCATTCACTATTGTTGTGTCATATAGTTCCAAGTTGGGAAGGTTATGACTTTATAGGGAAATTATAGGTTTAATAGTGTTCCCATATATCTGCTATCCATGTCCCTGACAGTGGCAGAGATCATGACTTTGGATGGTATTGATGCAGTAGCCTCAGTGTGTTACTGCAGTACATCTTGCAGACGGTACACACTGCTGCCACTGTGCATCAGTGGTGAAGGGAGAAAATAGTGAAGGTTATCGATAAGGTGCCTAATAAGTTGGAGCTTCTTGAGTGTTGTGTGAAAATGGGAAGGATTGCATCACATTCTTGACTTGTCAATCAAATGGTGTGGGCTTCAGTCCCACTTTAGAGAAGCAAGCATAAAATCCATTCTCAAAGCAGTAGCAAGGGAGTGCAAGTGATAATGGGAACTGCAGATGCTGGAGAATCCAAGATAACAAAGTGTGAAGCTTCGTTAGCAAGGGAGTGCAACACTGTTAGTAACTGCATTTTAACTGCAATGTTAAACAGAGGTCAGTATCTGCCCTCTCAACCGGAGATGAACAATCCCCAAAGTACGATTTTGAACAAGGCAAAGAAATTCTTCTCGAGGTCCAGGGTGACATTTTATCCTTGATTAACATCACTAAAGCAGATCACCAGTTTGTAGGAGGTTGCTATGCTCAAGTCAGCTCTATGTTTCAAATGTATGGTATTGATTACAAAATCCTTTTTAAGGTGGTAAAATGTGCCATATAAGTTATATATCTAAAATGGCTGATGACCCAACAAGAAACTTTAAGTGATACTAGGAACTGTAGACGTTGGACAATCTGAGGCAACAAGGTGTAGAGCAGCATCAGAGGAGAAGGAAAGCTGGTCTCGGCCCGAAACGTCAGCCTTTCTGTTCCTCTGATGTTGCTTGGCCTGCTGTGTTCATCCACTTCAACACATTGTTATCTCAGAAACTTTAAGCAGTCTGCACACCCAACAGGAGGGAGCTGTTGGCTGTGCTAGCAGGTCAGCAAATAACCTGCTCATGGACACTTCCTCTGGGTTCCTGATGTCATTCCATCCTTGGGTCAAACTTGCATTAAACCTAAGGGCAATGGAGATTGATTGATTGAAATCTGTGGGAATCAGTGCTATAACTCTCCACTGATTGGAGCCATACCTGGCACTTCGGAAGATGGTTGTGGTTGTTTGAGGTCAATCATCTGAGCTCCAGGGCATCGCTGCAGGAGTTCTTCAGGGCAATGTCCTAGCTCTTACCAGTTTCAGAAACTTCAATGGCCTTCCCTCTATTATGTAGTCAGAAGTGGGAATACTGCATTGTTGTGGTTGCACAATGTTCAGTTTCATTAGCAATTCCATTGATGACGAACGAGTCTATGTCCACGCGTAACAGGGCCTGTTGATTCAGACCCACTCTGGGGCTTTGAAATGAAGAGAATGAATCACAGTTATAGTAATTGGTACATTCTCTTCTTCTCGTCTTTTTTTTGGGCTGACCTGTTCTACACTTGCAGCATTTTTAATTTTAGGTGATTATTTTCCTGTATAATCATTTTCTCTATAGCAACACAGAGAGGTCAAATTCTTGTAGTCATGGAGAGTGCTTCTCGTGGTTCATCAGCCAGAGGGAAGCAGGAAAGAAGGCAAGAGCTGGAGTTTTATGTTACATTCAGAAAAATGTATTTAAATGAAGGGGATATGTCATTCTGCGATGGTACACCCTCAAAAAGCATTCAAGTTTTATGCAATATCTGCCCGGCTATTTACCCTTATTGCTTATTTCCATTTTAATTTCTACTTTGTTAATCACTGTGATTTTTTGCTATTTCTGAGCAACTTGAGCAAAACTACCCTGAATCACTAGTTTCTTTGAAGAAAAATGAATCTAAAGTTACAACCAAATCAATTGCTTCCATTTTAGTTTATTGTAAGCATTAGTGCAGCCTATGCATTATAGTGCTACAATTTGTATCCTCAGGGACAATATTTAGACTTTGCTGTTTGCCTTTCATTCTCTTCTCCTCCCTTTTTGTATTATTATTACATCTGTCCAATACATGTTGTAATGGTCCAGTGGTGGGGTTTCTTTCTCTGAGCTGGAAGTTTTGGGCTCAAGTCCCACTCCAGGACTTCATGGCCATAAGATGCAAGAGTAGAGGTAGGCCATTCAGCCTATCAAGGCTGCTTTGCCACTCAGTGAGATAAGGATGATTTGATAATTCTCAACTTTTCCTGGTAACCCTTGATTCTTTAACTGACTAGAAATCTGTCCATCTCAAACTTAAATATACTCAATGATGGCTATAGTTATTGTAATGAGGTCAGCCAGGTGGACATCATAGAATATGAGTTCCCTGATTGTGGCTGTTTATCTGGTCCAATCAGGGAGCCCTGGCTGACAGATATAAACAGGAGTGTTTGACGTTCTGCTCAATCTGACATAGTAAAACTGGAAATTATGCAAAGAAGATTTATGAGGATATTGCCAAGACAAGTAGGACTGAGTCATAGGGAGGGATTAGCCAGGATAGGACTTTATTCCTTGGAGGGTAGTAGAATGAGGGATGACCTTATTGGGATATATAATACCATGAGGGACATTGACAGGATGAATGCATATAGTCTTTTTCCCAGAGATGGGGAATTAAAAACTAGAGGGCATAGGTTTAAGGTGAGAGGGGAAAGACTTATAGAGGACCTGAGTGGTAACTTCTTTGCACAGAGGGTGGTGCGTATCTGGAATAGGCTGCCAGAGAAAGTGGTTGAGGCAGGTACAATAGCAACATTTAAAACACATTTGGCTAGGTACATGGATGGGAAGGGTTGAGAGGGATATGGATCAAATGTGGGCACTTAAAACTGGCTGAGTGGACATGTGGTCATCATGGACCAGTTTGGGCTGAAGGGCCTGTTTCCCCGCTGTATTACTCTGTGACTCTATGACCTACAGTCACAGCTGACAATATCAGACGTTGGATGCAGAAAGATCCGGTCCTGGCAAAACTGAAATAGTTGGTGGTGCTGGAGAAACCAGAGGGCCATCACAATGAGAAAAGAAAACGTTTTGGACAAGGAGAGACCAGATCAGAGTAGAGGATCACATATCACTATGGGGAAAAAGAACGATTGTCCTGAGCAAAGGTCACTATCAGATACTGCCTGAACTTCACCAAGGTTTTCCAGGAGTTTCCAAAATGAAGATGTTGGTGACACGTTATGTCTGGTGGCCAGGACTGGATGCAGACATGGCAGTAGTCAAGTCCTGACGCAGGGCTTCAGCCTGAAACGTTGACTATCCCGCTCTTCAGATGCCATCTGACCTGCTGTGCGTTTCCAGCTCCACATTTATTGACTCTAGCTTCTAGCATCTGCACTCCTCACTGTGTCCAAACATAGATGCAGTCACAGCTGCATGGGTGGAAGGGAACTGAAGTCTCTCCCATCACTATCCAAAGTTCTGGGTACAACCGGCAGGTAAATGTGTGTGCTTCCACCAAAACTTGGATTCCTCAAGTAGTTGGTTTGCTCAGTTAGCTAGACAGCTGGTGTGGTTCAGAGCAGTAATGGTGGTATATGGTCTAATTGCGGTTCAGACTGGGTTGGACGAAGGACCTACTTCCTCACCCTAAACCCCAGACAGGCCGTGTCACTTTTGGACTCTTCTCTGCTTGAAAACAGGTCTGAGCATGAGCAAGAAAATGTATTCAACAGCTTTAAGCAGTTCTGAGGAAGGGTCACCGGACCCAAAACGTTAAACTCTGATATTTTCTTCACAGATGCTGCCAGTCCTGCTGAGCTTTTCCAGCAACTCTTTCTCTTGTTCTTGAATTTAAAACCTTAGTTTGATCTGACAGACTTTTTTTTCAATATCGCCCTCTGCCAAATATCTGAAGTAACCTTGGGCAAAAACAAAAGAGAAAATACTGAGAATACTCCTGTTCTGATGAACTGATTGATTCTCTCCGCAGATGCCACCTGATCTGCTGAATAATTCTGGCATTCTTTGTTTTAGTTTCAGATTTCCAGCAATCGCAGTGTTTTGCTTTTATAAAATGAATCAGGGTGTCTGTCCTATTCTGGCACACATCAAAAATATTCAGATGTTGGCAGTGTAAAAATGCATCGACGTTCTCAAGGACTGGAGATTTCTGTATCTCTATCACCCTGCCTCAGGGATAATCTCTCTGGAAGAAAGTAGTGAACGTGTTGGCCACCTTGTTTAAATCATGCAAGTTCATTCCAAATCATTTTAACGCTCCCTTCCTGAGTTGTAGCATCCCAGCAGCATCCCTTTCCTAACAGAGGTCACAAGCAATGCTACAGGGAATTCACTAAAAATTATGATGATCGTTTTGGCACCTCAGTTGAATGAGCTAAAGGCCATCAGCAGAGAAATAATCCAATCCTATGCTGCTAACTCAAAAGAATTGGATTTGAGTGGAGGCTACAACAAAACTATGTCAAGTCGTCAACTGTTTAAGCTTATCTTCTTCATGTCATCAATACGTCAATTTATCCTCAGGTGTGAGTGTGTTTGTGTGTTGCTCTTTGAAAAATAACCAAATTGGCTCATGCATGTCGACATAATAATTTCCCTGACATCATTTAATTCAGCCTTCAGGGATGCCTGGCTCACGCACTGTCCAGCAGTGCCTCACAAACAGTCAACTTCAGACCCTCATTGTCTGCTGTTCTCCTGCCCCTCCCCCACTTGTCCTACTCCTCTCTTGAATCAATGATAAATGTCAAACTCCATCAGCCATTCCCGTGCTACAGCTGATGATTTCTGACACATACATACAACACAAACAGTAAACCTGCATGACATCTGCATAAACCTTTATCACTTTATAACACGTCACAGATCATAGAATGATTGCGTGGAAGCAGGCCATTCGGCCCATCAAATCCTCACTGACCCTCTGAACAGCATTCCACCCAGATTCACCACTCTACCCTGAAACCCTGCATTTCCCAGGGTCAAGCCACCAGGCTTGCACATCTTTGGACTGTCAGAGGAAACCAGATCACCCAGAGGAAACCCACGCAGACACATGGAGAATGTGCAAACTCCACACAGTCGTACAACTGAGGGTAGAATTGAACTCGGGTCCCTAGACCTGTGAGGCAGCAGTGCTGATCACTGAGCGACCGTGCTACCCAATATCCCAGCTCCTCATCTTCGCAACTATTGCCTTGCAGCCAAACATTTTTTTCGGGAATTACTTCTCATTTCTTTTCTCTCTGTGTAATAGGGGAGGGGATATTGCTGTCTGGTAAAGTCGGACACTACACTTGGTCTCAGTGTGTGCCTATTCCCAGGCTAAAGTAGCAAGAATGGAAGAATATGACCACGATATGTTCATGATTGGCACTTGGACACAATGCCACACGACTGTCATTCCCTTCTTACAGATACAGATTCCTGGGTAGTACTGCTCAATTCTGCATTAGAACAATGGAACGTTCAAGCCCAACTTTATGGGACTAGAGGACATAATCTAGGCTCCTTCTCACAGTGAACAAACACCATACAGTTGGAAGTGAATCTTTTTAGACAAAGTGTTAAGCCACAGGCCGCACTAGACCTCTGTGATAGATCGAAAAGATTCCTCAGTGCTATTTCAAAGCGGGAGAGATTGTGCTGCTTTCCTGGCCGGTATTTATCCCTCAATCAACATCACAGATCGATTATCTGGTCATTATCACATTTCTATCTGAGGGACCTCGCTGTCTGAAAATTGGCTGCTGCATTTCTAGCATTAGACATTTTGCAAAACACTTTGGGACATCTGGTGGTCATGAAATGCAAGTTTTTCTACAATTTTAGAGCTAAGCCCAGAAGCAGGAGAAATCGCTTCAGCATTAAACACAACAGAAAGTAATGCATCAAAAGTCTCATCAGAAATATGCACAGTGCAACAGGGACAGCATTGTAGTTTGTACTATACTGCATTCTATGTCTATTCTCACCCATTTGTATAGGGCATACCAATACCAGCGTCTAACAAAATGATAACGTCTTCTTGAAACTACGATTTAAATAGAAAACATGGGCCTGAAGTTATCCCTGAGCATCTCCAAAGAACAGCAATTTTGAAAGGACAACAGATTCTGTTGTAGTCTGGCACCCTGTGCTATTTGGTACCAGGCTAGTACTGCCCTGAACAGTCACGTGCAAGCGTGGCTGACAGCTCAAAAGGGTAAATACACCAGATTTGACATTAATATAGCCAGACGATTAAATAAATTTCAATCAAGATTGGCTTCCTTCGAGTTATTTCCAGTAGAATTTTTACACTCGGCTGAATAAAAATTAAAGATGTGCGTCTCTTCAAATTTCCTGCAGGTTCGAAAATTAAAACACTGGCAAGGTCAGAAATGAACCATCGTTCAGATGAAAACAAATTTGAAGTGGAGGAAAATAGGGAAGGGTGGAGTGGGGGAACAACATTCCCTTGATTCAAATTTAGCCTTGATGAACAGGATAAATATTTCCTGAGGATGAGCATAGATTTATTTATAGATTCATCTGGGGTCCACAATTCTTCACAGAATTGATAATGAAAATGGGTGGCTGTGATTTTGTAGAGTATTTTGAACTTGGGGTGTTGTCATATCCCTGGGCTAGAAAATCCAGTTTTGTTGGAGACACAAAAGTGCTTAATGCCAGCTGTACATCACTAAGGAAGAAGATATCTTGTCAGAGATGTGTATCTCAAGGCAGGTCAATGTAAAAGGATGGAATTACAGTTATATGAAGGAGCTGGAGAAACATATCATGATCTCTTAGGGTTTCTGCTTCGGGCACAAGTGACATCAGGGCATAAACTGGTCCAAAAATGACGATAGCTTTGACATGTGTTTTTATGTAAACCTTCAAGAGCCACTCAAACTCATTGGATATTGACATGTGTAAAATCTGCCAGTGAAATTGAACGATGTTTTAGAAAGTGGCTTTTATTTGAAAATCACACAGAAAAATATAGTACTTGTACACGTGGTGAACTGATGCAACTTTATTGATGCAACTGACATGGGGTTGCCACAAAATAAAGAGGTATTTTCATCAAAATGGGTGGCCACTGAGTCAGAGTCATACAGCATGGAAACAGGCCCTTCGGTCCAACCCATCCATTTGATATCCCAATTTGACCAAGTCTCATTTGCCAGCACTTAGCTCATTTCGCTCTAAACCCCTCCTATTCATGTACCCATCCAGCTGCCTTTTAAATGTTGTACCAGCCTCCACCACTTCCCCTGGCAGCTCGTTCCATACACAGGCACCTCCTGCATGAAAAAGTTACCCCTCGGATCCTTTTTATATATTTCCCCTCTCACCTTGCAACTATGCCCTCTAGATTTGGACTTGGCCTACTGTGGAGAAAGGACCTTGACTATTCACCCTATCCATGCCCCTCATGATTTTGTAAACCTCTATAAGGTCGCCCCTCAGTCTCCAACACCCCAGAGAAAATAGCCCCAGCCTATTCAGCTTATCCCTATAACTCAAACCCTCTAGTCCTGGCAACATCTTTGTAATTTTTTTCTGCACCCTTTCAAGTTTAACAACATCCTTTCTTGTAGAAGGGTGAGCAGAAATGGTAGGTAGAATTCTGTACCTTTATGTCTAAGGAACTGAAATTGACTTTATACAAAAAAGGACCATTTTCCAGTTACATTAATGTTGAGCGATCAGTTTGTTTGACTTTGTAAGAAAAAACTGAATATTCATAAACTTGTAAACCATGGCTATCAGTCTTCTCATGCAAGCGTGAACAATTAGCGAGGGCTCACTGTCAGATCGATTCGATGAGAGGTCGACTAGTTTTGTGGGCGAAACGAGCGCAAAAAAAATTCTACACTCAAAGTAAGGCACACCTGAAATTCCACAATCTTTCCCGCAGAAATGATGGAAACGCTCCGTCTTTTGCAGCATGGTGAAGGGCATGGACACGATTTCCATGTTCTCAGCATCTTAGGGAGAACTGAGTCTTCTCCCAGGATGAGGAGCAGAGGAATATATCCGAGGCCGATTTACCGACTTTAGTCGTTGGTTCAGAACTCCGTTTGTCATACTTGGCGGTAAAAGCTCTCTAATTTCCCTCCCATTAGGATGTTCCGTAAAGGATCAGTTTCTGAGCAAGCACTTGGTCACCTCCCAACATTGTCTTATGTGACTCAGTGTCAAGTTTTGTTTGATTATGTTCTTTTGAAATGCCTTGGGACGTTTTACCACAATTGAACTTTCTTCTAAGCAGCGAGAGGTAATGACCTGGAACTTGGCGTCTGCGAGGGTGAAGCAAGTGGAGACGATGGATGATTTCAAGTGAAAATTAGATGGGCACTCATGCAAAATTAACTTACTACCACCGACAATCATTTCTTTTTTGGAGGGGGGAGTAGGTGGGTGGGGGAAGGAGACAGCATGGGTTGGAAATCATTCTGAACACACGCTGCGGTAAAAGCAGTGAATTATCAAGGTTGTTAACGGTTTGTTCACTTTGCAAGCAGTTCTTACGTACATCCTTGTCAAAACAACTCACTAGGAGTCAGCACTAGTAATCTGAAATATTCTAGCTCATTTAGCCTCAAGCAACAGCCCCTTGTCACATAGTCTCGGGTAATATTACAATGTGACACTCCCCTGGGAGAGGAGAACAGCAGAGTTAAGGTCACTAAATGACCACTTCCCACTGGACATGGGGACAGAAGTGTATCGTTACGGGGCCTCAAGTTCAACATTAGTTAAACTTAACTGAATAAGCACTCAATAAAATTTGACTCAGAAGCAAAGGCTTTCGTTCTTATCAACAATAACGAGTCCAGACTATTTAATAACATAGGGCAGAGCAAACCAGAAATATAGGCTGTCAAATAACTGAGACGATATTAGCATAATATATTCATAGAATCAATAGCTATTTTCTTCTGTAACACAATGCATTCAGGACAAGTAAAACTCTAAATAAAACAACCTATTGAATGAGGTGCAGTGGGTTTTGAATGAATTTTTTTTACTGTCACGATCTTTGTTTTTATTTATTGACACTCTACACACACCTCACACCATATTGCTTCCAACATACCCTTGCTTAGGAAACAGATAGGCAGGTGTCACTTAGTCTGGGTGTGTTCTCAAGCTGCTCTGTAACAGGCTGCTGGAAGATACAACTCAGTGTTGAGGACTGGCTCTCCTGACAATTATCTCTCCTTAATCTGAGGGAGGAGAATGTGAGAGGGTGGTATTATAAGAACCCTGGGCATCTGCTCAGTGTCTCTGTACAATGGCATCAGCCTCCTCACCCTTGCAGTTTGCCAGCAATAGTACTGAAATTTTCCCTCAATCCAGATGTTATTCTGTGATGTGGATGCATTATCTATTTAATATCAAAATCACAGACTCAGAAATAATGAGAAGAATATTGGTTACTCGATCAAGGACTGGGATACACAACTGTCATTTTGCCTCCCACCCGACATTAATCAGCTTACTTTGCAGCTTCTAATTTGTTAGCCCTGCATCACCTATTTTAAAAAATATTCTGAACAATTCTACTAATAAGAATTGAGATGAAATTATGCATTTTTCACTGCCCCAAAATGCCCAAAATTAAAATTCATGATTTTTCTAATTCATCTAAGTTGCCAATCTGTATAATGTGATGAAGAATCAAGGAAATTGAGCTCAGAATATATATGGAATCAAATCATAGGCTGACAATCAATTTAACATCTTCTACCAGAATCTGCAATAGCCTTTAAATTTGAAACAGCAACACAGTGGCACTGGGTACAGAAAAACCCAGGGTTTTTTTCCCCCTCGACCTAATGCTACTTGTTTCATAAGGTTGTATTCAGGAAATGCATCAAGTTTGTGATGGTTTAATTTTATGTCAATGTAGAAAAAAGCAGAAAAAAAGCAGCTGCGGTGTATGGAAATGTGTTTGAAGCATTTAGCTCACAGGATTAATCGAATTATAATTTAATCATTTGATCAAACACCAATTAGCATAATCACTTGAGGGGAACTGTTGGGAGCCTTGGAGAGAGATAGAGAAGTCAGAGCTACTTCAATCAGAGCTGACAGCTTTTAAATAGAAGACTTTTGCTTTTACATTAAAAAAAATGAGTGAATTTGAAATAAAAGCAGCAAAAATGCTGTTGCAAGAACAGATACATCAACCGGTTTTTAAATAAACTGAGCATTTAACGAAATTTTGTAGCAATCTAGTCAGACTTTGTGAAGACACAATAGATGGTCTCTAGAAGTAATTTAGTCATAAAATAGTCCAGTGTTTATAAATTGCAGGCATCATGAGTAACTTTGCCGTGAAACTTCATAACATTTAAAATAATCTGCATTCTGATTTTGAAAGTAGGCTTGGAAATTCTACAAAATAAAATGCCAATTGTCTTTCCTTAAAAGTTTTTGAATTTAGAAGCTAAGACCTCACAAAGTATTCAGATATTAAGTGTGGATAAATCCTGGGTTACTGCTGCTATGTACATATATATGTGTTTTGTGTGTGTGTGTGTGTGTGTGTGTGTTTGTTATTGAAAAGCTCAGGAGAGTTGGCATTTACTATTGAGGTGACTTTGCTCGAATGTAATGCATTTAAAAATGAGATTCTATAAATAGCAATGCTGTCTCACACTTAGAGCCTGCTCACAGCTCCAGGAGTCAAAAGAACTTCAGCTGCAGATTGAGGGTCATTTATCTATCCATCTTTCCATGCCATCTACCTTCACTCCCTCATTCATCTCTTCAGCATTAAATTTTTCCAGTGTAGACCGATAAAGCAAATTGGGTGCTGATGTGAGGGTCGTCTAGGTAATTTACCCGGAGCTTTATTAACATATCCAGGTTTTTCTTTTAAGGAAGAGAAACCCCACAATTACATACTCTGCATCCACCATCCCCTCCCCCAACTCCAACCCTTGCCTTTCGCCGTCCACATTGCCCATCTCCATTTATTCTTCACAGGGTTAAGTTGCCTGTCTAAGAGGTTTCTTATCTATCCCTGCCAACCTACCTCCAAGTCTAAATACATGCATTTTCTGTCTCAATCGCCATCAAGCTCATTAGCCTTTTGAGACACAATTTCAATCTTAAGCCGCATTTCCAGTCTCTCAAACTATCGCTTTGCAAAGATACATACATTTAATATATATCTGTATGTATGCAAATATGTATCTGTGCGCATATCAATATAGCGATACAATTCCAATGTTTTTATCTTAACACACTTTCTTATCGCAGCCTCTTCCTCCTGAGATCATATTTCTATCATCTATATTCACATACATACAATCAATCATCAGTGACATTTTCATAATGCCATACAGAGATATAAAATTTAGATTAATTGCAGCATATAGAAAGGCACAATGCATGCCTGCATTTCTTTGAATTGCTCATATTATAGCACCAGGCTCTGACTCTGCTAGGTAAGCTACTTTAAATGATTACAGTGCAATTTTCTGTCTCCTGCTGATCACGGAGTAGAGGGAAATGTAAAGAAACATTCACTGCCATCCCACAGTCTTAATGTGGAAAGGGGCTATTTCATTAACTAACTCACCATTCAGGATGCTGTGGAGTAAGAGAGTTACCACGATCCACATGCCCTAGGCTTTGTCCTTCTTGCAATGATCCCTGTGCACTTGACCGTCTTCTGCTATATTTGAAAATTGTTACTGTATGTGAAGGTTAACATCCACAGAGAGAGAGAGAGAGCTCTTGGTTACAGCAGGCACTGAAGAGAAACCAGTTTGTTTTGGTAGCCCTTTATGCTGGGGCTATGAAATTTGTGTTTCCTGGCTGTGTCCTTAAAACCTGATCTCCTCTCTTCCTTTCCTTCCTCTTGAGTGCAAAAGAAAACGTATCAGATATTCAGAGGGTGTGTGTTAGTCAGCTCTGCAGCCCTGAGAGACAGCCAGGTGTGCTGGGACACACACACTGACAACAGCAGCAGCAGCAGCACCAGGTCGAAGGCTGGTCCACAGGTACAGCACTACAACACAGCAGTCAGCTCTGCAATCAGCCTCCAAATTCAACACTGTCCAACACATCCACATCTTCCCACTGCTTAAATCACATTGATCCCAGCGCTAAACCAGCGCCTGATACCATTAGATCACAACCCATTAACCCACTCCCAGAGCCTTAAAGCAGAGAGTTAACCCTTTCCCCGCTGCAGACCAGATTTCAACACCCTTCTCAGTCTTTTTCTTTCTCAAGCTAAATACCACGTAAAGGACAACATACCTAACACAGGATATCTGCTTAGCGTTTTATTTATCATTGACAAACTCCCTCTTGTTTCTTAAAGGGGCAGAGTCGTTTCTTTTGTTGCCTGTGAGGGTGGTGGGTGGAGGGATCCGATCGGCAATGAACACACTATTAGAAAATTGACGAGATGAAATATATCCCATTAGAAATATTAGTCAGAGTTCTACACTCATCGTCAGTTACAACACTCGGATAACAGCCTCCTCTTCAGGAAGTTAAATTTGACTATTAGACTCTGCATTTTATTTTAAAAAAGCCCTTTCTAATTATGTCCCTGATGACACTCCTTAAAAAAGGTGATTTTAATAGAACTGTTTAATACAGCTTTTCTTTAATATTTATATAAAATACCCACTCCTGTTCAAATAATATTTATAATCAGTAATATAGATGGACAGCGCCTGGATAAATGTTAAATCATATTAAACTCTTGGATAAATATTGTACCTCTTACTAAAGTGATCTGCAGCTTGATTTTGGTAAGCTTATGGGTAAGATTGGAAAACCGAAACAAAAGAGCGGCTGCCTTTAACCCCTTCGATCCCGGTGTGAAGCCACTGCCACGGGCTGCAGCAGAGGCTCCGCCCAACCTTACTTTTCATTTCCAATTGGATTTGACGTAGCTGCCTATTCAATATTGTAGGTCATTCCAACTGAGCCTTCAACCCCTGCCAAGCATCTGTTCCTTGAGGTGTGGGTGGGATGACTGGGTGGTGATTAACAATTTCTCGTTAGCAAACTTATGGCAAGAATAAACGCCATTTCTTTCCCCCGTCATAACGAGCTAAGTCACACTGGAGCCCTCCTTGCTGAGCTCAGGTCTGTGATACATCAATCGCATCATCCTGTTTCGAGCGCATTGCTGCCCAAATATTAGTGCAACAGTCGTCAGTAGGATATATTGACAAATTGATTGGGTAAGTGATGATAGTCTAAGCAGACCATGGGGTTGTCCTCGCATTAATGAGAGGTTTGGTTGAGGAGAGCCCTCCATGGTACTCACAACTAGTGCAGGAATTGAACCTATGTCTTTGGTATCACTTGGCATTAGCAAATCAGCTGTCTTACCAACTGAGCTAACCAACCACTCCCCCCGCCCCCTGCAAGTGTGTATAGGGGGCATGAGGTTAAAGAAGGCGATTGGCTTGAGGTTGTGGTGCTCATTTAGCAAGCTGGTGCACTGCAATGCTTTCTGTCATTCTGTGCTATGGATATGAAGAGCACAATAGATCTGTGTCTATTCCAGGATGTTACTTGTGAGAACCATTGCTGACCAATTAAAATCAATGCAAACCCAACAGGCCAAATAGTTTCTGTCTGCATTGTATAACACTTGAGTTTATTGAAATGGATTTTCAGAGTTTACTTCTAATGTCCGGCAGAATGTATTCGGAATGCCCTGCTCTTCCCTGTTTATAATTATGGATCATGGTGACTGGATATATTCAATTTTGTATTTATTACAAGGGATTCTTGGTCTTATTATTTTGTGTGGAGCCATTCTTTTTTTTAGCACATGTCATGCATTATTGTTTGGTAAACACACAGGACATTGGTGTTAAATGAATATATACCTGCTTTATCCTCCATTAGAGGGTGACAGGTCAGTAATTGCTCTGGATTATTTACAGGATACCAGCAGTAGCAATCAATTGCTATGGTATTGTATCTGGGGCCACGTATGGAATGCCTAATAATTATCATTAGTCAGTTCAGAATCAGCAGTCACACTGTTGGATAGGTCTTTTAGCACACGTTCCAATCCTTCTATGAAGCAGGACATTGCAGTCAGAAAGTCATTGTGTCATCAACACAAACAGCGTGGAAACATGCCCTTTAGCTCAACTCGTCCATGCCAACCAGGTTTCCTAAACTAAATTAGTTGCAATTGCCTGCTTTTCGGCCATATCCTTCTAAAGCTTTTCTTTCCATATACATGTCCAAATGTATTTTAAATGCTGTAATTGTACCCACATTTACCACTTCCTCTGGCAGCTCGTTCCATGTATGGACCACCCTCTGTGTGAAAATGTTGATGCTCAGATCCCTTTTAAATCTTTCCCCTGTCACCTTAAACCTATGCCCTCTAGTTTTGGACTCTCCTACCCTGGGGAATAGACCTCAGCTATTCATAGAAACAGAAGCATAGAAAATAGGTGTAGGAGTAGGTCATTCGGCCCTTCAAGAATGTACCACCATTCAATATGATCATGGCTGATGATACAATGTCAATATCCCGTTCCCATTTTCTCTCCATACCTCTTGATCCCTTTAGCCACAAGGGCTGTGTCCAGCTCCCTCTTGAATATAACTAATGAACTGGCCCCTAGAGCTTCCACAGGTTCACAAATCTCTGAGTAAACAAATTCTTTCTCATCTCAGTCCTGAATGGCTTACCCCTTATTATTAAACTGTGACCCCTACTTCTGGACTTCCCTAACATTGGGAACATTCTTCCCACATCTAGTCTGTGCAGTCCAATCAGGATTTTATACGTTTCTATGAGGTCCCCTCACATTCTTCTAAACATCAGTGAGTACAAGCCCAGTTGATCCAATCTTTCCCCATATGTCAGTGCTGCCATCCCAAGAATCAGCCTGATGAACCTTCACTGGACTCCCTCAATAGCAGGAATGTTCTTCCTCAGACTAGGTGACCAAAACTATAGACAATACTCAAGGTGTGGCCTCACCAAGGCCTTATATAACTGCATCAAGACATCCTTACTCTGCTACTCAAATCCTCTTGCTATGAAGGCCATGATGCCATTAGCTTTCCTCACTGCCTGCTGCACCAGCATGCCAACCTTCAGCTTCTGTTCCACCATGATATCCAGGTCTTGTTACTGCTCACCTTTTCTTAGACTGCCACCATTCAGACAATAATCTGTCTTCTTGTTTTTGCGAACAACATGGATAACTTCACATTTATCCACATTATGTTGTATTTGATAAGCATTTGTCCACTCTGACAGTCTGCCCAAGTCACCCTGCAGCCTCTTAGCATCATCTTCACAGCACTCACTGCCCCCCAGCTTAGTGTCACCTACAAATTTGGAGATATGATATTCAATTCCTTTGCCCAAATCGTTAATGTGAGGTTCTGCCACTGAACCCTGTGGCCCCCATTCATCACTGCCTGCCACTCTGAAAAGGATCCATTTATTCCATCTCTCTGCCTCCTGTCTGCCAACCACTTCTCTATCCACATCAATACAATGTATCAGATACCAGGAGCTTTAATTTTCCTTGTTAATCTCTTGTGTGGAACCTTGTCAAAAGCCTTTTGAAAGTCCAGATACACAACATCTTTTATTTCACCCTCGTCCATTCTGCTGGTTACATTCTCAAAAAATTCCAAAAGTTTCGTCAAGCATGATTTCCCTTTCGTGAAACCATGCTGACTAGAGCTGATTTTATCACCACTTTCCAAATGCTCCGTTATTATATCCTTAATAATTGACTCAGCATTTTGCCCATCACTGATCTCAGGCTAACCAGAAGGGTCTAGGCCCAAAATGTCAGCCTTCCTGCTCCTATGATGTTGCTTGGCCTGCTGTGTTCATCCAGCTCTACACCTTGTAATCTCAGTCTACAATTTGCCACTTTCTCTCTCCCTCCTTTTTTTTAAAGAGTGGTGTTACATTAGCTACCCTCCAGTCCATTTCAACGCTTCCAGAGTCTACATTCGATAAACACGGCTCACTATGGAAACCCGATCTCATATTTAAGAAAGACAAGAAGATCGCGGTCGTAGATGTCACAGTGCGGTACGAAAATGACAATAAAGCACTGGAAACAGCATGGCGAGAAAAAGTGGAAAAATATAAACATCTGAATGCCGAGATCACGAAACTGACAGGAGGCGAGGTGCCCAGCTATTTTGGCTTCGTGATGGGCGCACGAGGCAAGTGGTCGGAAATGAATAACCGCCTCATGACATTCCTCGGCATCGAGAGATATGACACTTTCGCCCAAAAGACCTCGAGACTCACTTTGTCACTGACACTCGAACTTCTGCAACTCTTCAGTGACAAGTGAGGAAAAACCGCAAACGGTGAATTAAGTCCCTTCACCGAGACATAAGAACATCAAAGTTGCACATAACATCTGTCTCCGTTAATGACAATAACAACCTGCCTCATATAACATCAGTATCACCCGGGCCCTTGGTCTACGGTGATGCTAGAGAGTACAACAACATCGACGAGCGATGTAAAGACTCGGAAAAGGCACTTCCCCGAGTGTTCCAAAATAGCCAAATGCCTCGTCATCTAATTAGTGACGCGCATGAATGGATGAACGAGATTCCCAATGTCCCTACCTACTATCTAGCGAAACCACAGCCAAGGGAACGGGCTTGGCAGAATCAGCGGGGAAAGACAAAGCATCTGTTATTTCTAGGGCCACTTTCAAAAGTACTCTGGGATTCAGAGCACCAGGCCCTGGGGACTTATCATGTCTTAATCCCGTCAATTACCCCAACACCATTTGCTGAATAATAAAGATTTCCTGCGGTTGCTCCTTCATGCTTGACCCTCTGTCACCTAGCATTTCCTGAAGATTATTTGTGTCCTCCTTAGTGAAGACAGATCCAAAGCATTTGTTCAACAGGTCTGTCATCTCTTTGTTGTTCGTTATGAATTCACCCAATTCTACTGTATCTGTGCCCCTCATGATTTAATGAACCTCTATAAGGTCACCCCTCCTATATTCCAGGGAAAAACGTGTCAGCCTATCAAGCCTCTCCATGTAACTCAAACCGTCCAGGCTCGGTAATTTCCTTGTAATTCCATTCTTCACCCTTTCCAGTTTTCCTATAGCAGAGCAACCAGAATTGTATCCAATATTCCAAATGTGGACTCACCAATTTCTTGGGCAGCTGTAAAATTACCTCTCAACTCCTGCACTCAGTGTTCTGTCAGATGAAGGCAAGCACGCCAAAGACTTTCTCCTCCACGTTCTGTACCTGTGCACCACTTTCAAGGATTTATTGTGCCTTGTGGTCTCTCTATTTGACAACACTCCCAAGGCCTTACCATTAACTGTGTAAGTCCTGCCCTGGCTTATCTCACTAAAATGCAACACCTCACATTTGTCTAATTAAACTCCATCTGCCACTCCTCAGCCCATGGGGCCCAGATGTTCAAGATCCTGTCATACACTTGGATAACCTTCTTCACTGTCCACTACACCACCAATTTTGGTGGCATCTGCAAACTCACTAACCATGCCTCCTATATTCTCATCCAAATTGTTTATACAAGAAATGAACTACAGTGGACCCAGCACTGATTCTAGCTGCACACCACTGCTCACAGGCCTCCAGTCTGAGCAACAACCCTCTACCTCTCCACCCTCTGTCTCCTACTGTCAAGCCCATATTGTATCCACTGGCTCGCTCTACCTGGATCTCATGTGATCTAAACTGATTAACCAGTCAGTGCACAATAATTAATTGAAATTAAACTATTTTTCTGTGATATAGGAGATTAGAAAAGGACATGTCCATCATCTGCAACATCACAAGCACTGTGTTCTGGTCTGTGTGGAAATACAAACTACCAATGATATGAGGAGCCATCTTACGACAATCTGTGGATCTATTTGGGAATGCACTTTGTACAATCGCATCAACAGAGCCAAAGATGAAACATCAATAAAGTGGACAAATTTGGCGAAGGGAGTGCCTGGAGGCACAGCTGTGTTCTCTTGGATGGACCTATCAGAGCATCCAACAAAGCAGGTGTGATCGCAGGACAAACAATTTCAAACATTACTTCAGTTCTATGCATTATTACTCATTAGAATCAGAAAGTTAAGCAAACTAAACTGCTCTTAATATATTCCATTATCACTAGTAGTGAAAACATAATACAGAAAGGGCTGCATTTTGGGGCAGGGGATGTTCAGCTATGAGACTCAAATAGAAATCCATCTTGTTGTTAAACAGAAAATACTGAAATACCCAGTAGGTCTGTCAGTATCCACTAGAGAAAGAGTTTTATTTTTCAGGTCAGTGACCTACTAAAAGGTCTGATGAAAGGTCACAATTGTGAAGCTGTAACTGAGCTTCTGTCTTGTTGAATGTTGCTCTCATTTTTGTTGTAGTTTTAGATCAGTTTTGTTGGCTGTAGGCTACTTCACATATTGAGGCAATGTAATTAGATCAATGCTTAGTAGAACAAGACAAACATCCATTCATGTAGCACCTAAAATGTGCCAATATGCTTCACAAACAATTATCAAACAAAATCTTACATTAAGCTACACAAGACAATGTGAGGACACCAGACTCAAATCTTCAGCATTGAGGTTATAAGCAGGTGGTGGTGGAGAGGTTTGGTGATGGGGGAATGGTAGTGTGGTCAGGGTTGAGTGGGAGTTTAGCCAATGATTTTTTAGAGCTCAGGGCATGGCAAGTAAGAACACACATTATCAAATGTAATTTGATTGAAACTGGAGATGCTCAAGAGGCAGAATTGGAAGAATTCAGATATCTCAAGTAGATGAAGCATCGGAGATGGAGAGGAGGTCAGGTCAAGGAGGGATTGGAAAACAAGGTTGAGAATTTTGTGATTACAGTGTCCTGCACCACTGAGTGAGGCCAGTTAGCTGAAAGAGCTGACCAGAAGATCTCACCCTCAGTTTCCTTCCTCATAGCCCTACATGGCTTTATACATGGCAGGAGAACATTAACATTTAATATCAGCAAACATTGTATGATCAACCAGCTTATAATATGCAAACAGCAGCGCATTTTATTCATCAGTAAAGTATTTCTTTATGCATTAAATATGCTTTGTTCATATATTTATTCTCATAGAGCATTTATGACATTGTCTAAAGGACAGCCAGAAGATATGCTGTCTCCACACAAAATGGTTGTGAATGATAAAGTGTGACAGCAAAAGTGCCACGAGAAGTGACACTTATGGGCAATCTGTGTCCTGAATTTGGATACGTTAGCCCCAACTATTGTGCAGCCGTTTTGGTTGACTCCCTTCCCACAACCTCACTATAAAATTGGCAGGACTGCCCATATATTTAATCAGAACCTGGATACAGTGGTGGCTGATTTAGAACGGAGCCTCTCCTGCATCTGTAAGACCATGGATGGAAGCGAGAAATCCTTAGCTCAGAGCTCCTCCACAGCCATCTGTCACAAACCCAGCAGAAGTCACTGTTGACCCCCCCCAAAAAAACACTACCAGGAACACTCTGACGCCATTAGACTCAGCAAGATGTTGGTGGAGGTTTTACAGTGTCAACAACCCTATGGCTTTTTCTAAGCCTATGTATACTGCTGAGAAACCAAAATGAATTGTCAAGTTCTAGAACAAAAGATGCCAAAGTCCAAAAAAGCAAATGTACTTTATGCACGAGATGGGTGAATCTTGAGTTTTTTTTTATTCAAGATATTGGGCAACAAGAATAATTCCATAGTTTAGAGGCCATGCAAAAAATCAGCAAGGCAAACATACTCATTTGATTACTTGGCTGTACAGAATTGGAGTATTGCTCAGAAAAGACATACTTTTTCAAAGGTTTAATCTTACACTTATCAGGATACAGACAAGAATACTAATGTAAAGGCGAACAGCATTATTTACTGTATGAGAAGAAAGTGCTACTTGGCTCCGAAATGGACGCTGATTTTAGAGTAGATTTGTAGCTTGGGTGGTAGATGTAGTGGTTGGTTCGTTCACCGAGCTGGTTCATTGTTTTGCAGATGTTTTGTTACCCTGCTGGGTAACATCAGTGCAGCCTCCAATGAAGTGCCACTGTGTTTTCTCACCTGTAATTTAAACTCTGGAACCTGTTGAGCTGGATTACCTCACTTCCGGTTTTCCTTCACAGTGGAGTGTGTATGGAGTCGAATTCTATGTGTTTGTTGATGGCTTTCTTTGTGGATTACCAGGCTTCTAGAAATCCCCGTGCTTGTCTCTGCTTTGCTTGTCCCAGGATCCAGTCAAATTGGTGGTCCTCCTTATCCATGTGGATTGAGATGAGTGAGCATTGGTTGTGTCTTTTTGTAGCCAATTGATGTTCTTGTGCTCTTGTTGTTAATTTCCTTCCTGTTAGTTTGATGTTTTGTTTGATACAGTCTCTGCAGTCAATCTTATATACGACATTGGTCCTGTCCGTAGTGGGTAGTGGGTCTTTGGTTCGGGTGAACAGTTGTCGAAGGGTTCATGTGGGTTTATATGCTAATCTGATGCCTAGTGGTCGTAGGAGTCTTGTGGTCAGTTCAGACATGTTCCTGATGTAAGGTAGCAGGATGAGTGTGTTGGGGCGTGTAGTATCTTCCTGGTGTTGTTTGTGTAATAGGCATCTTCTGACCCGGTTTTTTGGATATCCATTGTCTCTGAATACCTGGAAGACATACCACTAGCAATAGAAACAATGACAGCACTACTAAAACAAGAACAAGATCCCAAAGACAACATCTCCACAGAGAACATGCTACTGGACCTATGCCTCACCACCCACTTCACCTTTAACGGCCAAATATATGAACAGATCACTGTGACACCCATGGGATCAACTATCTCTGGACTAATAGCTGAAGCAGTGATGCAGAGGCTGGAAAGTACAGCAGTTCCACTAATTCAACCAAAACTATGGATCCGCTATGTGGACGACACCTTCGGCATTATAAAACGGACCAAATTAGAGGAGACACACAAACTAATAAACACACTCACAAGGATCAGATTCACCAGAGAAGAGGAGAAGAACAAACAGCTTCCATTCCTGGGCGTCATGGTGGAATGCAGGACAAATAGGGAATTCCAAACAAAGGTACACAGGAAAGCCTCACACACTGACCAAGTGCTGAATTTCAACATCAGCCACTGTAGCACACACACAAGCAAAGCTGCATGAGGACATTATGTAAATGGGCAACAACACACTGCAGCAGCACAGAGCTACACCAAAAAGAAGAAGAGTACCTCTTCCACGTATCCAGAGACAATCGATAGGTTATTTCTATTATCAAACAGAAGAGCTGTAGCTTTTAATCTAATTGAATCTTAGAACATAGGACATAGATCAATACAGCACAGAACCGGCCGTTTGGCCCTCGATGTTGCGCCGACCTGTGAAGTAATCTAAACCCCTCCCCCTACACTATCCCGTCATCATCCATCTGCTTATCCAAGGACTGTTTAAATGCCCCTAATGTGGCTGAGTTAACCTCATTGGCAGGCAGGGCGTTCCACGCCCTTACCACTCTCTGAGTAAAGAACCTGCCTCTGACATCTGTCTTAAATCTATCACCCCTTAAATTGCAGCTATTCCCCCTCGTACAAGCCAACGTTATCATCCTCGGAAAAAGACTCTCACTGTCCACCCTATCTAATCCTCTGATCATCTTGTATGTCTCTATTAAACCCCCTCTTAGCCTCCTTCTCTCCAATGAGAACAGACCCAAGTCCCTCAGCCTTTCTTCATAAGGCCTTTGCTCCAGACCAGGCAACATGCTGGTAAATCTCCTCTGCACCTTTTCCAATGCTTCCACATCCTTCCTGTAATGGGGCAACCAGAACTGTACATAATATTCCAATTGAGGCCGTACTAGCATTTTGTACAGTTGCAGCATCCTAAAAAACAAGTGGATGAGTGACAGTGTGGAACTGTCTTCTTAACAAGGGCCACATAGCATTTGGTCTGAAGGCTGGTGGGTTGAACTGGACAAGGAAGGGTGCTCATGTCCCTCAAATGAAATGCAATTAGATGTATTTCAATCAAATGAAGACTCTTGAGAGTATACTCTTGCAAAAATGTGGAATGCAATCAAATTAACAATCATATGTGGTTGAGACAGATGAAGAGCCGGGGATTCAAAGTATGGAAAATGCCAGAGAAATTCAGCATCATCAGCAGAGAGAGAAAAAGGGTTTTTGTTTGAATCCCATACCACCTCTGTGTTCTGAAGAACAGAAGAATACTGGACTCGAAATGTTAATGCTATTCTTCTCTCCATGGACCTCCTGAGTTTCTCCAGCATTCTGTACCTTTTTTAATTTCAGATTTCTGGCATCTGTAGTATTTTGCTTTTATAAAACCTGGCGATTTTCCTAATGTCCTAAATGACACATATGCCAACCAAAATAAAACAGATCAAGTCCTTGTTGTTGTTTATCAAATGTTGTACTTAAGGCTTGCTATATTGCCCTACAGGATAGCAGAAGCAACTGAAACAAATTCCTCAAGATTAAGACTTTAGGATTTGGCTTCAAACTTTAAGCAACGTTGAATCATACTTTTAAATCAGAAGAGCTGTTTTGTGCATAAGATGTTTTCCAACGACATCTGTCTTTAAAAATGAGCAAAATACATTAAGCATAGATATTTTTTATTTTATGACTTTTATTGTCAGCTTTGGTCATTTTCGTTGGATAACCTCTCATGAAATATTACTCTTTTGGTGAGAATTAGAACATAGAACATAAAACATAGAACAATACAGCGCAGAACAGGCCCTTCAGCCCTCGATGTTGCGCCGACCTGTGAACTAATCTAAGCCCCTCCCCCAGACTATCCCATCATTATCCATATGCTTATCCAAGCACTGTTTAAATACCCCTAATGTGGCTGAATTAACTACATTGGCAGGCAGGGTATTCCACGCCCTTACCACTCTCTGAGTAAAGAACCTGCTTCTGGCATCTGTCTTAAATCTATCACCCCTCAATTTGTAGCTATGCCCCCTTATACAAGCTGAAGTCATCATCCTCAGAAAAAGACTCTCACTGTCCACCCTATCTAATCCTCTGATCATCTTGTATGTAATTCTAACTGTCCCCTCACTTACTCGCATAGTCAGCATTAAACGAGATGTTTTAAAGCAGCCTTAGATAGCATTAAATTTGATAAGTAGTTTCTTGTCAAGGTTTGGATGATGCATCCCTAGTTGCCCAGAAAATATGACAATGGGCAGTCTACTTCAATTGCTTGTCATGATAGTGATGAAGTATGGATGACCAATTTCTAACTTCTATCATCTGGCTTTAATGCATGATACTTTCAAGAACTGAAGTAGTTTCTTAAGAAATATTGCTGACCCAGAGATGTGCACAGTATTCATAGGTTCAGCCAAATTTCATTAAACCATCAATAGATACGTAGCAATCTGAACTGAAATTAATATTTTTATTGAAGGAGACTGAAACCAATCAGGTGTGAAGAAACTTGTATTTTCTGTTTGATTTATACCTTTATGAGAAGTTCATATGTTGAAGATAAAAAAGATACATTACCCACAATTATCCAGCTGGGAGACAATGAATCTAGACACGGAAGTACACAATATCTGCCATCTATTTCAAGGAACTGTTTTGGTGGAGCTGGAGAGATGGATTTGTAACTGGAATTAGAGTGGATTATCTCTCTCTCTCTCTCTCTCTCTCTCTCTCTCTCTCTCTCTCTCTCTCTCTCTCTCTCTCCGTTTGAGCTCTCAGAAAGGACAAAGCAACCAATAACAAGAGAATTCGGAGGAACACCTGAACACAAAGCACTTCATCTGCAATATTCATGGATGCTGGATATCCAAGGCATCGCTAACCAAACATAACTTCAGGTTAAATTCTGACAAATCCAAAGCACCATATGCATGTTAAAGCTGTGTTCTTTTATCTTCCATTTGTGCTGGCCACTATCCTTTCCTTACAGTCTCCTTAATTACTTATCAAGTGTCTTTAATTGAATGTAATTGTCTCTGTACTGCTGTAGAAAATTTAGTTAACTGCAATTGGACATAGGAATATATAGCTGCTTAAAAAGATTGAAAATATTTTGCTGCACAAAACTGAGGAGATTCAGAAGAGAGGAGCTGAATCCCTCCTCACCTGGTCATTACATGCTGCAAACTATCTGGCTGAAGGATAAGAATTCCCAAGACTTAAACCCACAATAATGAAAGAATATGATTGTACATCTAAGCCAGGATGATTTGTAACTTGATAGGGAACTTGGAAATGGTTATGTTCTCATCCATCTGATATCCTGCTGGATTATTGGAGGTCTCAGGTTTGGAAAATATTGCTGAAATGTCACATTCCATCCTGCCAATCATATGCAATGCAATCCAAGTGAACTTGATTGATGGGGTTAATAATGAAACCAAGGGCAATAATTAAGCAAACTGCTCTGTCCTGAATTTTTAAAATTCATTCATGTGATGTGTCTACTGTTGGCTTGGTCAGCATTTATTGCCCATCCTTAGATGCACAGACGGCAGTTAAGGGTCAATCATATTGCTGTTGGTCTGGAGTCACATGTAAGTCAGACCAAGTAAGGATGGCAGTTCCCTTCTCTAAAGGAAGCTAGTGAACCAGACTGACATTCTTATAACAATTGATAATTCATTGCTATAATCAAAAGGCATACTCATATCTGTACTTCCTCAAAAGACGAAGGCAATTCGGCATATCCAGAATGATCTTACCAGTTTTTGTAGATGCACCATAGAAAGCATCCTATCTGAATGCATAGTATGGCAACTCCTCTGCTGAAGACTGAGAGAAATTTCAAAAAGTTTTGCACGCAGCCCAGTCCATCAGGCAAACTAGTCTTCCATCCATTGACTCCATCTATATTTCCCGTTGCCTTGGGAAAACTATGAACATAATCAAAGACCCCCTCCCACCTTGTTTATACTCTCTTCCACCCTTTTCTATTGGGCAGAGATACAAAAGTTTGAAAACATGTACCAGCAGATTTAAGAATAGTTTCTTCCTGCTGTTATCAGACTTATAACTGACCTCTCATATATTTCAGTTGATCTTTCTGTACACCTTCTCTGAAGTTGTAACACTATATTCTGCATTCTGTTTCATTACCCTGATGTACATATATAAGGTATGATTTGTCTGGTTAACATGCAAATCAATACTTTTCACTGTATCCTGGTGTATATGACAATAATAATTCAAATCAAATCATTATGCGGTCACTTTTTAAAAAAACTTCCAGACTTTTAAAAAAAGTGACAACAAATTTCAACTTTTGCTTTGTTGGGATTTGAACCAATGGCCTCAAAACACTAACCTAGCCTGAATTACTGGCCCAATAACAGTCATCCTACACCATAACCTTCCCATGGCTTAAAAACTGTTCTTTTGATTACACATATCCACACAAGTGGTGAGTGCTCCATCACAGCCCCAGCTGAGAATTATTCATGATAGAGGGGCTTTGAGGAAAGTTGGGGAAACTAAGGATCCTCCATACCTACAGCTCAGGTCAGAGGCCCCCGCACAGAGGCCAACTGACCTACCATTTTATAGTACATTGCACAAAACAGGTACGGTCTAGTGGTATTATCAACTGATGTCCTTGTGACCTGCACTCAAATCCCACAATGAGATAATCATTCTGTTTTTTGAAATCAAGACTGTACTGAGGATGATGGAATAACTGTTGGAACAAGACATCCGGTTCAAAAATGCTGATCAGGGAATGAAGTCGCCATTCTCATGGGTCTGGCCTACATGTGATTCTAGACCCACAGCGATGTGGTTGACCCTCAATTGCTCTCTGAAATGGTCTAGCAAGCAACTCTGTTGTACCAATAGCTATAAAATCTCAACAAAGAAATGTAACTGCGTAATCCACCTGGTGTCAACCTAGGCACTGGAATAGACAATGGCAGAAACAGGCCTATGACCCTGTAAACTCCATCTTACTAACATCTGGGGGCTAGTGTGAAAATTGTCTCACAGACTAGTCAAGCATCAGCCTGCTATAGTCATACTCACAGAATCATATCCTTACAGACAATGTACTATACACTGCCATCACCATCCCTGGATATGACCAGTCTCGGCAGAGGTGGTGGCACATTGGCATACAATTCGTTGGGAGTTGCCCTAAGAGATGTCATGAAGTCTTGTGGGTTTGTGTTAAACATGGGCAAGGAACCCTCCACTGATTACTACAGAGAGTGCTCCCTCTACTGATGAATCAGTGCTCCTCTCAGTGAACAACACTTGGAGGAAGCACTGAGGAAGGCAAGATGCAGAATGTACTCCAGGTAGCAGATTTCAAGAGTAGCATAGCAGCAGCACGACTGATCAAATTGGTTGGGTCCTGAATGACATTTCTGCAGCAAGTGATGAGGGAACCAACAAGAGAGAAATACACACTTGATCACATCCTCACCAATCTGCCAGCTGCAAATACATCTGTCCGTGATAGCATTGGTGAGCATGACCATTGCGCAGTTCTTGTGGAGAAGACATTCTGTCTTTACATTGAGAATAACCTTCATCATGTTGTGTGGCACTATCACCGTGCTAAATGGGACAGACCTTGCACAGATCTAGCAACTCAAAACTGGGCATCCATAGGTTCTGTGGGCCATCACAGCAGCAGAATTGTACTGCAGCACAGTCTGTAACCTCATGGCCTGGCGTGTCCCCCACTCGACCATTACCATCAAGCCAGGTGATCAACCCTGGTTCAATGAAGAATGCAGGAGGGCATGCCAGGAGCAGCACCAGGCATACCTGAGGGAGAAGTGTCAACCTGATAAAACTACCAAACAACATAAGGAGCAAGCTATGGACAGAGCTAAAAGATCCCACAACCAATGGATAAGATCTAAACTCTGCAGTTTTGCCACATCCAGTCATGAATGGTGGTGCGCAATTAAACTGTTCAATCTGGGAGGATGCTCCAGAAATATCTCCATCCTCAATGATTGAAGAGCCCAGCACATCAGTGCGAAAGATAAGGCAGAAGTATTTGCAACAATCTTCAGCCAGAAGTGCCAAGTGGATAATCCATCTCAACCTCCTCCAATGGTCCCCAGCATTATAGATATTGGTCTTCAGCCAATTTGATTCATTCCACGTGATATCAAGAAACTGTCGGAGTCAGAGACACTGGATACTGCAAAGGCCCTGACAAAATTCCAGCAACAATACAGATAGCTTGTGTTCTAGAACCTGCCACACCCCAGCCAAGTTCTTCCATTATAGATACGACACTGACGTTTATCCAACAATCTGTAAAATTGCCCAGGTGTATCTTGTACACAAAAAACAGGATAAATCCAACGTGGCCAATTACCGCCTGTCGCTCTACTCTTGATCATTCAGAAACTCGTGGAAGGTGCCAACAACAGTGCTATCAAGCAGCAATAACCTGCTCAGTGATGCCCAGTTTGGGTTCTGCCAGGGCTACTCAGCTCCTGACCTCATTACAGCCTTGGTTCAAACATGGACAAAAGAGCTGAATTCCACAGGTGAGAGTGACAGCCCTTGATATCAAGGCTACATTCAACTCAGTTTGGCATCAAGGATCCCTCGCAAAACTGGGATCAATCTGAATCGGGGACAAACTCTCCACTGGCTGGAGTCTTATCTGGCAGACAGGAAGCTTGTTGTGTTGGAAATCAGGATTTCAGCTCCAGGACATTTCTGCAGGAGTTCCTCAGGGTAGTGCCCTAGGCCCAACCATCTTTATCTGCTTCAGCAATGACTTACCCTCCATCATTAGGTCAGAGGTGGGGATATTCATCAGTGATTGCACAATAGTCAGCATCATTCAGATACTGTTATTGAAAGAAACTCCTCAGATACTGAAACAGTCCATGTCCAAATGCAGCGAGATCTAACCAATGTCTAGATTATGGCTGACAAGTGGCAATTCACTTTTATGCCACACATAGACTAGGCAATGACCATCTCCAATCAGAGACAATCTAACCACATCTCCTTGTCATCACTGAATCCCCTGATATCAACATTCTTGGGGTTACCATTGACAAGAAACTCAACTGAACTCACCACGTAAACACGGTGACCTAGACCACCAGGTCAGAAGCTGGGAATACTGTCGTGAGTAACTCACCTCCTGACTCCCCAAAGCCGGTGCACCATCGACATAACGCAAGTCAGGAGTGTGATGGAATATTCCCCACTTGCCTGGCTGCAGCCATTTGCATTATATCCACAAACATCCACTCGCTGTACAACTGATGCTGAGTAGCAGCACAATGTAAAATCTTAGAATTAGCCTTTATTGTCACGTATACTCAATGAGTACGGTGAAAAGTTTATAAGTTATCACTTACAGTGCCAATTTCAGTACAAAGGTATCTGGGTACAGCTTCTTTAGATACAAGATCTCAGACAATAGGGAACTAAAATGTCCAACATTGCAGAACTACAGACCACACCGGCACTGAGCTCTTAGTCTGTACCAGACCCTGGCCCCAGACTGCACCAGGCTTCCCCTTGAGGATCATGAGGCTAGGAGATCACTTCAGAACACCACACTGAGCTGAGGATACCACACAGAGAGGCCTCAATGGGAGGCCAGAAGGTCATCACGCCACACCAGGAGACTGCTGTGCCAGGTCAGGGGGCTGCTGCAAGAAAACGCTGCGCCAGGTCGGGAGTCATTGCGGAGGCTGGGAGTCATTGCCAGAGAGTGGGAATCATCATCAGAGGACAGGGAATTGTCACTCACTGGAGGTTAGGAGTTGTCACTGGAGGCTGGGAGTTGTCAGATGCAGTGAGAGCAGAAGAAAACAAAAGCACTAAGTTGAAAAAAAGAGAATTAAAAAAGAAGAACTGATGGAGTGGACAATATCCAGCTGGAGCATCCTTCTCTGCTGCTATCTTGGCTGATCATACAACATATGTAAATCCCCAAGACACACTGCAGAAGTTCACCACAGATCCTTAAATAACATCTTTCAAATCTACGACCATTTCCATCCAGGAAGACAAGGGCAACAGATGCATGAAAGTTTCCCTCTAAACCACTCACTGTCCTGACTTAGAAATATTTAACCATTCCTTCATTGTCACTGGGTCAAAACCCTGGAATTCCCTCCCTAATGGCATTATGGGTCAGCCCACAGCAGGAGGAATGTAGTGGATCAAGAAGGAAGTGCTTCATCACCAACTTAGGGGCAATTACGGATAGGCAATAAATATTGGCCCAGCCAGCGACACCCATGTACCACAAGTGAATAAGATAAGGTAGGTGACATCAGCCCCTTGATCCTGTTTGGCTGTTGACTGAGATCTAAGCTGAATTACGCTCTAGCTTGATATCACTGTGCCTTTGTCCATATGCATTAACATCTATTGTTAAAAAATCATATATCGATATCAGGTTCCAAGTTACTATTTTCAACTGGCAACAAGTGCTGTACACAGAACAGTGGTTGTGAACTTTCACTCCCCTTTCTGTGTAGACCTGCTTCCTAATTCACTCTAGTATCTAGACTGTAACACATAGTCTTAGACTCCCAACCAGTCAGAATAGTTTGTTTCTGTCAAGTTTTACTGTTTCCCTATTTGTCTTGAAAACCTACTGAATTCCAGCTCAATGCTTTTCCAAAACATTGTGCCATTGTGTAAACAAAAAACTGAGCAATATAGCTGAAATGCTACAGAAATGTTAACGAGCCAGGGAAGGAAATGAAGAACATTCATTTAATAATTACACCAGTATGGTTTAAGCAGTCATTACCATTATTGGCAAGTGATACGGCACTTACATTAAATTAATTCAATCCAAATAATTCACTGAAAAATATTGGCTTGAACATGTAAAAATGTGAACATGGATGACAAATTGCTAGCCATGATTGGATTGGTAATTCAGAACCAGAGTTTGGACTTTCAGAAGTTGGACAAAGGGGAATTGTGGGCATAAGAATCATGTTAATCTTTCAATAAAATCCTTTAATTTGCAAGAGTTGTGTAAGGATCTAGACATTGCAGTTGGCAATGCACAACCTACAAGTGATGCTGGTTCACACATAGTTAATCCCAAATAGAGGCACTGCGGGTAATTTAGAACTTTTGACTGTTGGATGGAAATCTAGCAGATTTGATTACATACCCTTCAGTGAATCTGCTAGAGTTTTAGTACTGTCCTTTTTAAAATGTAGTGAAAATCAATCGCCAATGGGTGTGTGATGTGGCCCCTAGCTCACCAACAAAGACAAATCTGGTAACTCCGTCAATGTGAGTAGAACAAGTAGATATAAGATTGCTCAGATTAACATGATACCAATATACCCATCAGTTGACAAAAGTCCTGACAAGTTTAGACACGTGATCCATCCATCCTTTTATGTACACCATTATGTTCTTTATGTATCACTCTTAAAAACTTTGAGGAAAATTATGGTATTCATTTGGCAAACACTCCCCCAAATATTACATTGCGTAGTATCAGCACGACTTTTCGTATCGTGCTGTGTTATACTTCAACTGTTAACGGCAACACTATAGACATGTGTTGGATTGGTGGGCAGATCATCATGGTACCATATTAATGCTAATCTCTCCGTTCAGGCATTCTCCTGCCAGCTGGTTCAATACGTAACAATATTGTAAAACAAGCCTTAGCTGATGTATTGTATATGGGAGGCTGAACACTGCTTACAGCTTTTAAGAGTTATACTGTTTGTCCTGCATGCTTTCTAAATGGATATCTGCATATTTATATTCTTCACAGGTGTAGAGCTCCTCTTGCTGGTAGTCAGAGCCCAGTTAAATTTTGCGTTAGACAAAAAGACTAACAGAACAGCCAGTCTTGTTAGCATTTGAGAAATATCCTTTTATGTAGTGCCTTATCCCTTTCCTCAAAACCATATCAAATCACTTCACTGTGAGATTCAGGGACAGTTGCTTTGTGGGTAATCATTGTGAGAGTCCTAGCAAGAGCACAAAAACAGTGATGACAGGAAGGATCAGTTAATCTGGTGCCCATCACCTTTGTAGCTTATTTCAAAACTAAGGGTATCAGACTGTTTCTATGAGGCAGTTTCATATTGCTCACTACAATTCAATCGAAATGTGGCCCATACCACCCCTCTAAAAAGCAAAATTGTATTCTGCAGTCGATCTATTTAGGTAAGAATATAGCCAACGCTTTTCCTAATGTTTCATTAAATGGATAGATATGTACAAATAAATTTTCCATTTAAAAATAATTAAATCTGTTCTCCAGAAGCCATACTTACATGAGAAAATGTCCGCATAAAGCAAATTACAATAAAACATATTGCACAAAGATTAGCTGTGCATTGTGGTTTTCTCCAGCTAATATTAAAAGGCCCCTCAAGACAATCCTTGTGCATCAATCTCTACCTCTCTGTAATGTCAATATTACACATCAGCAGTTTATGTCAATTGCATTAAAATCGATTGATGGGGGCTTAAAGAAATTGGCATGCTGGAAATTAAAGGGCCTATATTATTGATGATTGATGCATTGCTATGAATTGCTGTCTTTATATGCAGGTCATTGTCATGCAGTCAAAACTAATCACGTGTACTTTGCTGTCCCTCTCATATTGTTTACCCAGTAATCTGATTAATAGTAGCAAATTGCTGCGTTCTGTTAATTGACCTAAAATCAAAATATTTGTCCTGTGGAACATTGAGAAACAATAGCGGTTTACCAACATTTAAGTCATTCAGAATCTCACACACTCACGCACTTTGAAATGCTGCACGGGACATAAGAAGAAAAGAAAAACAGAGCATGGGTGTTGTACTTCAGAAAGTTAGATGATGAGAGATGGGACTGAAGTCAACTTTTACACAAATTTCAGGTGTTTATTTACAGGAATCCATGTCACAAACATGAACCTTCAACAATTACAGTTTCAGTCTGTTCTTTTTCATTTAATAGGAACACAACTGAATTCCAGTCAATATCCATTACATGCAGATAATTAATATACAATTAACAAATTTGCTTCCATCTAAGTAAAAAAAAGTTCATATTTGCATCTAGGAGTTCAGATCAAATTTAATGAAAGAATTGCATAATCTTTACAAAGCATTACATGGTGAGAAGTTTCTACTCTAATACTCTGAACATTTATTTATACATGCATTTCTTTTTGTATAACTATCCAAAACATTATATCTTGACTCCATCCGTTTAATTTTACTGATTCCTTCCTCTCCAGCATTTATCTCAAATCATCATTGTCAATTTGTAACCATTTCTAGTTTGTGTCTTTCGCAGATTTACATTATTCCATAAGGAACAATTATCTCCATGACATTGAATGTGTACACTCTCTTTGGTCTGCACATTGTACAGAAGCACACTTAAAATAGTTGACAAATAGTACCCCATACTTGCCAGCCTCAAAAATGCCAGTTCTTCAGCAGTCAGAGTACTTTCAACAAACCTCTTTATGTTCCTCGCTTCCAAATCTAAAAAGCATGATGGGCCCATTCTCACAGAGGAGGAAATTATGAAACCAGTTTCACCAGAAAACCCATCAGGAAAGTAAACATGTGAAAGCATCAACAGAAATGATTCATTTCATGCTCTTTGGGTCATCTATGGATGGAGGCTTAAAGAAATTTCAATTTATTTTGAAACATTTAGGATTCTTATAGATCTTGGCAGGGTAAATGCTGAGTGGATGTTTCCACTTCATTGGTGATTCTTGGAGCAGAGGGCATTGTCTCAGAATAAGTGGGTGTCAACTTAAGACTGAGATAAGCAGGGATTTTTTTCTCTCAGATGGTTGTAAGTCTTTGGAACTCCTAGCCACAGGGAGCTGTGGGGACAGAGTCCTTGTGCATATTTAAGGATTGATAGATTCTTCATCAGTGTTAATACAGTGTAGAGCTGGAGGAACACAGCAGGTCAGGCAGCATCAGAGGAGCAGGACAGTCGATGTTTTGGGCCTAGACCCTTCAACAGAATGAAAGATATAGGCCAAAAATGTTGACCCTCCTGCTCCTCTGATGCTGCTTGACCTGCTGTGTTCCTCCAGATCCACACTGTATTGACTCTGACTCCAGCATCTGCGGTTCTTGCTATCCCCAAGATTCTTGAGCAGCAAGGGTTGTAGGGAAAAGGTAGAATGTGAGGAATGTGGGATCAACTTTGAATGGCAGAGCAGATTTGAGGCAGTAACTTTGAGACCCTGTCGTGCTTCTTATGGTCAAATGCATTATTTGTCCTTAAACCATTCTCCACATCAAGATATTTCCACATGGTGTTTAACTTCAACACAGGAAGCCTAGTACCTGGTCTAATCTGAATGCACATTCTATTGAACCACCCCATTAAGCTTGATAATTGTCCTGTCTCTTCTTTGGACATGACACTAACTTTCTGTGCTATTCTGGTAAAGATTAATTGGGATGAAGGTAATTTTCTCGAGATAACCTTGATGATTTAAAGTTATTCCTTACCCATATTGATATTTTAACTCCCGCTGACTCCCAATTTTAAAACAATTCCAATATTATTAATAACACATTCCTCAATTCACAGTACCATAGGAAAGCATCAACATGCATCATGAAGATGCCTGTAAGTTTTCCTGCACAGTACTAATAAAGCATTTTAGATGAACAGTTTCAACAAAACACATCTCACTGAAAAATATCACAGTCTGGAGGCATTCGGGCTGGGAGAGCATTTGTTTAGTTTCCACAATTTTCCTTTTGCGGCTTCTACTGTTTATGCAGGTTGTTTCAGAATGCTTCTGAAAAATATCTCCTGCAGAAATGTGGCATTTATATCAGACATCTTAAATTCCCATGATTATGAGGCCAAAAGAGCTGAAAATTTTTCGAAGATAACTTTCTTAGCTGAGGAAGAATCCTAGTCACTGTTCAAAACCCTGAGAAAGTAACCTTGATTTAGACTTATGAGTCACACAACAAGTTCATTTCTGTGACAAGGTTGCTTAGACCTTATTTCGTATCTCAGAATACATGCCAATCACCCAAGAACTATTTAACTCTCTTTGGTCTCTTGTTAGTTAATTCTAAGTTGTCATATGTTAGTGGTCATGTGAACTCATGTTGCAGAGCTATTCACTTTTGAGACAGCTTTTTTTTCAGAGACTAAGGCCTTTATCTCTTTATTGAATCAATTACAGCTGTTGTCTCTAATTGCACTTTTATGTTTGTCAGTGTTACTACTGTGAGGTTCTTCTTGTGCTGTAGAAGGCCCTGCTTCTGTTGGTGACTGTCTTCTAAAACGTGTGTATCCAAGTGGTTCTTTTTAGATTCGATAAATATAACTTAGAGAGAACTTGTTTCACAGCAATTTGCTTAAATATGAACGTTTCTCAGTTCATAAAAAATTATTACAGTGGTAATAATAAGTGGATGAAGAAAGAGAAAAAGCAACAAGTTTAACGTCCCTCTGCCCATTGGGGACCCCTCGATCAATGGCTGGTCTGGAGGCTTAGGTTCATTCCTGGCGCTGTTCATGACTCTGAGTCCTGCTTTGGAACAAAACTCTCTCTTTCATACAGTATAACAAGCAGCCAGCACAAAGAAAGAAGGTACAGAAAGACAAAACTGCTGGCTGGTACAGAAGACACAGAATGGAAAAACAAGCTGTAGGCGTTGTCTACCACTCATAAAGGAATGATCCCAGGATTTGCCCAAGATCGTGCAGCCTGTCGAGTATCAACAATTTTAGCCCTTCAGCCTATCTTGTATAATCTACTTTCTCATGCAGCTGTTGAAAATCATCATTAACTTTTAGCCCTTCAGCCCATCGTATACAGTATGACAATCACTTCTGAACTTGCAACAAGCTTCCTACTTATGCTAATCCAAAGACCCAGTTTGTTGACTATAATCTTCAATATTCAACCAATATTTGAACTTGGGAACAGCTTTTCCTGATTTCCCCACAATTGTCACATCTTGCCAATCATTAGATACCTTCAGCAGTATAAGTCAGTCAAGTACCCAATCTGGACAAGTTGTCTTTCAGTCTGTTAGCTGTTGCCTTGTGTGCCACAATCACTCACTTTACCACCATACAACTTAGTGCATTTTGTTCCTCAGGACCTTCATTGCAAAGCACATCAGTGAAAATCCTTGAGGTTCAATGAGTTTACTTCTGTCAGCTGCTCAGAATTTGTGGTTTGGTAATCAGTGTTGATTATGATGAGAAATTCACTTGTATAACCATATGATCATATGAATTAAAGCAGAAGTAGATCCTTCAGTCCATATAGCTCATTCTGGCATTTAACCTGTTCATGGCTGATCTGATTGTAGCCTCAGGTCGATTTTCACATCTAACCCAATACTTCTGATCTCTTGTTAGTCAAAAATTAATCCATGACTGCCTTAAATAGATTAAACGTTCGCAATGGACCTCTCCACACTACTGTCTGTAGCTCTAGATCGCCCCAAAAGGAGAAACAATCTCTCTGTGTCCAACTATCAAGTCCCCTCAAAAACTTGTACTTTTCAACAAGATCACTTCTCATTCTTCAAAATTCCAATTGATTGAGGGCCAAATTGTTACACTTTCTCATAAGATAAGCTCCCCTCCATCCAAAGTACCAGCTGAATGAATCTCTTCTGACCAGCTTCAAATTCATTTACATCCTTTTCTAAATAAGGAGACCAAAATTGTACGTAGTACTCTAGATGTGGTCTCAGCAATGCTGTAATCAATTGTAGCAAAATATCCCTACTTTTATTTTCCATTCTTTTTCAAATAAAGAATAACATTCGCTTTGTCTATCTAACTACTTGCCATACCTGCATAGTAATGATTTGTGATTTATGTTCGAGGACACCTGGATTGCTCCAAGTCTGAGACCTCTGCAATCTCACTCTATATCAATAATATGCTGCTTCTTTATTCCTCCTGGCAAAGTTCACATTTTCCTATGTTGCATCTGCCACTTTTTTTCTCATTAATGTATCTATACCTCTTTACAGACTTATTATGTCCTTTTCACAACTCACTTTCCTACCTATTCTTGTGTCTTCGACAAATGTGGCAACCATACCTTTGGCCACTTCAACTAGCTGCTGGGGGAGGTAGTGGGCTGCTGGGGGAGATAGAGGGCTGCTGGGGGTGGGGGGAGGTAGTGGGCTGCTGGGGGTGGGGAGGGGTGGAGGTAGTGGGCTGCTGGGGGTGGGGAGGGGGTGGAGGTAGTGGGCTGCTGGACGAGGTAGTGGGCTGCTGGGGGTGGGGGAGTAGGAGTAGTGGGCTGCTGGGGGAAGGGAGGGGGGCGGGATAGTGGGCTGCTGGGGGAGGTAGTGGGCTGCTGAGGGATGTAGTGGAAGCAGATACTACAGTGACTTTTAAAGGGCGTCTTTGCAAATATATGGACGGGATGGGAATAGAGGGGATATGGTGCCTGGAAGGGTAGGGAGTTTTAGTTGGGATGGGCAGCATGTCTGTGTAGGCTTGGAGGGCCAAAGGGCCTGTTCCTGTGCTGTAATTTTCTTTGTTCTTTGTATCATTTGCATAGGTTGCAAATAAGTGAGGCCACAAAACTGAACCTGTGACACATAAAATGTCACATCCTGCCGACCCACAGATTACCCATTTATGCCTGCCATATAATTCCTATCAGCCCACCAATCCTGTACCAGTGCTGACATGATACAATGTACACGATGAGACCTGTTCATGTGTCATAATATTTGATATAGCCCCTTGTCAAATGCATCTGCAAAACTAAATACAGTACATCCAACAATTCTGATCAACTCCCCCTCCCACTCCTTGGACAACATGTCCATCCTGGGCCTCCTGCAGTGACACAATGATGCCACCCGAAGGTTGCAAGAACAGCAACTCATATTCCGCTTGGGAACCCTGCAGCCCAAGGGTATCAATGTGGATTTCACAAGCTTCAAAATCTCCCCTCCCCCTACCGCATCCCAAAACTAACCCAGCTTATTCCCGCCTCCTTGACCTGTGCTTCCTCCCACCTATCCCCTCCTCCCACCTCAAGCCCCACCCCCACCTCCTACCTACCAGCCTCACCCTGCCTCCCTGACCTGTCTGTCCTACCTGGACTGACCTATCCCCTCCCTAACTCTCCATCTACACTCACCTTTACTGATTCTTTGACCTGTCTGTCCCTTCTCCACTTATCTTCTCCTTTATCTATCTTCTATCAGCCACACCCTCTCTCCCTATTTATTTCAGAATCCCTGTCCCCTTCCCCATTTCTGAAGAAGGGTCTAGGCCCAAAACATCAGCCTTTCCGCTCCTCTGATGCTGCTTGGCCTGCTGTGTTCATCCAGCTTCACACCTTGTTATCTCAGATTCTCCAGCATCTGCAGTTCCTACTATCTCCTCTTTATCTGTGTTGCTCCTTTTACAGTTTAATAGGTTGATTGCTACTCAAACACCAAAGCAAAATACAATTGATTCTGAAATAAAAATAGGTACACAATCCATGTTGGAATTTCTCAATGTCTAGCTTTGTTTGGCACTTCGATAGGCAGTTGAACATAAAAGAGATAAGTAGTGGCATTAATAAGATATATAACAAGTTGTAAAATCCTATAATTGATAACTCATCACTGCCTACCAAGAAACATACCCCACTGCTCAGCAAAAGATGCAATATATTTGTCCCAACATAAGATAGGCCTGACTGGGCTTCCCATATGATTTTGTGCCACAAGCCTCGCCATAGTCTACATCACTCATATCTTAGAGAGTTTCCACCCAATGTTTCCTGTCTGTATTCCTACAGCACTTTGTAAACTCTGTAGCCTTGAGTCTATATTCACTACATAGTGAACCAAAATGACATTTTATTTTATCTGTTCAACATATGGTCAAAGTTCAAGCTCTGACTTAGACCTGCCCAGTGAAAGGGGTCTATGACTTACAGACCCATCAAATAACTGACATTCATTTGATAAGCATAATATGCTCCAGTTCATCATTATCTTCATCCCCTTAATGCTAACTCTCTTGTTTTGTGTCATTTTGAGGATCATGAATCTTTGCTTTGCACAGTTGACTGCAAAACGATATTTTGAATCATACCTGAAGAAACTCCTCCTGATTCCATTGGCATTCCATAGAGTTATTTGCTTCTCTTTTGTTTTGTGTTGTGTTTTGATCCCAGCTGGTGGTAATGCTGGACCAGCCAGGTTCAACAGTGAAACCTGGCTTGACAGATAAGATATAAGAGCAGAATTAGGCCATTTGGCCCATCAGAATTTCATCATGGCTGATAGGTTATTCAACCCTATTCTCCTGCCTTCTTGCCATAACCCTCGATCCACTTACCAATCAAGAACCTGTCTACCTCTGTCTTAAATACACTCAAGGACTTGGCCTCCATAGTCCTCTGCAAATTACACAGATTAACACTCCTCTGATTGAAGAAATTCCTCTTTATCTCAGTTCTAAAAAGTCATCCCTTCATTCTGAGGCTGTGCCCTTGGGTTCTAGTTTCTCCTAGTACTAGTGGAAATATCTTCTCCATGTCTACTGTATCCAGGGCCTCTCAGTATTCTGTAAATTTCAATCAGATCTCCCCCCCTCCCCCATCCTTCTAAACTCCTTTCAATACAGACCCAGAGTCCTCAAATGCTGTTTATATGGCAAGCCCTTAGTCCCCAGGATCATTCTCGCAAACCTCCTCTACACACCTCCAAGTCCAGCACATCCTTCCTTAGAATCAGGGCCCAAAACTGCTCACAATATTCCAAATACAGTCTGACCAGGGACTTAATATTGCATTTGCCTTCCTAACGGAAAACTGAACACGCATGTTATCCTTGGGAGAATTCTGAAATAGGACTCCAAAATCTCTTCGTACTTCAGATTTGCAAAGCCTTTCCCCATTTAGAAATTGGTCTATACCTGTATTCTTCCTACCAAAGTCCATAATCTCACACTTTCCCACATTGTCCTCCATCTGCCATTTCCTAGCCTGTCCACATTCCACCGCTGCCTCCTTGTTTTCTCAACACCACCTGTCTCTCCACCTGCCTTTGTGCCATCTGCAAACTTAACAACAATGTCCTCAGTTCTTGAGACTGAGGAACAGCCTGTCCCAAACTTACTAACGGCTGTTAAAATTCTTCTCAGACAAATAATTCAAATACAGTGGTAGGGACCTGTGGATAGGATGTAGCAAAAACTTGGAAGTGCGTGTCAGAAGTAGATGGCTAGTGTAGACTTGAGACTGTTTACCTAGAGATTTAAGGATGTTTACTGTAAAATCTTATGAAAAGCTTGATAGACTTTGAAAATGTTTATTTAAAGTATAACAATAGAGTCTGATAAGCTTTGTTTTTCCTTGATAAAGTGTTTGATAAAGTTGTGTTGGACGTCTTGTCATAGAGTCATATACTCATACAGCATGGAAACAGGCCCTTCAGCCCATCTCCTCCATGCTGACTAGGTTTCCTAAATTGAACTAGTCCATTTTGCCAGCATTTGGTGCATATCCCTCTAAACTGTTCCTATCCATGTATCTGCCCAAAGGTCTTTTAAATGTTGTAATTGTACCTGTCTCGATCACTTCCAGTTCATGACACCATCCTCTGCATGAAAAAGTTGCCTGTCAGGTCCCTTTTAAATCTTTCCCCTCTCACCTTTCCCCTCTAGTGTTGGGCTCTCCTACCTTGGTGAAAAGACCTTTGCTATTCACCTTATCCATGCCCCTCAAGCTTTTATAAACATCTATAAGGTCACCCCTCAGCCCTCTATGCTCCAGGGGAATAAGTCTCAGCTTACCCAGCGTCTCCTTTTAGAGCAAAATCTCCAGGCTTGGCAACATTCTACTCATTTTTTTTTTGCACCCGTTACATTATAATAACAGGGTGATCAGAATTGAATGCAGTGGCCCTTACCAATGTCTTGTCTATCCATTTGTCTATCTCACTGCATAACGCACCTGAGTTTCGAACAATTACTGCAAATTTTTCAAGTTAGTCAGAGTACATTTACACTCCCCCCGACCCCTTTCACTTGACAATACCTTTTGTCCTCAACAACCCTTATAGATAGTCAAACCTCTGACAAGGGTCACCAGTTTTCCACTTAGAAATTCCTTGTTCAGTGATAGACCTATAAGAGGTTTCTTCTGTAGAAAATTTCTGCATTCACTAAATGTTCTGTGTTTCATTAACACGTCTTCCTGACACCATTAAACAAACAGTTAACATAGCTCAGAGATAATGGGAACTGCAGATGCTGGAGAATCCAAGATAACAAAGTGTGAAGCTGGATGAACACAGCAGGCCAAGCAGCATCTCAGGAGCACAAAAGCTGATGTTTCGAGCTGAGATCCTTCATCAGGGAGGGGGATGGGGACCTACACCGGCCCCAAACCCCACCTCTTGCTCTGTTACATTGATGACTCTATCGTCGCCGCCTCTTGCTCCCAAGAGAAGCTTGAACAGTTCACTCACTTCACCAACACCTTCCACCTCAACCTCAAGCTCACCTGGGCCATCTCCAACACATCCCTCACCTTCCTGGACCTCTCTGTCTCCATCTCAGGCAACCAGCTAGAAACTGATGTCCATTTCAAGCCCACTGACTCCCATAGCTACCTAGAATACACCTCCTCCCACCCACCCCCCACAAAAATTCCATCCTCTATTCCCAATTCCTTCGCCTCTGCCGCATCTGCTCCCAAGATGAGGCATTCCACTCCCGCACATCCCAGATGTTTGCGTTCTTCAAGGACCGCAACCTCCCCCCCACCCCCCACCCCCCCTCCCCGCTGTGGTTGAGAACGCCCTCGACCGTGTCCCCCGCATTTCCCGTAGCACATCCCTCACACCCCGCCCCTGCAATAATCACCCTAAGAGAATCCCCCTCGTCCTCACATACCACCCCACCAACCTCCGGATCCAACGCATCATCCTCCAACACTTTCGCCATCTACAATCCAACCCCACCACCCAAGCCATTTTTCCATCCCCACCCTTGTCTGCCTTCCGAAGAGACCCCTCTCTCCGTGACTCCCATGTCCACTCCACACTCCCCTCCAACCCCACCACACCCGACACTTTCCCCTGCAACCCCAGGAAGTGCTACACTTGCCCCCACACCTCCTCCCTCACCCCCATCCCAGGCCCCAAGATGACATTCCACATTAAGCAGAGGTTCACCTGCACATCTGCCAATGTGGTATACTGCATCCACTGTACCCGGTGTGGCTTCCTCTACATTGGGGAAACCAAGCCGACGCTTGGGGACTGCTTTGCAGAACACCTCCGCTCGGTTCACAATAAACAACTGCACCTTCCAGTCGCGAACCATTTTAACTACCCCTCCCCTTCCTTAGATGACATGTCCATCCTGGGCCTCCTGCAGTGCCACAATGATGCCACCCGAAGGCTACAGCAACTCATATTCTGCTTGGGAAACCTGCAGCCCAATGGTATCAATGTGGACTTCACAAGCTTCAAAATCTCCCCTTCCCCCACTGCATCCCAAAACCAGCCCAGCTCATCCCCACCTCCTGAACCTGTTCTTCCTCTCACCTACCCCCTCCTGCAACCCCAAGCTGCACCTCCATTTCCCACCTACTAACCTCATCCCGCCTCCTTGACCTGTCCGTCCTCTCCGGACTGATATATCCCCTCCCCACCTCCTCAGCTACACTCTCCTCTCCACTTATTTTCTGCTCTGTCCATCTTCGGTCTGCCTCCCCCTCTCTCCCTATTTATTTCAGAGCCCTCTCCCCATCCCCCTCTCTCTGATGAAGGGTCTAGGCCCAAAACGTCAGTTTTTGTGCTCCAGAGATGCTGCTTGGCCTGCTGTGTTCATTCAGTTAACATAGCTCATTTACTCCTTAACATGTGCTCCCTATTCCTATTTATTCAACATCCTGTTTCCCCTGATGTCTTCTGTTTTTTGGCGCTCTGCTCTTATTGCTATTTAAGTCACTCAGAACTTCTTTTTAGTCCAAATTGCTAAGCTAACAATGCTTTTGCTTCTAGTAGGCCTCTTTTCTCTGACATAAACCTGAACACGGCCCATTGATCTGAGTTTTACTATTTTTCTGTGATAGCTAATTCCTGTTGCTCATTAACCCCCTTTTTTAACTTCTTGTTTACACTTGCTTTCTAAAGGACTGACCTATTCACCTCAAGGGTTATTTTTTTAAGTTTGAATTTGAATGCATGTAAACAACTTCTCCAAATGTAAGGTATGATACGTAGATTCAAAAATGAAACTAAGTTGTGTCCTCCCCTTGTTAAGCCACGCAATATATACAGAAATACAAATCAAAATTAAAGCTGTGCATGGTTCTGTCCACTTTGAACTGAAATTTTGAACCAATAATAAAAATATAGCATTCAATATTCATAAAACCTGAAACAAGGAAATTGGCCGAAGATGCTTTCATCATGCCTCAATTTGTTTTTAATTCTCCACTTTGTTGATATTTGAGTTTTCTCTATGATAGCTGTAAGCATTCTATTTGAAATTATTTTGGCTGCTTTAATTCAGATATTTCTGGATGATGGCCTGCGCACAACGCTCTTTCAATTTCGAGGATAACATAGATCGGTTTTTAAATCAGGAAGTGAATCAAGGGCTGTCGGGTAAAGGTAGGAATGTGGAAAATTGAGGATTCCCAGATGAGCCATGATCTCATTGAATGGCAGACCAGACTTGATTGGCTGTCTACTTCGGCTTCTATGTCCTATGGTTTTATTGGCATTAATTAGCAATTTCCCCAAGGTTACAACGTGGCCGATATGGGAATGTGTAGTAATATATTGGTCTGTAAGGATTCAAACGACTTTGAGGAATTCCTTCCATGTGCTGAAATTCCTTTGAAATTGGGCAGTCAGAATATCTAGAGAAATGAGCTGCCAAAAATTGGCCATTTCTTTTCTCAGCACTGAAGATAGGTGCCAGTTTTACAGATGGTGAATAAACTCTGTAGGTTGGGTAACCTAGCTGCCAAATAGGGCAATGCTTATTTGACTAAACAAGGTTCTATGTCTTTGTTAACTGGCAGAGTGCCGAATAATTGCGTCTCAATGTCTACACTTCAAACAAATGGAATTTGGGAACAATGGCACATGGTGTGTCTTCATGTTATGGACTGGGTGTTGATCGCAAGGCACTTATTATTTTATGGTTTTCTTTTCATGTTGAAGGAGTAGAGAATGCCTAGAGGTGCATTGGTCCTCTTAACATGTGGTGATTGCTGCACACTGACTGCCACATGACTTTAGCAGGGGTTTTATGGTAAAATGTACCATTCATACTACCATTCAGGAGGTATTCCACTGCCTGCTCCAAGCTCAATCTTGTGTCTATCCTTCTTTCTTTTCACATTTACTGACAGATAAAACATGTGATTACTCGCGTTGGTGTTGCTAAATTTTCCTGGAAGATGTTGCTAACCTGTCACCAGAGGCTATAATGTGAGGGGTGCCACTCAGCATCCAACTGGACTGATCAGAAGACTCTAATTCTCACTGACTGCCATCAGAGTGGCAGAAGGATTTTGACACATTATGAATGTATCTTGCCTGGCCCTTGAACACTGGAATAGGACTCAAAACCAGATCTTCTGGCCTGGAGAAAAGGATGCTACCTATTGTGCCAATAGACCTCCTCTCTTGTGCTTACTAATGGTCTAATACCAACTGGCAATTATCTTCTGAAGACAGAGGGAGTGCTGAGAAGAGTAAACTTCTGACCGATGACACATTGGCAGCAAGCATAGTGCTACAGATTCAATGATCTGAAATCAGATCAGCAGTACTATTGATGATTGCCCTCCATGAGGCTTATGAATGGGACTTAAGCTGTCAGGCTTATCCTTAGACATGGCTTGTCACCAAAATTCCCTGTAACAGCACAAAGTATCCCTGGAAGTTTCAAAAGTGCTTTACAGTGACTGAAGTCCTGTTGAAGTATAATCACTGTCAGCCAGTGGAACCCTTCCCATGACTTTGCGTTGACAATGCAGCATTAGTGAGCTAAAATTCAGCAGAACTGTTTCAATAATGATTTACACATACTTGCAGGTTCCTATACCTCAGTCATAGAGATGTACAGCATGGAAGCAAACTCCAGCTCTTCCATGCCGACCAAATATCCTAAACTAACCTTGTCCCATTTGCTGGCATTTGGCCCATATCCCTCTAACTCCTTCCTATTCATGTACCCACCCAGATGCCTTTTAAATGTTATTATTGTATCAGCCTCTATCAACTATAATGGAAGTTCATCCGATGCATGCACCACCTTCTCCGTGAAAATGTTGCTCCTTAGGTTCTTCTCAAATCTCTCCCCTCTCACTTTAAACCTATGCCCTCTAGTTTTGGACTCCCCTACCCTGGGAAAAAGACATTGGCTATCACCCTATCCATGCCCCTCATGATTTTATAAACCTCTATAAGGTCATCTCTCAGCCTGTAAGAATCCAGGGAAAATAACCCCAGCCTATTCAGCCTCTCGCTCAAGCTCAAATCCTCCAACCCTGATAACATTCCATTCTGAATCCTTTCAAGTTTCACCATTCCTTTCCTGTAGCAGGGAAACCAGAATTGGGTCAATTATATCAAAAGTGGCCAAACTGATGCCCTGTACAGCTGAAAGATACCATCAATCTCCTACACTTGAGGCATTGACCAATAAAGGCAAGTGTACCAAATCCCTTCTTCACTATCCTGTCTATCTGCGACTCCACTTTCAAGGAACTATGAACCCCCACTCCAAGGTCTCTTTTTCGGCAACACTCCCTAGGATCTTTCCATGAAATGTATAAGTCCTTCCCCTAATTGCCTTGGTAACTTGCACCTATGTTATTTGTGCTCACTTAAGAGGATGTTAGATTAATGCTGAAGGGGAAAAGGAATTGAAAGTGTTTTACACAGAACATAGAACATAGAAAAGTACAGCACAGTACAGGCCCTTCGGCCCACGATGTTGTGCCGTGGAATAATCCAAATCCAAAAATAAAATCACTTAACCTAACATTCCCCTCAATTCACTGCTGTCCACGTGCATGTCCAGCAGTCGCTTAAATGTCACTAATGACTCCACTTCCACGACTACCACTGGCAAACTATTCCATGCGCTCACAACTCTCTGGGTGAAGAACCTCCCTCTGACGTCTCCTCTATACCTTCCTCCTAACACCTTAAAACTATGACCCCTCGTGACAGTCAATCCTGCCCTGGGGAAAAGTCTCTGGCTATTGACTCTATCCATGCCTCTCATTACCTTGTACACCTCGATCAGGTCATCTCTCTTCCTCCTTCTCTCCAGAGAGAAAAGTCCGAGCTCAGTCAACCTCTCCTTGTAAGACAAGCCCTCCAGTCCAGGCAGCATCCTGGTAAACCTCCTTTGCACCCTCTCCAAAGCCTCCACATCTTTCCTATAATAGGGCGACCAGAACTGGACACAATATTCCAAGTGTGGTCTCACCAGGGTTGTATAGAGCTGCAGCATAACCTCACGGCTCTTAAACTCGATCTCCCTGTTAATGAAAGCCAAAACACCATATGCTTTCTTAACAACCTTTTCCACTTGGGTGGCAACTTTGAGGGAGCTATGCACTTGAACACCAAGATCCCGCTGTTCCTCCACACTGGGGGGATTAAATTAAGGTGGGCCAAGGATTGTACGGACCATAAAACCTGGCACGAATCCCCTATGCCAATTGTTCTCAATCAGCGCTGTAAATACTTTGCGATACTTTATCAGTGATTATGTGCTTCCTAGTTGTAAGACTACACAATTCACATCAGCCAAACAGAAATTATCTGTGCAACTCTTTCTGGCTTGGTGTGAAGACCTTTAAACAACGGTAATGGGTTTGTCTGAAAGAAATTCTGTGATGTTGCAGTAACAGTTGATGAGAAGCAGAAAATGTCATTATATTTGAAAAGAAGTAGTCAAAAGATAAACAATTTTTTTTTTGACATTTACCGTATGATAACAGAGCCACAGCTGTGTGCCTTTTGTCACAAGTTCTGTGATGGTTTCATGCTCAAATTCATAGGCCATAAGGGCAATCAGATGACAAAATTTTGCTGTTACCACATGTCATGTGTGTGATGCTGCAACCATCAAAAAACTATGCATGATCACATGACTGTTTTCTATCTGACAGTGGAGGATGAGGGGTGTATGTATCCTAAAATAATATTAATTTAATATCAGCATTATGGAAAAATATGTTATTTTCAAGGAGCTAAATGGTTTGATGTTAGTGTAAGTCAACACATTCAAGTCAGACACTGCAGTCAACAGTTAGTCTATGCCAGCATTTATATTCGCTCACATTTCTATTGTAATTTACATTGGAACTTATTGTGTTTGGAAAGCATTCTTAGCACTGTGAGCTCTGTATGAGATTCAGGACGTTTGTGGACCAAGGCAAGCAACTCAGTAACTGATCAGATTGAAGAACCCTAACTGAGACACATGGCCAGATAATCCTCCATCAAGTTAGAAAGCAAGAAATTTCCCAAATCAGCAGAAATGAAGCTATCCAAACATACTATTTTTGCTCTGGCGAGGCTTCGGGAGATCATGTTGCGCCAACTAATCCCAGCAGCAGTTTGCATGCAGCCATGGACAGGAATGAATGCTGAGGTGGGCTAGTTAGAAACTCCACCTTAGCTCCATGGCACTTTATCCCAACTATCTCAAAAAATCAAGCCCTAACTGTTCACAGTCCTCGAGCTCCCACCTCTCTTTATGCCCTCATGCTCATTCTACGGAGACCCCCGCTTCCCCACACTACTCTGTTCTCCAAGCACATGTTCAGTATGCACTATGGGACCAATGACTCAAAATAACAATAATGGCAAGTCTTGAATTGCATTTGAAATGCACTCATTCAAAAAAGTCTGCTTTGAAAAATCTTCCTGCTCTTACAACCTTATTAAAGTGTTGCTCATTCATAATTCTAGTACCTGTAGCTTTTGTTTATTTTCTAACCTTGTAATCTTTCCCAAATGAGCATACAAGCATTAAGAAAAGCAAATCAGAGAAAGCATAGCTCATTTTAACCAAAGCAAACACTTCACTTCAGCCAGGTGAAAATGCACCTCTCTTGAACAAATTGACCTGTGAATCTTGAAGCTCAGCCAATCATTTAAAATTAGGTCATCTAGAACTGTATCAAAACAGAAATATATGGGGCTTAGATAACAAGGTGTACAGCTGGATGAACACAGCAGGCCAAGCAACATAAGACCAGCAGGAAAGCTGACCCTTCTTCAGAAATGGGGGAGGGGAAGGGGATTCTGAAAAAAATAGAGAGAGATGGGGAGGCGGATAGAAGATGGATAAAGGAGAAGATAGGTGGAGAAGCAACAGTCAGGTCAAAGGGGTGGGCTGGATCCAGTAAAGGTGATTGTAGGTGTGGAGTTTGGGTGCGGGGTGGTGGGGAATGGGTCAGTCCAGGGAGGATGGACAGGTCAAGGGGGCGGGATGAGGCTGCTAGGTAGGAGATGGTGGTGGGGCTTGAGGTGGGAGGAGGGGATAGGTGGGAGGAAGGACAGGTTAGGGAGGCAGGGACAGGCTGGCCTGGTTTTAGGATGTGATCAGGGGAGGGGAGATTTTGAAGCATGTGAAGTCCACACAATACCGTTGGGCTGCAGGGTTCCCAAGTGGAATATGAGGTGTTGTTCTTGCAACCTTCATGCTGCATCGCTGTGGCACTGCAGTTGTCCCAGAATGGACATGTCATCTGAGGAGTGGAAGGCGGAATTGAAATGGTTCGCAACAGGGAGGTGCAGGGGCCGTTTGTTGTGAACCAAGTGTAGGTGTTCCACAAAGCGGCCCCCAATCTTGTCATACTTTGGCTGTGTCAATTTCATCAACTGGAATGTTTCCCTCCATGACATCCAATAGGATTCCTCACTGTATTGTGCCAAACTGACTTCATTAGCCACCTATTCTACCTCTATAGTGACATTCTCATCTGATGCTAGCCCAATTCTGCCACTTACTACACCTCGAGCTCAGCTGGCTGGACATTTGATTTGAGAAAGCATGGGCTCAAGCCCTGCATTAGCTGAGATTACCATGATGGATTCTTTTTCTCATAGGCCATAAGGGCAATGTCATGTGTGTGATGCTGCAACGATCGAATAACTATGTATGATCGCATGACTGTTTTCAAACTGACAGTGGGGGACAAGGGGTGTATGTATCCCAAAAGAATATTAATTGAATATTAATATGACATCAGCCATCTCTCTGTACTGAGGGAGCAGCTGTATGGTATAGTGAGACAATGGCAGCTTTATCTTATATACATAGAAGAACTCGCCACTTGAATAGACAATTCAAAACTAAACATGAAATAGAAGATTTAGAGGAAGAAGCTGTGGATATAGATCAGAGTGAGTGTGTATTAATCACAAGATGTTTCAGGCCACTATTGAATGAACTTTGGCAGAATCCTTTAATTGGACAGTCTTAAACAGTGGGTGCGCATCGATAATTTGTGGAATAGGCTGGCTAAAATATCACCTGGACATTCATGGTAATAAGGATTGGAATAAAGTTAACGAATTTGAGAGTTACACCATTTTCAGATTTCAGGATGATAACATGTTAAAATCTTTTTAAAAAGTGGTCATTCCTTGTTATAAAGCCGGAATCAATCATTTCATTAGCATTCAGTGAAGTACTGTTATTGTTAACAAGGCCACTGATACAAAAGTGCAGATGAAACAAAATATGGAAATTGCCAAAGCTATTGTATTTAGGAAATATGAGAATTTGCAATTTACACAATCAGGGCATAAAGAAGTGAAAGAAATGTTATTGGCACTGTGGTGGAAAAATAAAAGATACAATCAATTGTGTTAAAACTGCATTTTATTCATCTGACCTTTTAAACGTTAAAAAATTGTGGTGAAGGATGCAGGAATGAGGGGTGAAAAATACAATAGGTTTATGATAAATTGTAAATGATAAATGCAAAAATGTGTAGGGAATGCCAAAAGACTGTGGAACAGCCTATAGTAAGTCTATTCTTAGCATGGGAATTCAATTGGCTAGTGACTATGAAGTAACACGGTGTGAAGCTGGATGAACACAGCAGGCCAAGCAGCATCAGAGGAGCAGGAAAGCTGATGTTTCGGTTTCGGATCCTTCTTCAGAAATGGGGGAAGGGAAGGGGATTCTGAAATAAATAGGGAGACGGGGGAGGTGGTTAGAAGATGGATAGAGGAGAAGATGGGTGGAGAGGAGACAGACAAGGTCAAAGAGGTGGGGATGGAGCCAGTGAAGGTGAATGTAGGTGGGGAGTTGTGGAGGGGATAGGTCAGTCCAGGGAGGACAGACAAGCCGGGGGGTGGGTGCGTGATGACGTTAGTGGGTAGGGGATGGGGATGGGGCTTGAGGTGGGAGGAATGTTTAGGGAGGCGGCGACTAACTAGGCTGGTTTTGGCATGTAATCGGGGAAGAGGAGATTTTGAAACTTGTGAAGTTATGGTTCTAATTGTAAAATGAAGAATAAAAAGGTCATTTTACAGAGAACATAGAACATTATAGCACAGTACAGGCCCTTCGGCCTTCGATGTTGTGCCGACCTGTCATACCGATCTCAAGTCCGTCTAACCTACACTATTCCATGTACGTCCATACGCTTGTCCAACGATGACTTAAATGTACTTAAAGTTGGCGAATCTACTACCGTTGCAGGCAAAGCGGTCCATTCCCCTACTACTCTCTGAGTAAAGAAACTACCTCTGACATCTGTCCTATATCTTTCACCCCTCAATTTAAAGCTCTGCTCCCTCTTGCTCGCCGTCACCATCCTAGGAAAAAGGATCTCCCTATCCTCCCTATCTCACCCTCTGATTATCTTATATACCTCAATAAGTAACCTCTCAACCTTCTTCTCTCTAACGAAAACAGCCTCAAGTCCCTCAGCCTTTCCTCGTAAGACCTTCCCTCCATACCAGGCAACATCCTAGTAAATCTCCTCTGCACCCTTTCCAAAGCTTCCACATCCTTCTTATAATGCGGTGACCAGAACTGTACGCAATACTCCAAGTGCGGCCGCACCAGAGTTTTGTACAGCTGCAGCATAACCTCATGGTTCCAGAACTCGATCCCTCTATTAATAAAAGCTAAAACACTGTATGCCTTCTTAACAATTGTATCAGAGATAATGGGAACTGCAGATGCTTGACAATCCAAGATAATAAAGTGTGAAGCTGGATGAACACAGCAGGCCAAGCAGCATCTCCGGAGCACAAAAGCTGACGTAGAGGAAGGGTCTAGGCCTGAAACGTCAGCTTTTGTGCTCCTGAGATGCTGCTTGGCCTCCTGTGTTCACCTAGCTTCACACTTTATTATCTTGCTTTTTAACAACCCTGTCAACCTGGGTGGCAACTTTCAAGGATCTGTGTACATGGACACTGAGATCTCTCTGCTCATATGCACTACCAAGAATCTTACCATTAGCCCAGTACTTTGCCTTCCGGTTACTCCTACCAAAGTGCATCACCTCACACTTGTCCGCATTAAACTCCATTTGCCACCTCTCAGCCCAGCTCTGCAGCTTATCTATGTCTCTCTGTAACCTACAGCATCCTTTGTCACTATCCACAACTCCACCAACCTTGGTGTCGTCTGCAAATTTACTAACCCATCCGTCTACGCCCTCATCCAGGTCATTTATAAAAATGACAAACAGCAGTGGACCTAACACCGACCCTTGTGGTACACCGCTAGTAACTGGATGTGATTTTCGCAACTAGATCTTGTCTGTCAACAATGAGACTTTACAACGAAGGCAAAAGCAGAAGACTGTTTGAGAAATTTAATTTGGTAATTAAACTGGTTATGCATGCAAACTAGTCCAGATCCGTGCTCTTGTATTGGAGTTAAGCACCACCTTGATAGAAGTTACTGTTATAAAAAAACTCATGTCAAATAACACATGCAAAATATTGAGTTTATACCTGAATACTCTCAGATTTCCAGCCTGGCTGATCCAGAAGGAATGAAATTAATAATTTTTAATGACATTTCACACGCTGCTGTTCCCAATGCCTATTCAAGTACAACAGGCCTCATTATATTTTGGGTGTGAAGAAATGACAAATGTTGTCCATTCCCTTGAAAATCAACAAAAACGCAAGAACAGTAGTTAAAAGCACCATAGCTGCAGAGACTTTAGCACTGATTCTTGCAATAGATATGATTGCATATTCATCTAGTACTTCAAAGGAACCTTTATTTAAAGTGCGATAAGGGACAAAAAAGTGTCTTTGGATTGCCTTATTGATAATCATTCATTCTGAAACAATGTCTGAAAAGATATTAAAGTTTGATCTTGTGCATAAAAGAGGTTTTTAAAAGTAAAGAAGTTTCATAAATGTATTAAAGTAAGTAAGCAGCAATTGGATTGCTTTACCAAATGAATTGCTTATTTGAAAAAAAATCTATTGGATGTCTTGTGTTCTGATGATATATGAGAATAAATGTATATTTGTATTGTAATCTTATTGATTTTTGTTTTGCTTTAATTTGGGGTGCAATATATCACTTGTTAAAGATTGTATAAGAATACATATATAACATATTACCTTTTTTATGTTTTCTTATGGATGTTGATTATGCATAATAAAACACAGGAAACTGTTTGTACCTAAATGTGTTAATAGGATGCTAAGTACCCAGGAGGTAAAGGTAACAAGGGAAACAGGAGTTTGTGAACCTAATTAGTTAGTTATATTAAAAGGTGTGTACAAAGGAGGTGACAGCACAATCAGATCAGCAATTTGAATGATACAACAGGCTTAAAATCCTATGTTCCTCTAATTGGCTTTGTGGCCTACTCTCTGTAATTACTCAAGGTACATTGACAAACCAATCCATGGAGAGAACATTACTCCATTTTTGACTCTTACAAGTCTTTGACTTGGTCAGGGATTAGATTCAGATTATAATCTTGAGCAGTTCCCCCTTAAAATGTCAACAAAAGCTGGAAAGAGTCAAACCTGGCTGGAAGGTGACCAAGAGACACAGTAAGAACTGCTGATGCTGGAGTCAGAGATAACACAGTGTGGAGCTGGAGGAATGCAGCAGGCCAGGCAGCATCAGAGGAGCGGGAAAGTTGACATTTTGGGTCAGGACCCTTCTTTAGAAAACCTGCGAGAATGTGATCTTTCGAGCATTGAAAATTTGCTATGATAAGGCAAAATGGGATATTTTTATTGAGGGTGAAGGCATATATAAGACCAGAGATAATAGAAATTATTATTTTGTCTTCTGTGAATGTCTTCATGTCCAACTGCAATGATTAAAATTCAGCCAGATGAGAAATTCTGCATTACAAGGAACGTAAAAGCAATGATGAAGGAAGGACAAATTATATTTGGTGTCAGAAACCTTGGGGACCAACTGTGATGAACCAAGAATCACGATCGCAAAGGAATTTCAAAATGAGAAAGTTAAGTACAGAGATAAACTGCATAATTATTTTAGAACAAGTAATCCCAAAGATATATGGAATTGTATGCATAGAATGTCAAGTTACACACCATAAAAGTGAAATTATTTTTATTTGTCCAGACAGTCCTTGCCATGTTGTGACAGAATGGATTCCTTAGCTAGTTTGAAAATGGTGATTGTGAGAAACATGTAATTTTGCAGCAGGCTTCACCTTGTGAATTAAAAAGGATTTTGCATTGTTACCAACAAATGGGAGATAAGGAAGCAATTCAAGCGAGTGAATAGAGGTATCCTACGCTGCCCAGATCAAATCAGCAGAAACATTCTGAAGAAATGGGCTCAGCAGTTGGCAGTTCCTTATCATCTGCTCTTTCAGAAACTGTTACGCTGAAGCAGTTCCTTGCTGTTGGAAATCAGCTACTATCGTTCTGATTGATAAGAGGTTGCGGTCTGCTCCGTTGAACGATTACCAACCAGTTGTCCTTGCAGGGATAGGCATGAAGTATTGCAAGCACATTGTGCCAAAGCATCTTTTGATCCTTCATTCCCTGTATCCCTTAAAGTTTGTCAATCAACTCTGAGTGAGTGGATGGTACTGTTCCAACCTTCATTCACTTCATCAAATAGATGTGGGTTGATTCGAAAACAGAGAAGATGGTAAAAGAGGGGGAGGTGTGGCATTGTTGGCCAAGGACAGTATTACAGTTGCAGAAAGGATGTTTGGGGACTCGTCAACTGAGGTAGTATGGGCTGAGGTTAGAAACAGGAAAGGAGAGGTCACCCTGTTGGGAGTTTTCTATAGGCCTCTGAATAGTTCCAGAGATGTAGAGGAAAGGATAGCAAAGATGATTCTCGATAGGAGTGAGAGAGACAGGGTAACTGTCATGGGGGACTTCAACTTTCCAAATATTGACTGGGAACACTATAGTTCAAGTACTATAGATGGGTCAGTTTTTGTCCAGTGTGTGCAGGAGGGCTTCCTGACACAGTATGTAGATAGGCCTACAAGGGGTGCAGCCACATTAGATTTGGTACTGGGTAATGAGCCTGGCCAGGTGTTAGATTTGGAAGTAGGTGAGCACTTTGGTGATAGCAATCACAATTCTGTTATGTTTACTTTAGTGATGGAAAGGATTAGGTGTATACCACTGGGCAAGAGTTATAGCTGGGGGAAAGGCAATTATGATGAGATTAGGCAAGATTTAGGGAGCATAGAATGGGGAAGGAAACTGCAGGGGATGGGCACATTAGAAATGTGGAGCTTATTCAAGGAAAAGCTCCTGTGTGTCCTAGATAAGTATGTACCTGTCCAGCACGGAGGAAGCTGTAGAGCGCGGGAGCCGTGGTTTACGAAGGAGGTGGAATCTCTGGTCAAGAGGAAGAAGAAGGCTTATGTTAGGATGAGATGTGAAGGATCCGTTAGGGCGCTTGAGGGTTACAAGGTAGTCAGGAAAGACCTAAAGAGAGAGCTCAGAAGAGCCAGGAGGAGACATGAGAAGTTGTTGGCGGATAGGACCAGGGTAAACCCTAAGGCTTTCTACAGGTATTTAAGGAATACAGGAATGACGAGAGTAAGATTAGGGCCAATCAAGGATAGTAGTGGGAAGTTGTGTGTTGGGTCAGATGAGATAGGGGAAGCACGAAATGAATATTTTTCGACAGTATTCACTCTAGAAAACGACAATGTTGTCGAGGAGAATACTGAGATACAGGCTACTAGACTCTGTGGGATTGAGATTCACAAGGAAGAGGTATTAGAAATCCTACAGAGTGTGAAGATAGATAAGTCCCGTGGGCCGGGTGGGATTTATCCTAGGCTCATCTGGGAAGCCAGGGAGGAGATTGCCGAGCCTTTGGCATTGATCTTTAACTCGTCATTGTCTACAGGAATAGTGCCAGATGAGTGGAGGATAGCAAATGTGGTTCCTCTGTTCAAGAAGGGGAGTAGAGATAACCCTGGTAATTATAGAATAGTGAGCCTTACTTCAGTTGTTGGTAAAGTGTTGGAAAAGGTTATGGGAGATAGGATTTATAATCATCTAGAAAAGAATAATTTGATTACGGATAGTCAGCACGGTTTTGTGAAGGGTAGGTCGTGCCTCACAAGCCTTATTGAGTTCTTTGAGAACGTGACCGAACAGGTAGATGAGAGTAAACCGGTTGATGTGGTGTATATGGATTTCAGCAAGGCGTTTGATAAGGTTCCCCACAGTAAGCTATTGTCCAAAAGGCGGAGGAATGGGATTGTGGGAGATATAGCAACTTGGATCAGAAATTGGCTTGCTGAAAGAAGACAGAGGGTGGTAGTTGATGGGAACTGTTCATCCTAGAGACCAGTTACTAGTGGTGTACCACAAGGGTCGGTGTTGGGTCCACTGCTGTTTGTCATTTTTATAAACGACCTGGATGTGGGCGTAGACGGATGGGTTAGTAAATTTGCAGACTACACCAAGGTTGGTGGAGTTGTGGATAGTGAAGAAGGATGTTCTGGGTTACAGAGAGACATAGATAAGCTGCAGAGCTGGGCTGAGAGGTGGAAAATGGAGTTTAATGCGGACAAGTGTGAGGCGATGCACTTTGGTAGGAGTAACCGGAATGCAAAGTACTGGGCTAATGGTAAGATTCTTGGTAGTGTAGATGAGCAGAGAGATCTTGGTGTCCATGTACACAGATCCTTGAAAGTTGCCACCCAGGTTGACAGGGCTGTTAAGAAGGCATACAGTGTTTTATCATTTATTAACAGAGGGATCGAGTTCCGGAATCATGAGGTTATGCTGCAGCTGTACAAAACTCTGGTGCGGCTGCACTTGGAGTATTGCGTACAGTTCTGGTCACCGCATTATAAGGAGGATGTGGAAGCTTTGGAATGGGTGCAGAGGAGATTTACTAGGATGTTGCCTGGTATGGAGGGGAGGTCTTACGAGGAAAGGCTGAGGGACTTGAGGCTGTTTTTGTCAGAGAGAAGAGTGTTGAGAGGTGACTTAATTGAGACATATAAAATAGTCAGAGGATTAGATAGGGTGGATAGGGAGATCCTTTTTTCTTTGGATGGTGACGATAAGCACGAGGGGGCATACCTTTAAATTGAGGGGTGAAAGATATAGGACAGATGTCAGAGGTAGTTTCTTTACTCGGAGAGTAGTAAGGGGATGGAACGCTTTGCCTGCAACGGTAGTAGTTTCGCCAACTTTAAGTACATTTAAGTCATCATTGGACAAGCATATGGATGTGCATGGAACAGTGTAGGTTAGATGGGCTTCAGATTGGTATGACAGGTCGGCACAACACTGAAGGCCGAAGGGGCTGTACTGTGCTGTAATGTTCTATGTTCTATGTTCTATGCTCACGTGTCCAATGTTGATTTTTCTTCAGCTTTCAATGCCATTCAAGAACGTTAAGGAATTGGAAAGAGATGGTCAGAGCTGGTGATGCTGGAGTCAGAGATAACAAGTATGCAGCTGGAGGAGCACAGCCAGCCAGGCAGCATCAGAGGAACAGCTAAGTTGACGTTTCAGGTTGGGACCCTTCTCTGGAAATGGCGTAGGGGAAAGGGAGCTCTGAAATAAATAGAGGAGGGGTGGGACTGGGGAAGGTAGGTGAGATGGTGATAGGTGAGTGCAGGTAGGCAGTGGTGGGGATTAGTCAGTGAGGTGGGAGGAGCGGATAGGTGGGAGAGAAGACAGACAGGTCAAGGAGGCAGGGGTGAATGGCAGGTTTGGTCATGGGATGGGGCCAGGATGGGGAGACTTGAAACTGGTAAAGTTTACATTGAAACCATTTGGTTGTAGGCTCCCAAGGTGGAATATGAGGTAAAAACTGAAAAAACTACGGATGCTGTAAATCAGGAACAAAACAAAAAGTTGCTGGAAAAGCTCAGCAGTTCTGGCAGCATCTGTGAAGGAGAAAACAGAGTTAACGTTTTGGGTCCGGTGACCCTTCCTCAGAACTCAGAATAGAATATGAAGTGCTGCTTCTCCAGATTCCGGGTGGCATGATTATGACACTGGAGGAGGCCCAGGATAGACATGTCGTCCAGGGATTGGGAGGAGGTCTTGAAATGGTTCACGAATGGAAGGTGTCATCATTTGTTACAAACAGAGTACAGGTGCTCTACAAAGGAAAACCTAGATGTCAGTCCTACTCTCTTCCTTTGGATCAGTGATTCCCACCGCAACAGGGAATCACAGCAAGTGGGCGTTAGTCTCTGGATTTACTTAGAGCCTAATTTACTGAAATTGAATCTTCTCAGGACTGTGTATTTTCACTTTCACATCCTCTACATGAATGATTGTCGAACAGGGAATAGTAACATGATAATCTTTAAGGATACCGATGAGGTGGTACTTGTGAGTCTCATAAGGAGCAAGTACAGGAACTTGGTGGGGAGGATAATAAAAATGGTGACATAATAATTCTCTTAAACTAAACAAAAGCAAGACAAAAAATGATAGGCTTTAGAATAGAGTTACTGAGATTGCGCTTGTGAATATTCATGTTGGGAACCCTTGAAATGGTTACTATGTTGGAGTGCCAGTAGCTAATGGTAATGTCACTTGATTCGTAATTTAGAACCTAAGCCAATTCTCTGGAAATGTGGGTTCAAATCCTACCATGGCAGATGATGAAATTTGAATTCAGTAAAAATCTAGAATTTAAAAACTGGCTGCACGATGGTCATGTAACCACCAGCTCACAAAAGTTTTTTATAGAAGGAAATCTGCTGTCCTTACCTGGTCTGGCCTTTATGTGGCTTCAGGCCCATAGCAATGTGGCTGAGCTTCAGATTAAGGAGGGGCAATCAATGCTGATTGACCAGTGACACTCATGTTCCTTGAATGAATTCTTCAAAACTACAAGTAATTTAGCATTAAAACAGATAATAAATTGATTTGCAGCTAACAGTAATGTGGCACCCATATGGTGGCCACGGAACTTACACAATTAAGCTGTCCCAGGAAATTAAGATCCTTTTCAGTTGACACCACAATCATTACATCCATATGGCTGTAGATGAGAGTGCTATTCTTCCTGATGTCTCATCTAGTCGTGCTGTCTTAGGAAGTTAGGCTCTTTAATGGCACTGAGATTTTTGAAGGGGGTTGGAAGGGCATCTGTGGAGTAGATCTTTCTTGATGAATTTTGATGTAAGTTAAATATCATGAATGACAAGAATCACCTTGTGTCTGTTCTATTGTTGGTTACATTCATGGAAAAGGCTACAATTCCTCAGGTGCAGGACAAATTCATTCTTGATCTCATCTCTGCCCTTGCCCATAAGAACTTTTAACACAATTTGATGAATGGATAACAATATGGAGTTAAGATGAGACTCGCTGATTGATTATTTTAGTGCATTGGAATAGTTTTGAATCCATTTTAATTTCATGTAGACATCAATGATAGGGTAATTTTCTTTTTAATAATTATTATTCATTTATATTTGAATGAATGTGCAAAATAAGTAAAATATATTTCCTTGTGGATAAAAATTAACTTGAATTAATTGCATTTTTTTTCTGAAGAAGGGTCTAGGCCTGAAACATCAGCCTTCCTGCTCCTCTGATACTGCTGGGCCTGCTGTGTTCATCCAGCTCTACGCCTTGTTATCTCTTGTATTAATTTGATGTAAGGCACTGGCACACTATTTTCTTATCCATGGCCCAATCCTCAATACTCACCTGTTGACCACATATTCATTCTTAACCAAAGTCATGGTAAAACAGCCAGCTACGGACTAAATGAATTTCCTTCTGTTAAACCTTTGATATGGATTGCCGTGCTCGAAGGACTGACCAAACTGAGATAAGCTGACTAAACAATTTTTTAATTGAAACATTAAACTGAAGCCCTGTCTATCCTTTTAAATGAGTGTAAAAGATACTATTTATATGGAGCAGGGACAATTCCTTGCACTGTCTTTGCCAACTTTTTCCCACAATTAACATCATGAAGGCTGATTATCTTGTCTCTATCTCGTTGATGATCATGGGAGCTTTTGGTGCTTAAACTGGAAGCCACATTTTCGGTATTGGATCAGTAGTTACATTTCAAAGGTACTTCATTAATTGTAAAGCATTCTGGGATGTTCTGATGCAGTGAAAGGTCTATAGAGGGTAGTGTCAGATCCAGTTGTGGCCTCTATTGAGCCAGCTGTTCTCAGTGATTGTGCTAAAATGGCGAATACACTGGGCCTGAGCTGGGGACATTGCTATTCTCTCCAACTCCTGATTGCTATCCACTGACTTTATGAAATAAATGATGTTGAGGTGCTGGAGTATAACCTGGTGTCCTGTGACTTCTGAGTTTATGAAATAAATTAATATCAATTGGAGGCAGACTCAAGTTTAGCTACAGTCATTGCCTATAATTGAGCAACCCAGTCTTTGTCAATGTATGAGGTCTTTCAAAATCAAACTCACATTTACGTAGACGCAGGCCCAGCAGCATCAGAGGAGGAGGAAGGCTGATGTTTCAGGCCTAGACCCTCCTTCAGAAAACAAATGCAAACACAGACACGGACAGACAGACAGACAGGCGCGCACACACACACACACACACACACACACACACACACACACACACACACACACACAGAGATACACGCACGCGCGCACACACACACACACACAGAGATACATGCGCGCGCGCGCACACACACACACACACACACACACACACACACACTCACACACACACACACAGAGATACACGTGCGCGCACACACACCACCAAAGAAGGAGGAAATTAATTGAAAAAGAGCTCAATCTTAAATGAGATAACAAAGTTTGGAGCTGGATGAACACAACAGGTCAAGCAGCATCTTAGGAGCAATCTGAAGTGAGGTTGAATTCAAATTCTGCTGAACTCCTGTGACTTCAATGATGCAGATAACAGCATCAAAGTTCTGACAACAATAAAAAATAATTACTTAGGTAATAAAATCCACCTATGCAATTTTTTTGTGCCACAATTAACATGTCTGGGTCATGCTCTTGTGTGTATAACTACACAAAATTTATTCATGTCAATTCATTTCAAAAGTTTTAAATGATACAGACTGTATTTTGATATGATTCACCCAGCAGGTCACAAAACATCACACAGGAGTCAAGATAATAAAATGTGAGGCTAGATGAACACAGCAGGCCAAGCAGCATCTCAGGAGCACAAAAGCTGACGTTTCGGGCCTAGACCCTTCATCAGAGAGCACACAGGAGTCATATGCTCCATTTAGTTTTATAGCTAAAAAAGAGACAGTTAATCGCACAGACTTAGAGCTGGAATGATTGGGAAGCCTTCTAGTCATCTGAAACTGATAGTGACTCAAAAAATGGGCACATAGACAGAATACAGCAGAATATAGATAGACTGGAGAGTTGGGCAGATAAATGGCAGATGGAGTTCAATCCAGGCAAATGCGAGGTGATGCATTTTGGAAGATCAAATTCAAGGGCGAACTATACAGTAAATGGAAAAGTCCTCAGGAAAATTGATGAACAGAGAGATCTGTGTGTTCAGGTCCATTGTTCCCTGAAGGTGACAACGCAGGTCAATAGGGTGGTCAAGAAGGCATATGGCATGCTTTCCTTCATTGGGCGGGGTATTGAGTACAAGAGTTGGCAGGTCATGTTGCAGTTGTATAGGACTTTGGTTCGGCCACATTTGGAGTACTGTGTACAGTTCTGGTTGCCACATTACCAAAAGGATGTGGATGCTTTGGAGAGGGTGCAGAGGAGGTTCACCAGGATGTTGCCTGGTATGGAGGGTGCTAGCTATGAAGAGAGGTTGAATAGATTAGGATTATTTTCATTAGAAAGACGGACATTGAGGGGGGACCGGATTGAGGTCTACAAAATCATGAGCCGTATAGACAGGGTGGATAGCAAAAAGCTTTTTCCCCGAGTGGGGGACTCAATTACTAGGGGTCATGAGTTCAAAGTGAGAGGAGGAAAGTTTAGGGGAGATATGCGTGGAAAGTTCTTTACAAGGAGGGTGGTGGGTGCCTGGAACGCGTTGCCAGCGGAGGTGGTAGACGCAGACACGTTAGCGTCTTTTAAGATATATTTGGACAGGTACATGGATGGGCAGGGAGCAAATGGACACAGACCATTAGAAAATAGATGACAGGTAAGACAGAGGATCTTGATCGGCGCAGGCTTGGAGGGCCGAAGAGCCTGTTCCTGTGCTGTAGGTTTCTTTGTTTCTTTGTTTAATAACATGAAGGTACAGTTAGTAACTGTACGATAATCAAGGGAATGTTTCCTAAGCAGTGAACTTGCAACTTGCATTACTTTCAGAATCACTGGAATAACATAGAGAAGTTGCACTTTGTTGAACAAGGTGAACCTGGATCTTTGACAGCACACTAAGTTCATAGTCGCTGATAAACAACCTCACTAACACTGAACAGCTAATTTTATATACGTGGAATATCAAAGTTTTCACTTCAGATAAAGAGATGCATTTTTAAGTACTGATGAGCAAGATTTTACTGGGACCTGGCTGGGTTATGGAGAGATTTGTGGCAGAATGGTGCAAGAAGCAACTTGTTGTATCTATCATGCACCTGTGGTTTGAAGTGAATTTCTTGCTAGGCAGTGGCGACTTGCCAACAATTGGGATTACTGCCTTTTAACACCTTGTTAACTGCATACCTTGCCTCATTGATATGAAGTTTCCTATCAGAAATGCAAACATTCTGGGCATTGAGAATTCTCAACATAGATATCAGAGTGGATATTGGATGATTTCAGCCCACTGCTGACTGTGAACAGCCCTTTTGTTGCTCAGCACAAAACAACGGAACTTCTCAGGTTCCATTTCCACCAGCTACAGACACATAAAGACACCAAACACTGCTAAAAATTTAGCTCAGTGTGTTTAAGTATAGTTTATGATATATTACTTTCAATCGTAATTCCATTATTATTATTTATTTCAGTATCTGAAAAGTAAGTTAAAAGTGAAGGATACTAATGCCGTTGACCTGAGTACTCCTGATCTTCTTACCTTGCTGTTGTCAGGTCATCAGGAAGGACATTTATTGCATCCTTTCAACTCAACAACATAGGTAATAGCCATTTGCTGCTTCATTTCTCACAGCAATGCTTTGAATAATCAGAGTGAGCCTGCCTGGTTTAAAATTTGAAAGCAAAACCCTGACAGTTAACTGACAATTATCATTAGCTGGTGCATTTTCCATGGCAATGTCTCCAGCAATGACAGTCCACTTGCTAACCAATCAGTACTTTCCTCTCATGTTGTACAAATATTGGTTGTGAAATATCTTGATGATTGCAAGGTAAAAAGCAATACACCCACCTCTGTACAGCCCAATGGCTTTTAACTTGCTCCTTTCCTGTGTATGGAAGTGATAACATGTGACTGACTGGTTACCCTCATTGCTATCATCATGTTTATTTGGCATCAGGTTTAAACCTGAATTGAGAAAAGAGAAGTCAGCACTGCAGACATCACAAGATCTTTGCAGGTAGCTTTCTCTGAGGTCAATGATATGATTTGCTGTCAAAAGCAAAATTTAGCCTGAGACAATATAAAGCTATGCTCACTGTGAAAGGTGATCAGATAATGGAGTCAGTTAATAAACTGTTCCGAAAAGAAGACCAAGGAAGTTGCAAACAACAGAGAGATTCTAGAATGACAATTTCCTTTAATGTGGTTTAGGTTTTAAAGGAGACCCACTGATGGGCTTTTTTCTCCAAAATAAAGAAGTTGTGCCATTGTGATTTCTATGAAATCTATGGACGTTTTAGATAATTGATTTGTTTTCAGTCAGTGATGACTGGATGGAATTTTATTTTCTCTGGTTAATAATTTGACCTCAATCTTATGCCAAGTTCCAAGCTGCCTGAACTAATCAGATAAGAAGCAGAGTACTTCAGCAATTCCTGCCTCACATTGAGTGTTTTGTTACAATATTTATTTCAGTGTCAGCATGATGTAGGTCATTGGGCAATGATACTTTGCTGTTTAATCTTTTCTGCTGTCATTCAATGTGGGTACACATTGTTTGGGTACAGGTTGAGAGAAAAATCAAAAGTTGTTGGGTGCCCTCAAGTGGTCATTTTTCAAACAAGGTAGGACATCCTTAAATGATAAAATAGATGAGAAGAGACCCCAATGACTTTTCAGTCACTGGGCTGAACAGGCTGACTCTGATTTCCCTTCACAGGTGCTGCTAGACCTGGTGAAGTTTTCTAGCAACTTCTGTTTTTGTTTCTGATTGATAGCATCCACAGTTTTTTTTAGTTTTCAATGTACTCTGGGTGGTGGGTTTCATAGTCCATCAGCAAGACTGCCTGAGTAGTGCAGATATTGATCAGGCTGGTCCAGTCCAAAGGAACACAGCTGCTAGACTATGTCTACCAAAGTAGATGAAGAAATGAGCAGGAGGGAGAAACAAACTTGACCTCATCTTCACTGATCTACCTATTGAAGATGCCTTTCTCCATGAGAGACAAGATAGGGTTAACTACTGCACAGTGCTTGAATGCTGAATTCATCACTTAAATTTTTCTGTCTCAGTATTATTCTTCCTTTTGAGGTTAAAGGCTTTCAGACCTTCATTGAATTATCTTTTTTTTACACCTTATTGAGTTACAACACCTATATTCTCATTGTATTTAAAAAAATGTAATTACTTGTTCAGCTTCTGCTTTAGTATCTGGATAGGAGCAATTCTGTACCTTAAGAATTGTCTTCTTCAACTTGTCCAACAGTGAGTTCTATTTGGCCGATCTCGGAAATTATTTGGCCCATCTATTGTAGTATAGTTTCTGCTGGCTTGACATTCTGACATGATTATTTATTTTACTATCTTCAAACCCAGATTGAAAAACCAGTAAAACTTGCAAATGACTTGTCCTGGTCTAATTCATGGCATATACATAAAACTAAAGATCCAGTATGATCGGCACATTCATTTCCAAGTTTGGCTTTGTTTTTACTAGGTTTCCACAATGCAACAATGCTGCTACTATATATTGCTGTACTAGATGTTTACCTTGCACTTTGGCAGTCGTCATGGAAGATTATCATCTTCTGAAAATGAAACTGACTATTCTGTCTTTTTGCAAGCAAAATGGCTCATTCCTGCTTTTTCTGTAGTTTCTCCTGATGAATCTCACTGGCCTGAAAAGAAGATTCCTGTTTACTTACTATCCGTACTGAATGAATTCCACTTTTTCTGACATGATAAAATAACTTCTGTTGCTTTCACAGATTTTATTCCTGGAGTCCCACTCTGTACAGTTTAAATAAATGCACTTCACCTCATCATGGGTCAAGCAACAGATGTCCCCTTTTCTTGTAGGCTCGATAATCTCTCCATAAGATATCGTGTGTTTAAACCCCAAATTGTTTTCCTTTATTCGCTCATGGGTTGTGGGCGTTGCTGGCTGGGCTAACATTTATTCCCCAGATGAGAAGGAGCTTCCTCTTGAAATGCTGCATCCATTTGCTGCAGGTACAGCCACATGCAGTTTGGGAGGGAGTTCCAGGGTTTTGAAGCAGCAACACTTAAACTGCTTTAGTGGCCATGATTTTTGTGGTTTCTGCTTGCAGTAGCCACACTCACGCTGAGCTGTGAGAACTTCTCCCAGTCTGCCACTTGTGCCATTTCAAAAAAAGGCTTTCTCCTTGCTCACCCAGCACATTAACTTTACTCAGTGACCGGCCTGATGGAGATCCCAGCCATGCACTCAGTTCCTGCATGGACCAGCTGGTGACAGTATTATCAGACATCTTTAGCCTCTCCTCATTCCGATCTGAAGTCCCCACTCACTTCAAGAAGACCACCACTAATCCCGATACCTAAGAAAATTCACACAGCGTGTCTCAATTTATGCCTCTGATCTCCATAACTGTGACGTGCTATGAGAGGTTAGTCATGGCTCACATCAACACCAGCCTACCAAGTTATCAGGATCCTTTGCAGATTCCACATATTGCCATAACTGACTAAACAGATAATTTTTACTGAAATTTAGCTGAAGGAGAAACATTGATTGGGACAATCTGTGAACTCCATTCTTTCATGGTGTATACCCACATGAATGACAGACAAACTAACACAGCATTAGGAAGCTAGCTGACTCCAGCTTTGACCTAAAAGAAAACACCATATCAAATGCGGAACATTTAACAGAGATATAACCATATAATGGTGTTTTATCACATTTCCCCATATGGAAGTGCACCAGGTTTCACTCAACAATTGCCCAGAGCAGTAATGATAGAAAACTCTGTTCACTTCATGGAAATCACCAGCAATAAAGTCTATCTCATAACTGCCTGGAGTGATGTTCAGCAGAATTCCAGATGGTAAGCCTTCAATGAGGTGGGCTGCAAGTGACTAACCACTGCAAAACAGACATTTTTATTCCAACATCAGGATCAGCAATGGATAAAGTCCTTTGAGCATGTCCTTGTGGACTCACCAGCAATAAAGTGATGAGGCAGACTTGGCATATCAGAGGAGGATCCAAATAGACAATTGACAACTGAGACAACGGATGTGGACAGTGGAACAGGTACCCAACTGAAGCAGTTAATGCCTTTGTTGACTAATTCCACCAAAAAAAAAATAGCTGGATAAGTGTGGAGCTGGATGGAGACAGCAGGCCAAGCAGGTGTGTTCATCTAGCTCTACACCTTGTTATCTCAGATTCTTCAGCATCTGCAGTTCCTACGATCTCTGGATAAGTGTCTTGTTCACAGTGGAACCAAGGATGAGAAGGATAATTACAGCCTGGAAAGATCAGCTACTCCCTTGAACACAATGGCAGTTCTGCTGCTGTCATCTGCTGAAAAGGACTTGGCCAGGTTTAAAAATAGAGGTGTAAATAGTGTGGCATTTTGATTAGCTGCACCAAAAGGTTGGTGAGAAATTTTAAAGCAACTGTCAAGTAATTAGCTGGCGAACACCTTGACAATGTGAATTGCATACTTGAGTGTTGATCGTTGAAGGATGATCTATTTGAGATCTCATAGATTGAAAAGATTCAAGAGGTCAAACCAGCGGAAATTATTTACTTCAGGGCTCTGGGAATCAAGAACAAAGTGAATTAATCTCAAGATTAGAACTACACTGTTTTAGACAGATGTTAAAAAGTTCTCCTTTGTACAGACAGCAATAGAAATCTGGAATTGTTTTCCTGAAAGGATGTTGGATTCAGGGGACAATGTGAGCATAAAATCATAAAGGAGACCATTCGGTTCATCATTCCTGTGCCTGGTCTTTGGAGAGTGTGACTAAGATCAATGTATTATTGTTACATTTTTGGTCATGTCCTTCTCCTGTAGCAGGAAACATTAAATATTAAAAGGATGCCTTTCAGTAATATAGAATCCCCTCAGTGTGGAAGCAGGCCATTCAGTCCATCAAGTCCACATCGACCCTCCAAACAGCATCCCAGGCACCCAGACCCCTCCCAGTATCCTTGCATTTCCCATGGCTAATCCACCTAGCCTGCCCATCCCTGTACACTGTGGATGATTTAACATGGCCAGTCTACCTCACCTGCACATCTTTGGGAAGGAAACCATAGCACACAGAGGGAGCCCATGCAGGCATGAGGAGGGTGTGCAAACTCCACATAGACAGTTGCCTGAGGGTGCAGTTCTAAACATTGAGCCACCATGCTGCCCTACTGTAATTTAATCTCTCTTTCACTCTCCTCTAACACATGCCCTGCCCTTTGTTCTTTCCTTTCTCACCACTCTCCCTGCCTCTGAATTTACTGGAGACTCGAAACATCTGTAACTTCATCCAGTTCCAGCGCATGGTCAGCAAACTTAAAGATTCACCTCTGATTTTGTCTCCACAGACTCTGCCTGACCTAAGCATTTTCAGCTGAAATCTTCATTTGATTCTTATTTGATCCAGAAGTTAGTTGCCACAAATCCTTACTGACTCAGCTAGCACTGTACAAAACACCATTTGCCTTTTACTTGAAATGTTGCAGTAATACAAGTCTCTAAAGGGAGAGAAATAGGCATGGATACTCTTTTAATTTAAGCCTTATGTACACATTTAAAAATAAACTTCATGTCAATATTCCTACCTCTACTTCCACTATGTTGGATTTCTGAAATGTTGCATTGAAAGAAGAAAGTGCCTCCATCTTAGAGATCCTCAGTAACTTTTATTTAAGAAATTTGGAAGGAATACAAGAGCAATTGGAACTAGGTGTAACCTGCAAAATTTATTTTCTGGGTTAAGTCCATGAATTTTCAAGGCCATGATTGAGAATTTGGACCATACAATTGGCGTCATTTTGCAACATGCTCTAGCCATCTAGCTAAATGACTTAAACTATGCGGTTTGGTTTTCATCATGCTAACTTTCTCTTTCTGTTTTGAGAGCAATGTGGGTCCATTATAGAACTATTTCACCCTTATATGTTGATCCTCCACAGCAATGTATCCCCAAGGTTGTAGAATTATAGAATCCCTACAATGTAGAAACAGGCCATTCAGCCCAACGTGTCCAAATCGCCCCTATGAAGAGCATCCCACCCAGACCCATTCCCCTACCCCGCATTTTCCCATGTCTAACCCATCTAACCTACACATCCCTGGGCACTATGGGCGATTTATCATGGCCAATCCATCTACCCTGCATGTGGGAGGAAACCCACGTAGACACGAGGAGAACATACCAACTCCACGCAGTCAGTTGCCTGAGGGTGGAATCGAATCTGGGTCCCCGGCGCTGTGAGGCAGCAGTGCCAACCACTGAGCCACCATGCTGTGTGAAACACCCACTTCCAATGTTCAAGTCCTGTAGGAAGTCCTTAGTTTCTGTCTTCTTTCTTACACTTGGTCTCCATCATCTCCTTCCCTATAATGTGGTCACCACTCTAAGCTTTGGAAAGAGTACAGAGAAAGTCCACCAGGATGTTGCTTGGTCTCCAGGGCATTGACTATGAGGAAAGGTTAAAAAGACTAGCATTGTTTTCACTGGAAAGATGGCGGCTGGGAGGAGACCTGATAGAGGTCTACAAAATTATGCGAGGTATAGATAGGTTGGATAGTCAGAGGCTTTTTCCCAGGGTTGATGTTTCAATTACGAGGGGTCACAGGTTCAACATTAGAAGGGAAAGTTTAAGGGAGATGTGTGAGGAAAGTTTTTCACGCAGGGTGGTAGCAGCCTGGAATACACTGCCAGAGGGGATGGTAGAAGTGGGCACATTGAAGATATTTAAAAGTACATGAATGTGGAGGGAATAGAGGGATACAGATTGAAAAATGACAGGGTTGTTCTTAGATTAATTAGGGCATGACAGTCAGCACAGGCTTGGAGGGCTGAAGGGCCTGTTCTTGTGCTATACTTTTTCATTTGTTTATTCATATAATGATATAGTGAAATAAATCTACATACAAACTTACTGTGACACCATAACACAATTCCTCATAAAGAGATAATGGGAACTGCAGATGCTGGAGATTCCAAGATAATAAAATGTGAGGCTGGATGAACACAGCAGGCCAAGCAGCATCTCAGGAGCACAAAAGCTGACGTTTCGGGCCTAGGCCCTTCATCAGAGAGGGGGATGGGGGGAGGGAACTGGAATAAATAGGGAGAGAGGGGGAGGCGGACCGAAGATGGAGAGTAAAGAAGATAGGTGGAGAGAGTGTAGGTGGGGAGGTAGGGAGGGGATAGGTCAGTCCAGGGAAGACGGACAGGTCAAGGAGGTGGGATGAGGTTAGTAGGTAGCGGGGGGTGCGGCTTGGGGTGGGAGGAAGGGATGGGTGAGAGGAAGAACCGGTTAGGGAGGCAGAGACAGGTTGGACTGGTTTTGGGATGCAGTGGGTGGGGGGGAAGAGCTGGGCTGGTTGTGTGGTGCAGTGGGGGGAGGGGATGAACTGGGCTGGTTTAGGGATGCAGTAGGGGAAGGGGAGATTTTGAAACTGGTGAAGTCCACATTGATACCCTTGACCGCGTCTCCCGCATTTCCCGCGACACATCCCTCACACCCCGCCCCCGCCACAACCGCCCCAAGAGGATCCCCCTCGTTCTCACACACCACCCTACCAACCTCCGGATACAACGCATTATCCTCCGACACTTCCGCCATTTACAATCCGACCCCACCACCCAAGACATTTTTCCATCCCCTCCCCTGTCTGCTTTCCGGAGAGACCACTCTCTCCATGACTCCCTTGTTCGCTCCACACTGCCCTCCAACTCCACCACACCCGGCACCTTCCCCTGCAACCGCAGGAAATGCTACACTTGTCCCCACACCTCCTCCCTCACCCCCATCCCAGGCCCCAAGATGACATTCCACATCAAGCAGAGGTTCACCTGCACATCTGCCAATGTGGTATACTGCATCCACTGTACCCGGTGCGGCTTCCTCTACATTGGGGAAACCAAGCGGAGGCTTGGGGACCGCTTTGCAGAACACCTCCGCTCAGTTCGCAACAAACAACTGCACCTCCCAGTCGCAAACCATTTCCACTCCCCCTCCCATTCTCTTGATGACATGTCCATCATGGGCCTCCTGCACTGCCACAATGATGCCACCCGAAGGTTGCAGGAACAGCAACTCATATTCCGCCTGGGAACCCTGCAGCCATATGGTATCAATGTGGACTTCACCAGTTTCAAAATCTCCCCTTCCCCTACTGCATCCCTAAACCAGCCCAGTTCATCCCCTCCCCCCACTGCACCACACAACCAGCCCAGCTCTTCCCCCCCACCCACTGCATCCCAAAACCAGTCCAACCTGTCTCTGCCTCCCTAACCGGTTCTTCCTCTCACCCATCCCTTCCTCCCACCCCAAGCCGCACCCCCCGCTACCTACTAACCTCATCCCACCTCCTTGACCTGTCCGTCTTCCCTGGACTGACCTATCCCCTCCCTACCTCCCCACCTACACTCTCTCCACCTATCTTCTTTACTCTCCATCTTCGGTCCGCCTCCCCCTCTCTCCCTATTTATTCCAGTTCCCTCCCCCCATCCCCCTCTCTGATGAAGGGTCTAGGCCCGAAACGTCAGCTTTTGTGCTCCTGAGATGCTGCTTGGCCTGCTGTGTTCATCCAGCCTCACATTTTATTATCCTCATAAAGAGAACCCTATTAGGCAGTAGTCTTGACAGAAGTACGATCTGTAATGCTACCACGGCATTTTTGTGGTGCTCATTGTTCACATATAAGAGATGAACTTCTGGCAGTAAAGTTGTCGACTCATAACTGCCCTCTGTGCAATTAGGGATAGGCAATAAATTCTGACCCAGCCAGCGACACCCTCATCCTGTAAATGAATTTTTAAAGAGCCTTCTTTATTTTGATTCTCCAGCTCCCTCCTACTTTCTAGGCTTGAGCTCATGTTTCCGGGGTTTATGTCCAATCAGGTTCCTGTATAAACCCAGAGGTAGTAGGAACTGCAGATGCTGGAGAATCTGAGATACCAAGGTGTACAGCTGGATGAGCACTGCAGGCCAAGCAGCATCAGAGGAGCAGGAAAGCTGATGTTTTGGGCCTAATCTATCTTCAGAAATGCACTGCAGAAGGATCTAGGCCCGAAACGTCAGCTTTCCTGCTCCTCTGATGCTGCTTGGCCTGCTGTTTTCATCCAGCTCCACACCTTGTCACCTCTGTATAAATCCATTTCTGCTTCAGACTGAGAATAAGGGGTCGAAATGTTTCATGGTTATGACATGATTTCATTCATCAGTGAATTTAGTCTCATCTGAAGCACTTTGATGCAAAACATACTCACCTCTTATATGATAACGCTGTCTTTGAAAGTTCAGGTTTAATAATAGCATCTATGAACTTGTCTGAATGTCCCATGTGGCTTAGAAGAGATCAGAAGCCAAGGTTTAGCATCTACAATTGAGCATAAATTTAAGTCTGAAAAGGCAACGAATGAGGAGAGGGTGAAAGCAAAATGCCGCAGATTCTAGAAAGCTGAAATAAAAGCAGGAGGTCCTGGAGGAACACTGTAAGGCTGGCAGCATCTGTGGGAAAGAAACAGAGTTAACATTTTGAGTCCGGTATAACTCTTGCCTGAGGATAATGAATTATCCAAGTATTACTGTAGTTAATATGAATCAATTTTATTTTGGAATCTATTACTGATGCTTTTATACCAGATCCTCCAAAATAGTATGGCCAAACACATCACAAATAGACAGGTCACTCTGTGAGCTCGAATTACAGCATCATATAAGTGTTATGGTGCAGAAGGAGGCCATTCAACCCTTCATGCTTTTACAGGGCAAAACAAATCAAGCATCAGCGTGCTACAACACCACACTGCCTCCAGCATAGATTACTTTTCTCAGACTTTGTCACGTCCAACGCAGGCAAATTTGCACACTAATTCCACAGAGAATGGCAACAAATTCTATTGATTTATCAAAAGATAAATTAAATTTGAATTAGATTTTTTAAAGAAAATAACATTTTGGGTGCAGTAAACAATTATTTTGTTGTGGGATTTGTAGTAATTGCAGCATCCTGGGAGCAACAAGTGACTATGGACCTCAGTGGTCATCACACAAGTGGATTTTTTCATATTATTTTGAGGACTTAATAAGAATCTCTAAATAATGGACATTGATAGGGCTGTCACCTATTTCATTGACTTGTACACGTACATCTTCAATTAAAAAGTCATAGATATAGTACGAGAGGAGAACAATTCAAAGCTGAAAATGAGGAAAAATTATTGCTCTCAGAGGGTTGTGAAGCTGTGGAACTCACTGCCCCAGAGTGTAATGGAAGCTGAAGCAATCAACAGGTTCAGGAGAGAAGTAGATATGTTTCTGATGAAAAGCGGGATAAAGGGCTATGGGGAGCAGATGGGGCTGCAGAGTTGACAACAGAATAAGATCAGCCATGATCATATTGAATAGCGGAGCAGGCTCAAAAGGTCTAATTGCCTAGTCCTGCTCCTAATTCCTATGTTCTTTCTGTGTGCAATAAACAAAGCCTCTTATAATAATTATTTAGCCTCCTGTACATGCAAATGTACTGGAGGACCAACAGACAATCTTAAATTGGTTGTGGTGTAATTCCTTGCAATCTCACAATTATCAAGCAAATGTTTTCAAATTGCAAAATCACATGCAATGCTGAACAGTTTGCAAGTTTTGCATTTTGCAAGGCTGCTTGAGTATGGTCGGTTCCTCACTTATCACAAACACCCAAAGGGATGTTGTTTGATTCTTTAGGACGTATAGCTGTATACCAGGCATCACAACAGCATTAAAATTCATATAACCACAAAATGGATGTTTTATCACCTTCTGAGGCCTAAACACAAAGCTTTTATAAATAAACTTATTTGGTTTCCATCTTAGTAAATCTTCCTACTGAAATTTCAGTAATTGTGCCCACTGTTGTTCATTGTTGCACACAGGGCTCTGGGTGCTATCCAATGGCAGCAGGTAGTTGAGATAATTAATTCCCACCAAAATTCCTGTCTATGCTGAGTCAAAAGGCTTGTCTAATCATCAATGGTGGAGGATAGATCACCAGAGAGCCTTAATGAAAAAAATTACTTGTCTTACATAATAAGGACACAGCTTACAGCAACTAGTGAAGGCATTCTTCAGCTTTGAGATTTTTTTACTGAAGAGAGAAAGAAAGAGGGATAGAGAGAGACCATGTTCACTTCTGAAGGTCCAAAAGCACTATTGTTCACACCCATAGGTTGTTTAGCCAACTGACAGCCGATCGTATAGTTGTTTGGAGGCAGATGGCTTTTGTCGGTGACAGTCAGTAGCCACTCCAATGCCATCCAGCTACCTGTTGCCAGCTGGATCTCACTTTGTACCCATTTCCTGGTTCCAGACCATCGACAACTCACTTTGCCCACTAAGTAAATAAAGAAACAGGATAATCATCATTTACAATGAGCTCAGTAGCCTGCTTTTAAAAGTGCAGCAATGCTTTCCACAATCCTTTGTCTTTAAAACAGAAAAGTGAAAAGGTACAATTTGTAAACTGGTCAATCATTGACAGCGCCGTGGATTTGTTTGGCTCGGCTATCGAATAGCAGAGTCTAAAAGTATGGATAGCTGACATGGTCCTTGCTCCCGATGCCACATGTGACATCTTGGATTTAGCACAACTGCAACTGCCTCCCAGACGCTGCCCTATCAGGTTGTACTTCCCCTCTCTGGAGGTCGAACCTTTTTCTCTATTTTACATGAATGCTTTCCTCCATTATATTTGCAATGCAGTGTCCTAGGTCTTCAGGGTTCTGTAAAAGAGTCATGTATTCCACAAAGAACGTTATCTCTTTTTTTTGCTCTACTGACTTTGTCAGGACTGCAGAGTAATTCTCTTTGTCTCTATTTCAGACTTCCTGCATTGGCACCATTTTGCTTCAATGTTTATGAGATGACAGATGGATAAAGATGTCACATTCAGGCTTCTAAGGTAATTAAATATTTTTCTTAAATTGCAAAATCTTGAGTTTTTTTGCTGCTTTCCCTTCTTGCTGAGGCTACACAATCTGCGGAATAATGCTCCATCTGGTGGAACATATGAAAACAGTGGATTATAAAATCTCACATTTCTATTGTACCAAAAACATCTTCAGAATTTTAGCAACAAAGGGGTTAGAAGTTCAGAGTATTTCTTTTCTCCCAATGGCCCACCACAGTTTTTGAAGGGCTACCTGCAGAATCTTGTGCATACAACATTTATGACTTTATTCCAGGATTTATCTGTGGATCCTCTGTCAAAGTCATGGTGGGCAACTGGTTTGTATTATTGTCACCATCTCCATAGGCCATGCTGCGTTATTCTCTCCTGATGGATTCTGCCTTCCGTGGGTATGGGTGTTAAGTGTCTGTACTGCAGTTTAGTAGCTGCTCTACTCAGGTAGACTTTCCCTACGCCGAACCTGTGACATTTCTGTTCCTATCTTGCCTAAGAGTGACTACTGTCTAACTCTCCGGAGTTCCAATACAACACTCTTTATTTATACACTCATGGACAGAATACTGATTGGGTGTAAGGACATTCAGAGTGTTGTTAGGGAGGGAGTTCCAGGATTTTGATCCACTGACGCTGAAAGAAAAATGATGTATTTCCAAGTCAGGATGGTGAGTGGCTTGGAGGGGAACTTGCAGGTGGTGGTGTCCTCATGTATCTGCTGCCCTTGTCTTTCCAGATGGAAGTGAGTGTGGATTTGGAAGGTACAACCTTAGGAGGTTTGGTGAATTTCTGCAGTGCTTCTTGTATATGGAACACATTGGTGCCACTGTGCATCGTTGGTAGGTTGAATGTTGAAGGTAGTGGATGAGTTGCCAGTCAAGTGGGTTGCTTTGTCCTGGATGGTATCCAGCTTCTTGTGTATCTTTGGAGCTGCAATCATCTAGGCTCAGTAGATGGTGAAAGGCTTTGAGGAGTGAGGACATGAATAATTCACCGCAGACTTCCCAACATCATCCTATCATAACCGTAGTATTTATACAACTGGCCCAGTTTAGTTTCTGATCAATGGTGACCACCGCAAGTGGCTGATAGTGGAGGATTCATCAATGGTTGTGCCATTGAATATCAAATGGTGATGGTTGGATTGTCTCTTGTCAGAGATGGCCTTTGCTTGGCACTTGTGCGGCACAAATGTTTACGTACCATCATCTGCCCAAGAGTGATTCACAGCCCTCACTTTCACCTGATCTATCTCTGACTCCTCCCTTCCCTTCTTCAACATTTCTGTTTCCATTTCTGGGGATAGACTGGCCACTACTATCCACTATAAACACACTGACTCCCACAGCTACGTGGACTATACATCCTCACATCTGTAAAGACTCCATCCCATTCTGTCAGATCCTCCATCTCCATCACATATATTCAAATGAGGCCAACTTCAACAAGGGATCCTCTGAAATGTCCACTTTCTTCCTCAACCCAGCATTCCCAAACTCCGTTGTTCACAGGACCCTCAACTGCATCCGACCCATCTCCTGCACTTCCGCCCTCACCCCTTTGCTTCCATCCCGCAACAGCGATAGCGTTCCCCTTATCCTCACCTACCATCCCACCAGCATCCACATCCAGAAGATCATCAGACACCATTTCAGCCACGTCCAGTGAGATGCCACCTCCACCAGACACATATTCCCCTCCCCACCCTTGTCTGCCTTCTGCAGGGACCGTTCCCACCGGAACACCTGGGTCCACACCTCCTACACCCCGAACAGCCCACCCCCAAATCCTACGGCACCTTCCCCTGTAACTGGCAAAGGTACAACACCTGCCCAATTACCTCCGCCCTCCTCAAACATACCTTCCAGATGAAGCAACACTTCACCTGCACTTCCCAGAATCTAGTCTACTGCATTCGCTGCTCACAATGTGGTCCCCCTACACTAGGGAAACAAAGCATAGACTGGGTGACCGCTTTGCAGAACATCTACGTTCTTCTCGCAAAAACTACCCGTTGCCTGCCACTTTAATGCACCAACCTGCTCCCTGGCCAACATCTCTGTCTCTGGCTTACTGCAGTGTTCCAGTGAAGTTCAGCACAAGCTGGAAGAGCAACACCTTATTTTCCGCTTGGGGACCCTGCAGCCCTCTGGATTCAATATCGAGTTCAATAATTTTAGGGCTGAAACTCTCCCATGTCCCAGCCCCCTACCCCACACCCAGGCCTTGTTACCACATAGCCTGCCATTATACACTAACTATTGTTAGTCACTAACAGTACCCATTAACAACTATTCACACTCCTAGACAGACCATTATCAACTCCTTGTCTGTCCAACTGCCTTCCTCTCTCTTAATGTTCTATCCTATTATTTACTCCCTACCCCAACACCCTCCCTACTTTCTGCATATAAACTGACGCTTTCCCAGCCCTTCTGAGGAAGGGTCCGCAGACTCGAAATGTTAACTCTGATTTTTTCTTCACAGATGTTGCCAGACCTGAGCTTTTCCAGCAACTTCTGTTTTTGTTCTTGATTTACAGCATCCATAGTTCTTTTGGTTTTTATTAAGCATGATTGACATCCAGATCTTGCTGAATATAGCCATGGACAGCTTCAGTGTGTGAGGAGTTGTGAATGGTGCTAAACATTGTGCAAACAGCAAATATCCACATTTCTGGCCTTGCGACGGAGGATGGATGGATGAACAATGTAGAATTTAATACGCTGCCCGAAGAAGTTCGGCAATAATGCCCTGGAGCTGAAATGACTGACCTCCATCAATCAGAATGATCTTCCTTGCTAGTTCAACACAGCACCATGTTCCTTGGCCAACTGTCTCAGGCCCGCTGCAATGTTCCAGCAGAGCTTGGCACAAGCTGGAAGAACAGCACCTCATTTTCCAAGTGGGAACTCAGCAGCCTTCTGGACTCAATATCGAGTACAAGAATTCTAGGGCTTGAGACACCTTCTCCCATGTCCATACCCCAACCCCCCACACACTAGGCCTTGTTGACACATGAGGCTGTTACCACACACTGTCCATTGCCAGTCCCCATTAGCAGCTTTTCATTCCTGCAGGCCAATCTTTACGCACTCGTTTGTCTGTCCAATTGTTGTTCTCTCTCTTTGGGCTCCATCTCCACCTATCATTTGCTCTCACTCCTCCACTCACCCTATCTTCTGCATAAATACCAACCCTTTCCTAGCCACCATCAGTTCTGAAGAAGGTTCACTGGACCTGAAACATTCACTCCGATTTCTCTCCCCAAATGGTGCTAGACTTGCTGAGTTTTTCCAAAAATTTCTGTTTTTGTTTCTGATTTCCAGCATACACAGTTATTTTAGCTTTTTGATCTTCCTTCGTACCAAGGATGATTCCAAACAGTGGATAGTTTGCCCACTGACCCCTTTCCAGCTTTCCTCTGTGCCTTTCATTCCCCTTTCATAATGTGGAGGTGCTGCGTTGGTCTGGGGTGGACAAGGTCAGAAATCACATGACACCAGGTTATAGTCCAACAGGTTTATGTGAAAACACAAGCTTTTGGCGTGTTAGTGTTCTTTAAGTGTTAGTGACAGAGGTGGCATCAGACACAGAATTTATAAGTAAAAGACCACAGCTGATGAAGATGCATGAAACAAACCGAAGATGCTGTTAAATCTTTAATCAGTCAGAAGGTTTAAATTGATTAATATGTATATGTAAATCCCTAAATTCCTTTCAAGTCACTGCCCTGAGCGAACTGAAGGCTTTATCAGTGTAAAGAAGAGGTGACGTTTTAGGTCAGACACTGGATGCTATGTGTGAGGCCTTTTTTAGAATCTGTTTGTGTTTTGCTTTGGAGTCAGACCTCTTTTATTTCTAAAGTAGGAATTTATAAAATGCCATATTGACTGTCCATAAATTGTGAGCTTTCTGAAATAAAAACAATATATTTGCAAATGCAAATTTACCCCATAGATTTCAGTAGCCATGAGGACAGCCTCAACCAGGATCTCTCTCTCTCTCACACACACACACACACACACACACACACACACACACACACGTACATCTATAGGGTAAATTTGTATTTGCAGATAGAACATAGAACAGTACAGCACAGTACAGGCCCTTCAGCCCAACGGGATGTTGTGCTGAACTTTTACCCTAAAAATACATTCTATTTTGTTCACAATTAATAGACAGTCAGTCAATGTGGTGTTTTATAAATTCCCACTTTTGAAATAAAATCAATCTGACTCCAAACCAAAATGCAAACAGATTCTAAAAAAGGCCTCACACCAACATGTGTTGTCTGACCTAAAATGTCACCTTTTCTTTACACTGATAAAACCTTTAGTTCTCTCAGGACCATGACCAGAAAGAAATTTGGGGATTTACGTATACGTATTAATCAATTAAAACCTTCTAACTGATTAAAGATTTAACAGCATCGTAGGTTTGTTTAATATATCTTCACCAGTGGTGTGACCTTTGATCTTTTCTTATAAATTCTATGTCTGATGCCACTTCTCTCACCAACACCTGCAGAAGGAGTGAGGCTCTGAAGGCTTGTGTTTTCAAACAAACCTGTCGGTCTATGCCCTGATGTCATGTGATTTCCAACCTTATTCCCCCATTCAGTTACAAGCTGCCTTGATATTGAGAGCAGTCACTCTCACCTCACCGCCTGTGTCCAAGAGCCTGTACTAGAGCAAGTGACCTTAGCAGAACCCAAACTGAAATTCAGTGAGCAGGTTATTATTGAGTGAGCAATTCTCGATAGCACCGTCACCAATAATTTCCACCACTTGACTGATAAACAAGAGTTGACTGATATGAGAATTATTTGATGGGTTGGATGTGTCCTGCTGTTTTTTTGGACAGGACAGTAATTTTCCATGTATCCACTTACATGGAGCATTATAGCTGCATGGAGATAGCTGTCCTAGAGGAGTAGCAAATTCTGGAGCTCAAGTCTTCAGTACTATTACCAAGATGTTATCAAACTGCAAAGCCTTTGCAGAATCCCACACCTTCAACCATTGCTTGATATCACATGTAGTGAATCAAACTGGCTGAAGATTGGCATCTATGATCCTGGTGACTGCTGAAAGAGGTCAAGGTGGATCATACACGCAAAACTCTGGCTGAAGATTGTTGCAAATGCTTAAAACTGATATTTTTCACTGATTTTCTGGGTTCCCCATCAATGCAGATGGGGATATTTGTAGTGCCTAGTCCTCCAGTGAATTTTTTAACAGTCCACCACCAGTCACAACTGGATGCAACAGGACTGCAGAACCTAGAAGTGATCTGTTGGTGTGGGAATCTATTCTTTTCTTTTATGTACTTTTTTTTGATGGCACAGCATGTAAGTAACTATCATGTTATAGCCTGAATAGGGTGACACCTCAATTCTAGCTTTCCCTGTCCTGTACCTGGCATGTTCTCCTGCTCTCTTTATTGAACTAGGGTTAATCTGATGATGGTAATGTTGGGGTGTGAATTTTCCTGGCCATGAGTTTGTGATTACGCTTGAACCCATTTCTGCTGCTGTTGATGTCTGACAGTATTCCTTGGCTGCCCTACTGTGCATTGCTTTATTTATTTTAAAAAAACTATCCCAGTTCGCAGAACTGCCACACAATGAATGAAGAGCATCATCAATGTAAAGGTGGGCCTTTGCCTCCGCAAGGACTGTGTGGTGTTTATTCCTCTCAACACTGTCATAGACAAATGGAACTGTGACAGATAGATTGATGAGGACAAGCCTGGGACGCTGGATTGTTAGTCCAGCAACATTACCACTCCGTCACTGACTCCCATGCTACATGCACACCCGTAAAATTCTATCCATGATACTCTGAACATCTTTTTCCTGCTCTGAATTGTCTGCAATAAGGATAGGTAGACAAATCTATTCTAATACACTTGACAATGCTATGTAATGTAATGGATATAGGATATGCATCCGCACAACAGACAAATGGTTTTATCCATCGTGATTGCAAGCGTCAACTGAAACCTCCGGACAAATTCCAGAAGACTGTTAGTATACTGATTACTGTGCGCACCCCCCACCCCCCAACCCAGTGCATTCCAAAGAGAACCTGCAAGTGATGATGGATAGTAGCTGCAGGCTTACTGTTAGTCTGAATAAGACTAAAGTGATGTATCAACCAGCTCCTGAAACGTCACATTGATTGCGATTGGTGAAACTGAATTGAATGCAGTCAAGGAGTTCACCTCACTTGGAAGTGTACTCTCTGATGATGCAAGGGTCGATAGGGAAGTGATTGTTCGCATACAGAGAGGAAGGATGGCCTCTGGTTGGGATCAGCAGAATATCCAGGTTGTCACTACACTGAAGACTTGTAAGGCTGCTGCTCTTTCTCGTCTCTGATATTAATGCGAAACACTGACACTCTATTGACGGTATCATAAACAGCTGTAAAGTATCATCAAGACACTTTTCCGTCTTATTTTCTATTTGGTAATCGGACAAGGTTATTGAAAAAAATTCTAGAATATAATGACACTACAAATATTGAAGAAATGATAATAAACTCCAGGGCCTGGAAGACTGTGAAATGTTGTTTGGTTGAATGACTATCAAAGTAGAATAGGTGGCGAAATTGGTCTCTGCTAGCTGTGCAAAATGGGCTTGTTACAAATTGGCAGCTGACCTTCAACTAACCCAGTTTTTAATTTTCGATTTGATTGGAGAAATGTTTTTCAAGAGCCTTGATTTCCCAACAGGCAAAACGTAGGATCAGAAATTGATCATCTGGCCCTTCAAGACAGCTCAGCATTCAATGAAGTCAAGGCTGATCTGTTTGTGCTCCAAGCTCCACATTCCCATCTATCCCCAATATCCTTTGATTCCTTTGCCTGTCAAAAATACATCTACTTCTGCCTTATTCAGTGAATTGCCTTCTGAGGGAGAGAATTCTAAAGTTGCTTAAACTCTGAGAGGAAAAATGACAATGAAAATAAGAAAAGAAAAAGAAAATAAGTCTCCAAAGAGAGTCTGAACAATTGTTCTTTGAACTTCAGCAAAATGAGTTCAGGCTGTTGGAAACTTGGCTGCCGATTTTCTCCAAACCCATTTTGCATTGTTGACTGAGATCAACTTCACACCCACTCAGGGGTTTAACTTGGAGGCAAGATTTCAGAGGTAGAGGAAGGTTATGCACTTGGTTATGTAAGGGCCTGTGGTAGACTATGTTTATCAGTAATTGTCCTGCACAGACATCGATGCACCATATCTAATGAAGTAATGCCTTCACTTTTGTTGGCACCATTTTATTCAAGTATAAAATGAGCACTATAATTGAGGTTAAATATGCTGGGTCGCTACATTGTAGGATATTGAGCTAATAGACAGAATGGTTAACCAGAATGTAACCAGAATGTTATGGAAGGTTCTGAGGAAGGGTCACTGGACCCAGAATGTGAACTCTGATTTCTTTCCTCAAGGTGCTGCCAGACCTGCTTGAGTTTTCCACCAATTTCTGGTTTTGTTTCTGATTTCCAGCAACAACAGTTCCTTCAAGTTTATATGCTATGAAAGGTGTTGTTATACAAATATCACTTTTAAGAGGTGAAGAGGACAATCAATACTGGTGAAATATTTATTAATATTTAGAGCCTTTTACACAATGATCTCGTCTTGGTTCACTCGCATAACATCCATCAAAGGTGAAAAGTCAAGGTCATCCACTCCCTCTAACTGAGACAACAGTTATGTTCAACTATCAGTTGGATAGCTTTCGTTACCGATTCATCAAAATCCAGAATAATTCGCTGGCAGCAATTTTATTTTTTTCCTTACTGAATGAGACCTTACAAAGGTTCAAATGTCATGTTTGTAAATATCTCCTTTCCACATTCCCAGACTCTTACACCAGCATCAGTTTATATATTAATGTATTATTCTGACAGACCTTTGACAGCAATTTGGAAGTTACTTTGTAAATATAGTGTATTATAACTAAGTAATGCCCATTTACTCTTTGCATAAGGTATACTTTGTCGGTACAAATAAAATTTCCTCAGTACAAAGGCTCTAAGGCTAGTCAGAGATGGAAAGTGTTGTGACTCTTGAAAGAATAATTATAGATCAGCAACATTCATGAGCAGAGCTGATACAAGATGTTAATCTTTTGGCTTCCTAATGACATGAAATAGTAGGAACATAGCTCAGTATGCAACATTTGACAAGACATGTGCAAATTAATTTGTGAATTTGCAGCATGGTGATTGACATTAGTAGGGGTATAAAGTTAAAACATTACGTGACCTGAAGCTGAAATTACTGAAATACATAAGATATGTACATTGGTAGAAGATTAAAGGATTTGATGGGATAGATGTATAGAAAGAAAGTATTTCTTGAGGGGGACCAGATCAAGGGAGTCTAAAATAACAGTGATAATGGGAACTGCAGATGCTGGAGAATCCAAGATAATAAAATGTGAGGCTGGATGAACACAGCAGGCCAAGCAGCATCTCAGGAGCACAAAAGCTGATGTTTTGGGCCTAGACCCTTCATCAGAGAGGGGGATCGGGTGAGGGTTCTGGAATAAATAGGGAGAGAGGGGGAGGCGGACCGAAGATGGAGAGAAAAGAAGATAGGTGGAGAGGAGAGTATAGGTGGGGAGGTAGGGAAGGGATAGGTCAGTCCAGGGAAGACGGACGGGTCAAGGAGGTGGGATGAGGTTAGTAGGTAGGAGATGGAGGTGCGGCTTGGGGTGGGAGGAAGGGATGGGTGAGAGGAAGAACAGGTTAGAACATAGAACATAGAACATAGAACAGTACAGCACAGAACAGGCCCTTCAGCCCACAATGTTGTGCCGACCATTGATCCTCATGTATGCACCCTCAAATTTCTGTGACCATATACATGTCCAGCAGTCTCTTAAATGACCCCAATGACCTTGCTTCCACAACTGCTGCTGGCAACGCATTCCATGCTCCCACAACTCTCTGCGTAAAGAACCTGCCTCTGACATCCCCTCTATACTTTCCTCCAAACAGCTTAAAACTATGACCCCTCGTGCTAGCCATTTCTGCCCTGGGAAATAGTCTCTGGCTATCAACTCTATCTATGCCTCTCATTATCTTGTATACCTCAATTAGGTCCCCTCTCCTCCTCCTTTTCTCCAATGAAAAGAGACCGAGCTCAGTCAACCTCTCTTCATAAGATAAGCCCTCCAGTCCAGGCAGCATCCTGGTAAACCTCCTCTGAACCCTCTCCAAAGCATCCACATCTTTCCTATAATAGGGCGCCCAGAACTGGATGCAGTATTCCAAGTGCGGTCTAACCAAAGTTTTATAGAGCTGCAACAAGATCTCACGACTCTTAAACTCAATCCCCCTGTTAATGAAAGCCAAAACACCATATGCTTTCTTAACAACCCTGTCCACTTGGGTGGCCATTTTAAGGGATCTATGTATCTGCACACCAAGATCCCTCTGTTCCTCCACGCTGCCAAGAATCCTATCCTTAATCCTGTACTCAGCTTTCAAATTCGACCTTCCAAAATGCATCACCTCGCATTTATCCAGGTTGAACTCCATCTGCCACCTCTCAGCCCATCTCTGCATCCTGTCAATGTCCCGCTGCAGCCTACAACAGCCCTCTACACTGTCAACGACACCTCCGACCTTTGTGTCGTCTGCAAACTTGCTGACCCATCCTTCAATCCCCTCGTCCAAGTCATTAATAAAAATTACAAACAGTAGAGGCCCAAGGACAGAGCCCTGTGGAACTCCACTCACCACTGACTTCCAAGGCAGAATATTTTCCTTCTACTACCACTCGCTGTCTTCTGTTGGCCAGCCAATTCTGTATCCAAGCAGCTAAGTTCCCCTGTATCCCATTCCTCCTGACCTTCTGAATGAGCCTACCATGGGGAACCTTATCAAATGCCTTACTGAAGTCCATATACACCACATCCACAGCTCGACCCTCATCAACATTTCTAGTCACATCCTCAAAAAACTCAATAAGGTTTGTAAGGCATGACCTACCCCTCACAAAGCCGTGTTGACTGTATTTGATCAAGCCATGCTCTTCCAGATGGTCATAAATCTTATCCCTCAGAATCCTTTCTAACACCTTGCAGACGACAGACGTGAGACTTACCGGTCTATAATTGCCGGGGATTTCCCTATTTCCTTTCTTGAAGAGAGGAATTACATTTGCCTCTCTCCAGTCCTCAGGTACGACTCCAGTGGAGAGCGAGGATGCAAAGATCTTCGCAAGTGGCGAAGCAATTGCATTTCTCGGTTAGTGAGGCAGTGACAGGTTGGACTGGTTTTGGGATGCAGTGGGTGGAGGGGAAGAGCTGGGCTGGTTGTGTGGTGCAGTGGGGGGAGGGGCGAACTGGGCTGGTTTTGGGATGCAGTGGGGGAAGGGGAGATTTTGAAGCTGGTGAAGTCCACGTTGATACCATTGGGCTGCAGGGTTCCTAAAGACGAAGGGGGTGGCCATGGGCCCCAGCTATGCCTGCCTCTTTGTAGGTTACGTGGAACAGTCCCTCTTCCACACCTACACAGGCCCCAAACCCCACCTCTTCCTCCGTTACATTGATGACTGTATCGGTGCCGCCTCTTGCTCCCCAGAGGAGCTCGAACAGTTCATCCACTTCACCAACACCTTCCACCCCAACCTTCAGCTCACCTGGGCCATCTCCAGCACATCCCTCACCTTCCTGGACGTCTCAGTCTCCATCTCAGGCAACCAGCTTGTAACTGATGTCCATTTCAAGCCCACCGACTCCCACAGCTACCTAGAATACACCTCCTCCCACCCACCCTCCTACAAAAATTCCATCCCCTTTTCCCAATTCCTCCGCCTCCGCTGCATCTGCTCCCACAATGAGGCATTCCACTCCCGCACATCCCAGATGTCCAAGTTCTTCAAGGGCTGCAACTTTCCCCCAACAGTGGTCGAGAACGCCCTTGACCGCGTCTCCCGCATTTCCTGCAACACATCCCCCACACCCCGCCCCCGCCACAACCGTCCAAAGAGGATCCCCCTTGTTCTCACACACCACCCCACCAACCTCCGGATACAACGCATCATCCTCCAACACTTCTGCCATCTACAATCCGACCCCACCACCCAAGACATTTTTCCATCCCCACCTTTGTCTGCTTTCCAGAGAGACCACTCTCTCCGTGACTCCCTTGTTCGCTCCACACTGCCCTCCAACCCCACCACATCCGGCACCTTCCCCTGCAACCGCAGGAAATGCTACACTTGGCCCCACACCTCCTCCCTCACCCCTATCCCAGGCCCCAAGATGACTTTCCATATTAAGCAGAGGTTCACCTGCACATCTGCCAATGTGGTATACTGCATCCACTGTCCCCGCTGTGGCTTCCTCTACATTGGGGAAACCAAGCGGAGGCTTGGGGACCGCTTTGCAGAACACCTCCGCTCGGTTCGCAATAAACAACTGCACCTCCCAGTCGCAAACCATTTCCACTCCCCCTCCCATTCTTTAGATGACATGTCCATCATGGGCCTCCTGCAGTGCCACAATGATGCCACCCGAAGGTTGCAGGAACAGCAACTCATATTCCGCTTGGGACTTTTTTAACTGGAGTGTTAAAATTTTGAGAGGTGACCCTACAGAGATTTATAATATAATGAGGGGTATCAATCAGGTGAATGCCATGTGTCTTGTCCCTCGGGTGAGGGATTTCCAGACCAAGGGGCATATTTTTAAGGTGAGGGGAGAAAGATTTAAAATTGTTTTTACACAGAGAATGATATATGTATGTAATGAAATTCCAGAGGAAGGGTTGGATGCTGGTACAGTTACAATATTTAAAAGATATTTAGATTAGTACAAGAATAAGAAATATTTGGAGGGATATGATCCAGACATAGGCAGGTGGGACTAATTTACTTTGGGGATGTGGTCGGCATGGACTAGTTGGACCAAAAGGTCTGTTTCTGTGCTGTATGACTCTGTGGCCCTGTTGATCAGTCATAGTGTAACTGAATGGTGAAACAGTTTCAAGAAGCTGAGTAGCTTATTCCTGTTCATTGTTAGCAGAACTTTAAGTACTTCAAATTATATGGCTGTCTCATGTGGAAACATATCTCAGTGCATTTTACAAAATGTGCCCTATCGGCAGATAACTTTTGTCTGATTTTCCTTTCTGCTCGTCTCTGTGTACATTCAGACCGGTCCACTGTGAACATATGCACTGCCCAA